>NC_064875.1:40213438-40253438 GCF_943734745.1 Anopheles darlingi | reverse complement strand
CACACAGACCGGTGGTTAAGAGAAGAATCGTTGATGATGCATTCGTAGTGAGAGCAAAACGTTGAAGTGGAATACTAACTGTCCGTGCTCTGGACGCACAATCATTGCGGGGTTATTTACGGTATGGTACGCGATGAAATGCTGAGTACGGCAGACAACGAACAAGACTCATTGGTGCAAAATGCACCCAAGGGAGGGCGGACGACAGACAAGTAAACATGGTACGGGGGAAAAGGCAGGTGAGCTGGGGTGTTTAGTAGCTTCGCAATGCTACGTGCTTACCTGTGCCACGAGCGCCTGCACGTCGCCTAGTCTAGTGATTTCTTCTGAGGTAATTTTTTCACGTTTCGGTGGCTTAACGTAATATTGTCGGTCGTTCAGATGCAGCCTGCAACAAAAAGTAGATGAAGAGCGTAAAATGAAAAATCACATTATTAGAAAGCGGGAAATCTGGAATCAACACTTAGCACATGTCAACTGTACCACCGCGCACGCCATGCACCATTTGTCGAATGAAAAACGGAATTCTTTTTTGCGGAGATGGTGCGACGCCATCTTTTTTTCTATTTTTGTGTGAGTGACCAGGCGTCTCCATCGAGCAGAAGGAACCGCACGGATTACTTGGATCCAGGGTTCTTGCTTGGTTTGCTTCACTGCCAAGGGGTTTGACTGGCGTCATTTTTCATTTCCACCTCACCAGAACCGGAAACACTCGACGCGAACGAAGGTACCTTCAAGTGTGCTTGGATTTTCCTGCTACGACCCGATCTCGCGCTTCCTCGGTCGTGGAAGGCACACAAAGGAACGTATAAGCTTCTCGACACCGGCGAATGGTTCTTAGACTCCCCGCCGAGGAGTGCAGCAGGGCTTTGCGTCGAGTAATCGTACATCAAACGGAAGCTCGAACGGAATCGATTGCAATGCGCGCCCCGCCTATTACTCGCTCCTACGTAGGATTGTAGTGAGGCCCCGGGGTCACATACCGACCTGTGCGCCGCGTAATTCCCTTCCACTAAACGAAGCATAATTAATTCCATGCACAACATATTTGCGCCAAATTCAATGCATCCCATGCATTCCTTGATCCAATGGAGAACCCACCATTCGCGCGAACTCGCGCGGTTGGTGCATTCTGACCCAAATATCAGTCAATGTGCCTGTATGAACCAGTAGCACCAGCTGTACCACATGCTTTGCGCTAATCAATTAAATCAACCGGCTGGTAGGTTGCGCAGAACACAGCTCTTAGTGCTATTCTAAAGCGGTAATGTTGGTTTGTGAACAATGCACGGCATGAAATTCTCAACGCTATGAAGTGGTAAGCATGGAAAATTCTGGCTTCCCTCCAGCGGGTAAATTGGTCCGGTACGAAAAGCGATAAAGATCAAATTATAATCCATCACCACCAACGTTAAGAAGGAATCGATCAAGTGACAGTGAAGTGTGTCTTCACTGTCGAAGGCAAAGAAATGAATGATATCGCGGCCAAATCCAGGGTTTTCTGACTCTGAGGCGCTAATTAATTAAATGTGTCAAGCCAAGTGAATGTAAGTGGGATTTGTCCGATCCATCCCGAATCGTTGAATCGAGTGGACCTATTGGCCGTGGCATATTATCGGATGATGACAGTGGTGCGAGACCGGGAATCGATCGGCATCCTTCTCTCAGGCGAGGCTATTCGAGTGACACTTGTGCGAGTGCTTTCTGCTTGATGTTTGTTTGTTTGCTAAGCCGAGTGGATTTTCCCGGGTGGTTGTTCTCATGTCGATTGTGCGATTGCGAAATCAATCACGGGATCATGATTGGCTGCTATACCGGTGGCAGATAATGTATTATTCTTTATTCTAGTGTTGTGACGTTGGCTGTACTCTGTTTCAGCTAAAATCTGGCTGAACGGAATAGGTAATTTTTCAGCAAAGAAAATATGTTAAAGGGAACCAAAGATTTAGAGGGTTTTCCTATTGTTTGCAAGGAAAAATATAGCTACAACTTTTTCGTCAATTGTTGGTATGAATTTGTGAACATTTCTATTGATATCACAATTAAATATACTGCACAGTGCTGCAGATACAATTACCGACTTTTTCCAAAATATTAAACTACCTGCAAATTTGCCATAGGGCATTTATCCAAAAAATATTTTTATGTAACTTTTATCGTCCATCAAAAAGCATTCTTTGAATTTTGTGCACAATGTTCGTACAGATTTCTTGCGTTGGTTTTGCAAATCCATTTGAGTTTTAGTCCATTTGCTGGAATCATATGATTGCAAATCTACTAACAAACAAATTTGCCAAACTGCAATGTCGTTTATCGTGAGCATGTGAATTGTTCGAATCACTGTTATATGTAGAAAATGGGATATGTTCTACTTCTACAGTTTATTCAATTTACAGTAAAGACACCAAATATAATCGGTCAGATTTTAACTGAAACAGGCTTTGCAATAATTAATGCAGATGAAATCGGTGACAGAATACCGAATACCGAAACGGTTCGGATTATGGAATGGTTGAACCACGTCGGATTGATTAATGAACTCGCATCGTCATCGTTTCTGAAAGCTGTTACAAAAATATTTAATTAATTTACGCCATTACAGCAACACTTGTGGAACACTTGTGTAACCAAAATCCCCTCCGCGAATCGATGACTTGTCGCTGATAAATCACTCGTGCGAATCAAGTGCGAACAGTCCAGCAAACGGTGAAGGTATGCCGCCTGGATTGATGGGAACAATGTCCACTTCAACTCCTCTTTTCCTCACCCTCCATCGGTGCTTGTCACAGTCACGTGCGACCCCAAACTGAATCTAATCAAGCCGCGTAATAATGCCATTGCGATACCGTTCATTTCACTAACAGACCTCTCATACCTCACCACCAAACGGCAACTCTCACGCACTTCAACGTGTTACTCGTTTTGCGATGACGTTTGCAGAATTGGCCACAGTATACGCACAACCACCATCACGACCACTAGGGAGGTTGTTCCCAGCGGAGTAAAAAACTAATTTTGTCTCGCGACCGATAAGACAAATGACCGACGGAGGGTCGGCGAATCAAAACACACAACACCCGCGGGTGGTGGTGGTTAGGATCATGAAGCGAGAGTGGAGAAGCATTGGGTTAAAGAGAGACCCCAGTTCCGCACCGATTCGCAGGGACAGGGAACAATATGCTACCGTGCTTGAGCTTTAGCGCACTACAGCCGAGGGTTCGAGGATTAATATCGTACCGATAATGGACACCGAGGGACCACCCGGGGGCAATCAGAAAAACCAATCTGATTTGCCATCTTACGCTCTCACCCATCGCTGCCACCGAACCACCGAGAAATGATCCAATTTAGAATCGTGCGGTACGGAGCCGGCCATCGTTCACCGTCCAATCGATCGTGGGCGAATATGCGGATATTCATGAAACGTTCCTGGTACCGGAAACATTGCTTGTTCGGAAAACTTCCCCGTCCTCAAAAAAAAACCTGGCGATTAGTTACGCTTGAGATAAAGCAATCGCTGGGTGGTCTTGGGAACCGTGGGACGGTTCGTTGATAACACAGATAACGTCCGCAAATTCGGAATGAAATTTAATTAAAATAATCCAACAGCACGGCTTCAGTTCAAGAGGTCAAGTGAGGCCACGCCAGCACAGGCGAAACACGAGACGATCAAGTGGCAACAGGGATTCATCATCGAGTGTGTTAAATGTTTTATCAAATATTCATTTTTCTTTTAGTCTTCATCCAGTAAGTGCTTTGTGCACGATCGCCTTACAAATGATTCCACATCGTTACCACATTACAATCTTGTTGTGCAAATTGTAATATTAATTGTTGTTTCCCATGGCAGATGGTTTGGCGTGGTTGGGTGTTGAGTGAAATCTCATCCAACAAACACATAGCAACCTGGGTGTCGCCTTAATGGTGGTTGCTTGACAACAAACGGCAACGCGTACAACCAGTCCACAGAGTCACGCGCTCATGTTGCTCCATCGCTTGCTCCGTTTTCATCCAATTAGAATCGGGGTTTGTGGTGTGACAATTAAGCTTGCTTTTCGCCACCGCACCAAGAAGCGGTTAAACGTTTCTCATCTCGATCACGCCATTACACAGCGCGACAGAAGAAAATAGTTCGCTCATCGTCGGCTTATCGCGGTAAGCGATTAGCGACTACCCATGTCTTCGTTTTGGGTAATTCGCAAACCACAATCAGCAATGTTCTTCAACCTCAAAACCCCCGCTAGGCACACCGCACTATAGGCTGCCGCGTTGTTAAAATTCAATTTCAATTAAGCAAATTAATTAGATTCATCTTGCAATCCGATCTGGCAGCCAGGAATCGAGTATCAACGTTTACAATAGTTTTTAATCGCTTCTGTCAAGGGTACACCTTCGGCTTTTCCCATCATCTCCATTGCAATGGTTCATCAATCGATGCCGTGGGCCCGAGAAAGCCGAGAACGTTGAAAGTTATTTAATTTGGATTTTTAATCCTTGTTTCCGTCTATCAGGATGCAGACAAGCATCTTGTACATGGGTATCGATCGATTCAGTCGCTCGAAATCGCTTCTGCCTATCTCGATACGTGCGCCACTTCTTCAGGAATCATTGACCTCAAGTTGTTGCGCCCTTGAAGAAACAGCTTCTTGAGGGTTTTTTTGCCTCCGCTTTTCTCGCTTTTCGCTTGAGAAGTGTCAAGCGGTTTGTAGCTTCTTGAAGTGACGAGCGTTGTTCACCACAAAACATAGGCGAAAGCGTCCCTGTGGCCACGACAAAGTTTGACTCCGACCTTCGGTGCCTTCTGTGCCTTCGGTAAAAGGATTAAATTGTAGCTGACGCTCTTTCGCTCCCCCCCCCCTCCCCCACTCTTTCTCTCTGTCTCTGGCTTTCATGCAATCGTGAGGCATTTCCATTGAAATTTAATCAATGGAAAGCTTTCTCCAGCCTAGCAATCGAACCTGCAGTCGAGTTGTTTCCGTTTCCGTTTCGAGGCACGGCTACGGGCTAGGATTATGCTTTCTAGATAACGCCCGGTGGTCACGAATGTGCTGGCGGTGCTGCTGCTGCTGCTGCTTCTATTACTGTTACTGCAGGTGGCTTTGTACCCGGAAGTAGTTATTTCTCAACCGAATGTGTGCGGGCATGCGGTGGTAGGGGGTTGCTGTCGGCGCAACCACCAAGGTACGCAACCTACCAGAACTCGTCATCCATCAGGTTCTCGATGGAACAGGCGGCCGCTATCCGGACACCGTCGCGGTTCAGTATGGCGGCCCGGTCGATACCGCGGTCCTCCACCTTTAGCATCTCGATAAAATCGCCGACGCAATGCGTGACCGGTCGGAGCGTGAACTGGCAGCGCTCGTTTCGCGATGGCAGTGGCACGGTAACGTGTGGCAGTCCGCGGTAGTACCGGACGGTGACGTCTGGAAGAGGGAACAAGATGTTACGGAAGCGTCGATTAGATTAGATTAAATGTTTTCAGTGACAAATCAACATCGATAATCATGACATCAAAGCAAAGCATCGGGAGTTTACGCTTAACCTTTACAAACTGTCAAAAGATCTGTGTAAAAATAAATTCTCATTTGTGATGTTGTTTGCATTTTAACTACAAATATAACTCAATTTCAACAAGAAAATAGATATCATCATATCAACGAAAAGATTCCGTATCTTTTCTTTGAGGTGGTAAACATTTTTAGGCTATAATTCGTGAGTGTAACGAGCGTAATCCGGAAGATTCCATATCAGATGGTCGGTTTTACATTTCGGTGTTTATGCTGCCACACGAAGCATAAACTTTTTGGCATTAATTTTTACATTTACGTTAGAGTTTACGCTCTATGTGGCACCGGCTAAAAGCCATCATCTAAAGCTAAAATAGATCACCGGCTAAAAGCCAGCAGCTATTTTATCTATAGTTTTGCTGAAAAAATAATTGGTTTATGTAAAAAACATGTTCCATAGAACCCACCATTATTGTAGGGAAACTTGTTAAGTCTGTTACTAAACAGCTCCCCGTAAAATAGCTACGTGTCTCGCGAATGATATAAATTAACACACAAACGTGATTCCACCACCAGAGGTGTTAAAAGAATGGCCAATCGCCTTCCGTTTGGTCGTGCATGACAACTTCAAATTCGAGCGAAAATTATGACACCAGGCGCCAGCCGTCTCGCAAATTCCTATTAAAATTCCAGCAATCCAGCACATTTTTCGTTAAACACTTTCAGCCACGCGTAGCTTAAAGCGTGCTGGCCCGGTTATGGACCACCACCAAGGACCTCCTCGCAGGGATTCGCTTTCGCTGGGCCTTCTTTTCGGTGACCGCGACCGTCCGTTTCTTAAAGAGTGCCGACCGGGGCCCTCCCCGGGGCCGAATGCCGGTTGTAAAAATGAACCATTGACCCCAGCGGACCCCGGGCGGCTAGCAGGAAGCTTTTACAACTTGACATTGCGTGACACACGGGCACCAGGCGAACGAACGCCGTCGTTCCGGAAGACCGAAAACCGAAAAGCGAGTGAGTTCCGACGGCGATGGTTTTCGTATTTATTTAAAACCCATTTCCTCGCCGTTTGTTCGTGTCACTTTGCAGGAGGTTTGAGGGAGGGGATTTCGAGAAGGAATAAGAGGCGATGGCGCCGAGGACCTTTTTGAGGAGACGGATCCCACCTGAAGAATGTGACCGGCCCGGACCGGCACCGACGACGAGGGATCGCCGCCGGTGTTTTCTTGTGTTTTCCCTCTTTGTGGCCCTTGGAGTTTTCCTTGGAATGGCCGTTATCGTTTAGCAGCCGGTGCCAGAGTGAGGACGAAACCCTCGCACGAAACATTCGGCCAATTCCTTGGGAAGCGAAGGGGGCAAACCAATCCCAAAATGCCGGACACGGACTGGACGGCACCTTTCGGGACAGAGGCCCCGCCGCAAGGCCCGATTTCAACATTGTGGCGGGCTTTTATTTCCTTTTATCGGTCAATCTAATCTCGTGGCTGTTCGCCTGATTAGCCCGGTTCTGGCAGGTGCCTCCTTCCTTATCCTTCCGCTTTTTTATCCAAGTAAACTTTTGGAATCCAAGATGGCGAGTGGATGAGAAAGAGAGAGTGAGAGAGACAGGGAACCAGTTCTCTTTTTCTCTGGATTTTTGTTTTGGTCAAGAGCATTTATTTTAGTTTTTTTTAGTTCCGTCCCGCCCAAGGGCTTGTGAGCGCCCCCTCGTGACCTGCACGATGAAAGCGACCATATTTTCACGACACCCACCCCCCCTCTCTCCCACACTTCCTACTGAGGCGACATTTTGAAATGCTTTTTTAGCTTACCCTCTACCAACAGATGTCCACTCCAGGAAACCTTCCATCCGGCCGAAGGTAAATAACGTGTTGCTGGACATAAATTTTGTACTTTTAATGATGTTGCGACAAGCGGCACCAGTACCACCCCGGTGTGGTTGACAATCAGCTTCATTCCGTTCAGGACAGGAGGCCACGAAAACCTCGAAACAAACCCCGTAAAGTGAGATCCGGTACGATTAATCGTCTGGATAAGGATATGCAGAAGCGAAGCGAAGCCGCAAGCTCATAAATCTGGCCCAAAGTACCTTTAATTGTGCCGGGGTCAGTATGCACACACGGGAACAACAACCAAGAAGCGAAAGGATTGCCGTAATCCATTTGGTAAGTCACTAGCAGTAGCACACTCTGCAGACACCACTGTGTTAATGGTTTTTAATCACTTTGCAATCACTTAAACGGTTCACTACCCATACAGGTAAATCAATTAAAGCATCATTTGGAACAAGAAAAAAGGGAACCTTGGTTCTCCCTCAATGTACCAGGACAGGTCCAGTCCGCAAGAGGTATGTTGTTTTATGCTACATTCCAAGGCAAGTGTGCCAACTGGAGCACGTAGTCGAGAAGAGAAGTCTTACCGAGGGGGAAAAGCAACAAACGAGTGCCCCCCCCCCACGCCTCTCTGTCGGAGCTGCTGCTCCGATTCACCAAGTGCTAAAAAAGTAGAAAAAATTAGCCAACCGAACGCGCTTCGGAAGATATATCCATGTAAAACATCACCGTCGACAGCAATCGATGAAGCATTCTGATGGTGGTGTAAAGCGTGTCTACGTCATGCGCTAGCCTTATCCCCCAGCTGTCGATTAATATTTTCATACTTCTTTGTAGCATCCATACGGTGCCCCCGCCGTTCGGCCTGCGGATATGCTTTCTCACACTATTTTAAGGTAAGTTTATGCTCGTTTGGAAGGCCTGGAGAATCGGAAGAGTTTACTAGACGACGACGACGACGACGACGACGACGACGATGACGAGAGGAGCATGTTCCTTCATGTTGCCATGGTTTCGCCAGCTTCTACATGTCATGTTTTCCGGTGGTCCTGCTGTCGTGGTAATGTTGTGACACGTACACATCGCACATCAGAGGCGGAACGAGACCAGCGACACCAGGGACACTCCTGGGAAACGGCGAGGAAGCGCGGATAACAACTAAAGCCCCCTTTTGCTGCCGGAGGACCTGGGATCTCGTGTTGAATCGGGTGGGTCGAATCTAACGAGGAAGCATCAAGAAACGAGGCTGAGGGTTGGTTGGTGCTTCATCCTGCCTTGCGGCGTTCGGTTCGGTGTCTCCGAAATTCCTATCATGATCGCGTGTGTGTGTGTACGGGACATGAGGTTCAAGCGGATAGCTGCCATCTGCAGGCCATTTTTGAGCCGGGTATGCATGCAGCAGCACCGTATCATCTCATATTGGAAAAGCATAACCATACCCGACGGAGGAGTGTTTCTGAAGAGGGAGTAATTTAATTAGAAAGTGTTTGCCGAAAGCACACAGCGGGAGGCTGCCCGTAGGCGTAAAGTGCAGGACGATGTCTCCATTTTAATGAAATCGTTACTGACAACTGATGGGAAGGATGCCATTTTGTAAATCGAATACTTAAGTGTTGATCCCCAAGCTTGAGCCCTTCTTAATATGAGGTGTTGTCGCTATTCGAGCACGTAGTATTCGTGTTAAGGTTTAAGAGAAACAATTAGAACTGATTTTATAACTCTATTCTATTACCAACAATGCAAAGATGGAGAAGAGGTTTTCAGAAGTACTGCAAGAAAATTGTCGAAGAAATGTATCGGTACAGATAATTTGTTTGTGAACGAGGCTTAATTAGATGTTTGTTAGCTTGTTATATCAAGAATGTAGAACTTTTGTAGGCATGTAAACTTTTGCAGTAAAAAGTGTTTATAGCAATGTTTTTTTTAGTATCTTTCCATGGAAATTGCTGCAAACTTGCATCGAATGTTTGTCAAGCCAGGTTGTAATCATACTTCATTAGAAGCAACATGCACAATACGGCTTCGGCGGTTCAGAATCCAGTAACATGGAAGACCGCCAACAAGGTTATAATTCCGAATCACTTTACATTTTACATTCACTTGCAAAGATTTTACTTCAACCACCCTTCAAAAAAAAAAAAACTCATTTCATTAAACTTGGTAGGGTGTTACTATAGTTCCAAATAGAAGATTAAAAACAAATTGCTACTTACACCAACAACTGCTCGCATAGCTAATGATTTAGTCCATATCAATCGAGAAGTGATAACGGACCTGGACCCGCGTCGTCGTCGTCGTCGTCTAGCGGAGATTTGTTTCTCGAAAAATCTGAACATCAGCAGTCCAGATAGACGGCTCGTCATCGACCGGTGCACACACCTCGATTAGGGCTCTTAGTAAAAGGGCCACGCTGCTCGTCCGCCCGTCGATGGCCAAACGGGAGCGAGCATAGAAACACCGATCTTCGGGCGTTGCACCAATTAAAACATTAGTTTGCTCATTACGGCGCACCTAGCGCGTTTTCCTCCACGGAGCGAGCATTTCAAGGGCGGCAATGGTGGCGCTAGCCGTAAGTATTCACCGCATCACACACCGATGCAAACGAAAGGAATCGTCGGCTGGAGCAACACGCGGTGCATGCAGTGTGCATTTGTGCATTACCAGGCCGCCCATTGGCTGGCGTACTGGGGCACTAGGTGTTGCGATGTTTTGACTGCTGCTTGCTAACGGTGAACGAGATGTGCAGCAGGGCATGCATTTGCACCTGTAGAAGTAGCAGAAGTAACATCATGCACAAAAGAGGCCCTCCCTCCCCGGTCTTTCCTTTCTAAGCCACAGCTTCTTCTGTTACAAGCCTTGGCCTCATAATGGTAAGCGATAACGAACAGTTGCTGCGCTGATGTCTGGTGTGGTCGGCTATTATCGGGTTATGAGAAACTGTTAAACCAGCTGTGCGATATGGCTGAATATGGCGATATGTTCTAAGTACTTGTACTAGTAAGAACTTCACTGTACTAGTGAAAGAGAGCGAGCTAAAAAGATAGAAATGACTGTGTAGCATATCCTACACCGTTTGGCATATATGCTCTCTTCAACTTTCAAAACCAACTAGAAACTACAAACTCCTTTGAAGAGCGGAATTCTTCATGTTTAACTTTATTATGCAGCATACGAACCACTAGAATATGAACCTTGGCGAAACAGTGAGAAATTGCCATAATCTGTCCTCCAACAGGAGAACCCTCGCGCATTTGCATATATGTTTCGACGCATCCAGCTCTCCGTTTCAGCTTTGAGAGAAAAACAATTAATAGTTTTCCATCTCCCGACAACCTCGAACACATCACGGCATGCCATGGAGATGCAAAAGTGCACCTGGGATGCAACTGCATCAAAGGAAGCATGGGGAGCTGCAGGAGCGCAGTAGAGAAGTCAAGTTCGCTCGTGACTGCTTCCTCCTAGTGTTCCGCAAGCACGGAGGAGTTTGTGTGTTTTGCTGGTCTGTCCATTCGTCGGTTGAGCAATGGCGTGGTGCTGTTCGTGTATTTGTGTGAAATTATTCTGCAAACTATGCAAATTTCAGCGGAATGCTCGATACCGCGATTGCAGCGATTGTGAAGGACCGGTAGTGTTGTTGCGTTGCACTTTCGGGAACGCAGGATACATGCTGCTGCAAAGGTCTGGTGTCTCCTTTGGTGAAAAGGTCGGTGAAATTGTTTGCAAATTGTTTACAGAACAATTTTTTAATTTCAGACCGGTAAATCAGTGTTATCGTGGAGCAGCAGTCAGAGAGGAAGCTTAAGCTAAGGTAAGTAGGCTGACTTTCCGTAGTGCAGCAACGAATGCGCTTCTGACCGATAGACCATATCACAGCGAATGGACCGTTCATCCTATTTGTTGCCCACCGACAGAGACCGCTAACTGGTCCGCAAACCGAAGATCCTCTCGACCAGAACCTAGGCCGCAACCACAAATAGTCTAGAGAACGTACGGGATACATGGCCGGCTCCCTCCTGCCGTTCCTGGTGTGCTAACGGGTTGCTCAGGAACGGGCAGACTACTAATCATCTCACAGAGCAGTCGGAGTAGAGCGACTATTGGAATTTGCCGGTTCACAGCTATCTATTTCTCTCTCTCTCTCTCTCTCTCTCTCTCTCCCTTATATTGCTATTGAGCAATCGGAATGCTTGCCTGCATCGTCCGGAAGAACCGATAGCAACTGAGTATCTTCTGCACATGAACCATCCGTTACGCCCTATCCTTTTCCAACCAAATAGCTTGTTTGGCTAGAGGCTGGTACCGTGACGGCCATTAGCTGCTATAACTATTTCGAACATTTTTGGGATATTTGCTGGAACATTCCATACGTGATCGTGGTTTAGGGAAAACCGATTAGATTCAGTCGTGAATGGATTTGTTAAGAAATCACTTCAATCTGCCGGCATCTACTGGACTCGGAGGTGTAACAAAGTGGTCCACAATCACTAGATTTGGACGGGAGAATATTTATCCCGACAGTCTTAGACACCCTATTCATCTCACTGTCATGCGGGTGTTGGAAAAATAACTTTGTAACGAAGACGAAAGACCATCGTCTTAAGATGATTTCTCGTGAGTACCCGGGGAGCGCCGTTAGCAATGGTTTAGCGGTGCGGCAGTAGCAGATGGAGTTACTGAGAAACATTTTTCATCCAGCGTATCTTCCGCATTGCAGTTTATCTTTTGGCGAGGCTGCACGTCGAGGGATGCATTCCGTGTACGGCTGCCTTATGCAACACCACGAGGATGGTGCCGAGGGGCGCCAGTCAATGCAGCACCCTAGCACGCCGTGGTCTAAGACACAACAACAGGAAGCTGTATATAGATAGATGGGTCATGGTGGGTTCGGCTTTTGTTTAGTCTTCCGCTTCCGGGAACAGGGTGGATTACTCTTTACAAGGAGTGCTTTCTTGTCGGGAAATGTTAAAAGAAATGGAAAGGATTTATTGTGTTCCCGTGGCAGTGCCTGGAGGCGCCCTTCTGCTATGGAGAGCACTTGAGCACTTGCGCAACAACGTTAATCCACTTTGGGGTTTTATGAATTTTTCTGTCCCTACTTCCAGTTGTCTGGTAGTCAGAAGGACACTTAATGCTGGTTTGATGCAAATCGTTTCGAATGGAGCAAAATTAAGTAACGAGTGTTAAATATTGCCACTGCGCACAATAAGCGCGGGTTCGTTGTTGTAAAAAATGCATTACTAGCTTAATGTAACATCATTTTTTGTTGTAAAGTATGGATTTTACTTTTATTGTCACTAGCCATGCTTCACGGATTAACTATTTTGATTTGAGTGTAGATAAGAGAAAATCATTTTTCATTCATCTTTCATTCATTATTCATCAAAATGTATCTTATGGGAAGGTCTCTATCATTCCTTTAACATGAAAATAGTATTTTAAACAGTATTCGCACACGAATGGAAAGAAGAAGCATTTCTTCGCATTTGCGAATTACCATTTCAATGACTTTATCGAAAACAACTATTCCGTTTGAAGCAAGCTTTGGTCCCAAAACCACCAGAATATGATAACAGAGAAGGCAAACTGATTTTGCAATATGATAACATTCGGCCAAAAGCAACTTGAAAACTTGGGTCCTTTGAGCGTTTTGTTACTGTAATTGTTGCAAAACAGTTCTATAAATGATGATGAATGTTCTCGCGAAACCTTTTCCGATAATTTACATAATCAACCGACACATTACGCATGTCGCACCATTATTAAGGCGTGAAAATACATTGGACTCGCCGAGCCGGTAGCCGTTGGACACATTGGAGGCAAATTAAAGGCAAACACGAAGCTAATAATAATTATTATCATCATCATCATAATCATCATCCAAGTCATATCGGAAACTGGCATGGCGTGTCGCAGCAACCATACTGATGGTGACCCGTGATCAATTTATCGGTTCATAACTTCCGGACGGCCGGTTGATTGATATTTAATGGAAATGCGGACAAAGGCGCGCTAGCAATTCAAGGGTCGGCACAATCGCTTAATTGTTTATTGGAAAATTACTACTTCCGGCGCCATAGTTCTTGTTTATCCTCCACTTCCATAAATTGGCCCATCTATTCTCGGTGTTAGAAGCTTCTGATAAGAATCTTCAACGTTTGCCACGACCTTTACCGATAAGTAATAATTATCTTCTATTTCGTGATTGTGAGGTTGGATATCAGCATTTGGTTCAAACCGGGAGATTTCAAATTGTTAGATGGGAATCGACAGTACAGGATCCTTTTGAGTGGGTTTCCGGTGCATCGGGTGATAGTTTGTTAGCGTATCGCCTACATTGTCTAATGAGAGTGATGGTCAGCGGATTCTGACTGTAATAATGTTTATTATTCACCTTCAGTGAAGCGAGTGTTAACATACCCTCCGAGGCTATCGTGTGGGACTGTTGGAGTTGTTGGTTCCGTCGAGGCGTGACGTTACTCTGGTTACGAATTGCACGTAGGAAGTACGGCGTAGAATGCCGCATTCGCTTAATGACGATAGCCGGTGCTGCAACAACGATGCATTCTGCATAATTACAGAGCTGACCCATTAATTACGGCTGCACGTTTCATATTGCACAGAACAATGACCATTTTGCACACAGCAGACCAGCTTGCCTGCCATGGCCAAGTGGCATCCAAAAATGTAATATTTTCACAAAGCTCCACACAATACGGTATGTTATTGGATACATTTTTTCTTCTCAAAAATCCTGGCTGAAAATGCGTTAGTACATTTCCTTCAGAAAGCAGAGAACAAGGACCTCAGTACTACTGTGTCCAAAAAATAAGGTGACACGGTGTCCAAATGGCCCGCGTAAATGGATATCTTTAATTTTGTATTTTTTATAGGTTGTCAGCACTGTTATTGACAACCATGGCAAGTTTCACGTCAAAATATTCACTAGTGTTTGAGATACGTATTTTTTTGTGAACTGCTAAAAGTGGATTCTTCGTTTTTCTCCATGTCGCAAATTTTTAAGCCAAGAATTTGCATTAAAAATATTTTTTCTGCTGCGAATGTACCAATGCGAATGGTACAGAATGCCTTTAGTGACGATACTACACCAAAAAAAAATATTTACAGTTGTTGGAAAGACTTCCAGGAGGGTCGGGAACGTTTTGAAGAGGAAGAACGCTCTAGACGACCACCAACGACAATCGATGCAGTTCACGTCCAAAAAATCAAATATTTGGTGTTGGAAAACCGTCGATTAACAACAAGAAACTTTGCTGATGATATTGGCATATCAAACATATCCGCTAATTACATTTGGAAGGATGTTTTTCATCTCAAGCACGTCAGCGCTCGAACACGATAATGCACCATCTCAAACTTCGTTGGTTTTCTGTGACTTTTTTGCCAATATTTTCACTCATATTGTTCCAATAAAACCGTATGCACCTGATTTGGTTACATTTGGCTTCTGGCTATTAGACGAGCCCTAAATTTCGTTCCGAGGACACTGTTTTGACTCGATAGAGCAGATTCTAGCCGCTGCGAAAAAGGTACCGAAGGCTATTCCTAAAGTCATTTTTTTCACGAGTTTCTAAAACTGGAAAACTTGTCGGCATAAGTGCATTGTATCTGGGAGGGATTATATTGATGGGGAAAAAATTGATTTGAAAGAAAAATTAAGGAACTTTCGAAATACATCCAATGTCACCTTATTTTTTGGACACAGTAGTATATCCCAAGAGCCTCTGAATGTGTAACCGTGAGGGAGAGCTTTGCGTCAGGTCTCAGGAACAACAGTCGACGCGCTATTTCCGGTTGCACTTCTTGTATAGTCAGCAAATGGTCCTTTAATCCAAGGCTCTGGTCTCGTATGCTCATGTAGCCACAGGGACCACATTCACCAAACCACCGTGCTATCAACCACACCAAGGATCCTCTTTATCATGTAGGAGAAAATGGGTCCAGTGCAAGAGCTACCTTCGGGGGGTAGGAGTAGGTGCCTTTTGTTAAATGCTTTTCCGCCCATTGTTTCCTAGGGAAACTGCTGACTCGCGCTGACCACCCAGCGTAGAAGTTGAGGCAGTTCTTAACCGAACCGCTCTCGCATTCGTCTCCGTCGTCGTCGTCGTGTGCATTGTGCAAAGCCTCTCTCATCCGATGTTTGTCCTGTTTTTCTTTGTGTCAACAGCAAACAACCGAGCAGGGCTAGCGGTCTTGAGGTCTCGAGAGAGAGAAAGAGATGTTTGGTTCGCATTGCAAGGTCTGCCCTGTACGCAGTGCCACAGTTCTATCGGTGAATGGTCGAGTGAAGGTAAACCATTAAATGAAATAACCTCAATATCCAGCGAACCGAAACGGAAAAGGGGCAAACATTGCATGTCCTTTTCGACCCCGGAATGGTCAGTGATGATCACCGAGCACGTGGTGTTTGATGATTTGACTAAATTTCCATTCAAACTCACAACTTTGCTTAACAACACCGCAACAGTAGTAGCAGAAGTTGACCATTGACGCTGGAACGCTTCCTAAAGTGCCCTAAATCAACACGGAACGGCAAGTGGAAACGATGCTAAATGCGACATGTACCGTCAGGGGAGTGGGGGCAGTGGTGGACCTCGAACGCCAACACGAAGACGAGCAGAAGCCAAAGTTAGTTCCCAAAGTTAATGTTTAAGTCTGTCACATAAATGAATGGAGGAGAGACAACTTTAATTGGATGAATGAGAATATCGTTTGGTGGGAGGGTTGCAGTGAAACTTACACAAAAGCCAGTTGGTATGGCCACAGCATCGGCGAGCAGACAGGCAGACCATCCCCTCTTGGCTACCTGTTCCCAGTGCCGGTGGCAGCATAATCGGTTGGACGACGACCAGAATGATAATGCTATTTGGAATGGAAATGGTTTGCAGCTTTTCAAGTTGCAGCTGCCGACTTCCACGAAACACGAAGCCATGGTTCTGTCAGCCTTAATGCCGTAAAACGAGCGAGGGATGTGTTAGATTTATAGTCGAATGGACTCACGGACTCATTAAGTTATTAAAACATTCAACATCAATTAACGGGAAACGCGTACGTAAGCAGCATTTGGAATGCAAAAGTGTACACCCACAGCTTCGCGCTTCTCGCATTTCCATCGGTTAAAGGATGTTGTGGCAACAATGATACCGAAGTGAAATCCCTGAAAGCACCGTGGAGGATATTACAATCCGATTGGATCCTGCGCAAGGGGACGACTCGCATCGCAGCAGCGCCGGCGACAGCGGCGGCGAGAACCTGCTGACTCAGACCGGATTTCCTTGGGTCATTTCCCGGATACCGTATCCCGTGGGGCTTTTCGAAACCTCATCGGTCAGCTCATTGTCCCCAGGTTCACATTCGGATCGGACCCTTTACTAGCAGCAGCAACCCAAAAAGCTCGTTATCATCGTATGAGCAACAGTGCGCACATGCGAAGCAGTGGCGGGGGGAGGGACCCTCTTCAACAGGCTGACTGAGTGGGAGGGCACAAAAAAAGAAGAAAAGAATGAATGACGAATGAATTCGAAAAGCAGTGGAAGTGCCGCTGTGTTTTACTAAATAGGATGATGTTACAGATTTGCTGCTACAAATCTACGGCTCCGGTAGAAGAAGTTGTTCAGCTGTCGTCAACTGTGACGAGTGTTGTCGGAAAACTAATTATCGAGTGGAAGGAAGGACTGACCGGGAAGCAGCGGATAATGTCACAAAACAAACATTCATTACCGGAATGGGGAGTGGAAGAGCGGAATTACCGGAATTGAAAACTATCTTTCCTCTTCGCATCACAAACAATTATTATGTCCGACAGAACCGATACGACATTTCAACTAAACCGGAATGTCTTGAAAGTGCAATTGGTGTTTAGCAAAGAGGATGGCTATTTTCCCCTAAAAGAAATTGAGATTATTAAGCCAGACGGAAAATACTTACCAAAACCAAACCATAATACCATCAAGCAGCAGAAAGGCGAACAAAGTGTTTCCCGATTCCCTTAGCGACTCCCTGTCGGCCACTTACTGGCGCGAACAGCACGGAAACAGCTTAAGACGTTCACAGGCAGAAACACGCTGGACGTGCTGCCACCAACAACAACAACAACAAGACTTTGGTACGACAGAAGGACACAACTTTCTGCACGCAGCACTACCGCCCTCGCCACCAACAGCCACAGCAGGAACATCGTCGAGGAACTAATTAAGAACTTTTCATCAACCGACGCCATTTGTGGACCCGGAGGGGTTCGGAGTGGAGGCACTACAGGAAGCCGGTGGCCAACGGAAATCGAAAGCACTGAACATGGCGTATCGTGAAGTGTTGAGCGGACATGATGGATTGTTTACGCGTCGATGGTAGGGCGGCCGCATATCAATCGCACCGATGTTGGTCTGTCAGTAGGAGTTGTCTCTAGTCGGTGAGAGAGCTGGAAGACAACACCGGGCTCGGTCGGAATCAAGCTATCTAGGATGTTCCTTTAGCGCCATTCGGATCTACAACCCTGGGGGATAGGCGGCGGACGCATTTCCTAATTTTCTTCCCCATAAATCAGTTCCGTGAGGCAGAGTTGCTGAAGAAGCACGTTCGCTCTGGTGAACCGCGAAGGCTTTTCGGAGGAGAAAGACGTGTACTCCGCGCCTCCCACTGCTGATTGGAGGGAAATTTAATGTTCATCCCGGAAAATGCGCCCATTGGACGGATTGGGACGGATTGGAGTGTTTTTATGTTTTGATAATCTTCTGTTGATGCCTTGTGGTTTATCAAGATTAATTGCTGTTGCTAGCAGTTCGCTCGCGAAAACTGTATCACCGAAAGTTACATCGAAATGGAGTCAAATTCAAAGAGATAAAAAATAATGTGATTCGATTATTATAACGCATTTTGAATCTTTATGTTTCAAATTAATGCTTCGATAGCGAAGCAACAACACCTTATATTATCACTTGAATTTGTTGTACAATTATTGAATTCACAATTTGAAAGTATGTAATCAATGTTTGCATTCAACAATTCCTCATCATTCGGGAAAGTTTCAATTCGCATGCCAATACTCGTTTTCTAAGGAAGGAAGGCGCTCTATCAGAAAAAAGACGGGGTTTCAGAAAACATGCCACAATCCCAAATAATGTACCACAGCATTATAGTCAAATGAGTTTCATCGTTCATGTATTTCAGCTTTAAGCTCAAGCAACTCAATTTCCTCTTTTACCTTAAGTTGATATTAAAAACAAATATTGCGATGGACAAATCAAATCCAGGGATGACACTTTTGTCTCAGATACTAACTTTTTCCTAGCAAAAAGTTTTTTCGACACAATCAGCTTTTTCTTCATTCGTCAATCATTCTTTGTATTTCTACATCTTGCATTGCATTTCAAGCTGCTCAAATACTTCATGTTGACTTCTTAATCCTATCCGTGCTTTCACTTTAACTGTTGCAGATTGCGAGTTTTCTTTGTACTATATGAAAATGTCCCTCAAAAGTTTAAGATACTTTTCTTACTCAGAAGCACAAACAAGAGAACGTGAAACGAAACTTCCATTTGAGGTAAACAAATCGCTTCTAAAACTTAACCTGTCAACACAGTTGGTATCTCATCTTCACTAGAGATTTAAAATGAAACGGTATTAACGGTCAGCAACAATATTATATAACCAACATATTGACCAAACGACGGCGGTCATTACCGAATGAAAACCGCATATCCGACGTATTATTAACGAAGTATGACTGCTCTCTGGAGCAACACTCTCCTGTTGTCCCTACAGAAATGTTACTTTCTTTCCATTAGAGCACGCAACACTAGAGAGAGAGAGAAAGACAGACTAGAAACGCGAATGACACATGACCATTACCAGGAACCAGGAACAAGACCCCGAACACCAGAAACAGGTTCCAATCCAATCAATCTACGCTCCCCATTTCGGCACCGGAACGCCAACCCCCCCTGGGAGGTGGAAGCTACTCCGGAACACTCAAGAGGCTAATTGAAGCGCCGTATATCTCACCGGTGTCGGTGCCGGTGCCGCCATCATCCCCAGCCGCCGTATGAACCCGACCTAACGCGGACGCACCGGCACCGAGGCCTCGATGCCAAGCCAGGGAACACAAATTTGCTGTAAATTCACCATCACTGATTGACTTTCGCTAATGTGCGTTTAGCGTATCGTGTATGGGGTGTCTGGGTAACGGATTGCGGGGAAGAGGGAAGGAGGAAGGGGTACTCCATCCGACCATCACTCACACGCGGCGCGGGATTGTCGCTGGAACATCAAATTGAAAATTACCAACACCGGCATCAACGTCCACCAACGTCTGTCTTTTCCTCTCTCTCTCCGTAAGCACTGGCGCGATGTTGGAGATGCGCTTTCATGAGCATTGATGATGTGGAGCCCTCCACACTCCAGTCGAGATGAGCAGGTGGGTGACGCTGACGTAGTCGTCGTCGTCGACGTTCGCTGCCATTAGAGTGTGAACATAATTATATTCAAATGCGCGGATGATGAAGGAGACAAATTATGGCGCGAACAGGCTGCGTACTGCTGCAAGGTACTGAACGTCGCTGAAGATGTACCGATGGACGGCGTAAACATATCATTTTTGAAAGTCCGGAAGCAACTGAAGCCCAATAAAAGCACCGCAAAACGTGCGTTTACCATTGCGCGTATTCGGGATGTTGCTATTGGAAAGACTTTTGGCGCAAAATGGCCAAGGGACTTTCCGCCAGGCCAGGCGACCGCTGCGGCCCGCCAACCAAATGGAACGATTTGCAAAAAGTGGCAATCATCAGAGGCTGAGTCCAAGTCCAATTGCTTTAGAGAAATTATTCGCCTCCACCCACGGCCATGTGCCATTATCATTAAAATGATGCAAAGATTATGATGCAGCTGCGGCTAATCGGCACGGGGGGGGGGGGGGGGGGATCGGTGGCGGCTGCCATGGGATTAAATGTGATGTTTGGGTTATGTGGGCCCGGCACCGGAATCGATCAGATGAAACGGATGATCACAGTGGTGGTGGCGGTGGCGGTGATCGGTCGAGCCAGATAGATAGATGTTCAATATGGTCGAGTGCCTTCATTTGCTATGTTTGTGGCCCCCTGCCTCAAGCATTGCCAATATTTATCATTCGACAGTTCGGGTTTAGGGCAAGGTAAACGAACGCAGGAACGATGCAATCGAACCGTAATACGAGGTAATTGGTTTGCGGAATGCAAATGATTTATTTAAAAGGCATTTTTTGGTGAAATGATAGGGAACAACAATGGAAAAGCATGTTCCTCACACCACTCCGTGTGTTTTATGTTTCGCTCTGCAAAAGCACATTAGATAGGATGTTTTTAATAGCCAGACGGGAGGCTGCTGCTGCTGCTGCTGCTGTTGCGCTGTTTAATGACTTTCTCTGTAGTCGGCGAGTTGGCGAGCCGAAACCGACCATCACCCACGCTGGTTGATGCATCAATTTGCAAGTCAATACAACATCATAAAACGGCTCAGAGATGCTCTACTCGGTGGGTCCATAGCCAACACCTATGCTTACGTTAGGTCCCAGACAACGCAACACCAAAAGACAGCCCCCTCTCACTCTAATCTCGAAACCCAACAAGCCTGATCGAGGCCACAAGATGGTGCGCGGGTGTGCGGACGAGCGGGCGCCAACTATCACGATCGACAAATCTGCATTTCACGTGTGCAAACAGATAAGTGCAGGCAGATATCGTTGGAAACCAGAACAGCTCGAAGACACGACGAACGGAAAAGTTATTGAGTAAATACACCTCAGCACAAAAAACGCACCCACACACACATCCCCTGTTGGTTCGCAAATTAAATGATAAAATACTGCCTCTTCCGTTCATCCATCGCGTTGGATGATGATGGTGGAGCATAAGTACCACATAACGTGCTGGGTCCGTTAATGTGCAATCACCGGTTCCTGCGAACCGGGATCCGCCTTCCTTTCTCTCTCTTTCTCCCTTGTTATGAATGATCGGAGCGATGATCAGAGCAGGCTACTGCTCTTCTTTCTGTTCCCAAACAGGGCGAGAAGTTTCGTTTCCGAAGCGGTGCCAACTTCGACGCAGAGTTTGCCAGGCCACGTCCTCAGTAAATAAGGGTACGGAGATGGTTTGAGTAATCTAATTGATGGATTGGCAGGACTTGTCAAAGGAGTATTGATTAGATCAATAAACGGCCTCAGAGACTGAGACTCAATCCACACCGAGGGAATCCTTAAAGACAATCGGAATGCACGGACGGAAATGGATGAATTTGTTGCTCTCCATTCGCGAAAATTCGATTTCCAAGATCCTTCTAAGCAAATAGAAGCCCTGAATTCACTGTAGCAACCGCAGCAGAACACCGAATCTTCGAATCTTCAGCTATTTAGGGTGCCGATAACGAAACGGTGATCCCGAAGTCGGCGATACGACCGACTGGCCGAGAGTGAAGCCAAGACACATGAGGATGTAAGGTAGCATGCCTAGATGCAGTACGGACAAATGGACGAGATGTCGATCGATCGCTAGCCAACGAAATAGAAGCAAAACACGAGGAGTTCCGGTGGTGAGAAAGAGGAGGCACAACAGAGAAGAGCTCAAGACACTCTCGGTACACGCAGACTCGGGGCCGGCGTAACTCTTCTTCCGTGACGGACGCGCCGCTTTCGCGGACGGACGATGGAGTCGCGTCTTCGTGTGCTTCCACCGAGCCAGCCAACCAACCAGCCGGCGTACACCACTGGCGCACCTGGTGCTTTCGATGCGCCGCCATCTTAGTACACGCTTACTATTCACTCCGATCGGTTCTCCGGTTTCGTACGCCGCCGCCTTCGCGTTGTGCAGCGCTTTTCTCTCGGTGCAGCTCAAAGTGTTCAAGTGTGTCCCAAGGCGTCTGCTCGTTGTGTCCATGCGATGTTGTCCTACCGTTGCGATCCATCTGGTTCTGGGCACGAGTGATTCTCATGCTTTGAATGCTCTGCCAGTGAATATCGGTGGAGAGCGGTTCTGTAATCGAGCATTTGAGCATGTGATAACAGCTGACAAAGTGTGCTTTCCGTGACCGATGCCCGTGTGTGTGCGTGTGCCAGTGAGTGCTAGATTGTATTCGACTCCCAGTGACAGTGAGTGGTGCACAGTGCAAGCACCAAAGGACAAAAGGACGGTAGTTACTAAGGTTACTAGCTTCAGAAGCTCCGCTCATATCGAAAACAAGAGGATCAAAGCGAACTTCTGCGTAAGTATCACCGGGTGCTAGTCCTTACATCGTGACCCACCAGCAATGTGACCCACCTTTGTGGTTGCACTTGACCCTTTGATATTGCTTCCTAGTGTTTACTTCAAAACTCCAAAAAGGCTCAACCACAGCCTGCTCCTGCTCGAGTGAGACCAATCGTGCAGTATCCTTCAACAAGCTATCGATTGAAGTACCCTAGCGAGGAGACCTTTCCACTACGCAGTGTAGAAAAAAATATTAAAAAGAAAGGCTCCATTTGTCGACAAATTGCTCATAAATCGTGTCACGACAGGGAGTAGGGATGATCGGGCAGCGGGGCGTAAAGGGCGACAGGACCGAGGGAGGCACCGGGCCTCTGCTTGGTCAAAAGAAATTATATCCGGTGTGGAATAATATCTTTTGCAAGAGGCTTGAGGCCAGATTTTCTTTTCCCCGTTTTTCCTCCGACGTCTGGGCCTGCCGGTTCCGGCTTTCGACGGTCTATTTTCCGCAACTGAAGGCGCCAAACGAGCGCGTCCCGGAGGCGCTGCTGCCCGTGATCCTTGATAGGAAGCAGCCCTGCTGCTGCTGCTGCAAAGCCCACCAGATTTTACCTTTTTTGTGTGATTTTGTATGTGTGTGTGTCCTCATCCTTTAGCTCGGCTAAGGATTTATATTTCGCCAGTCCCGGTTTTGGGCAGGGGAAGTGCCTTCCAGTTTCGGTGTTCATGTGGCGAACGATCAAATATATAAATAAGGGATGAGGCGGCCGTAGCGCGGGTACTGCCATTGTGATGCTGCTGCTCCACGGTTCTATTGTTGGCGCCAGCATTGTGAGCATCAATTCCACAGCAGCGGCCATGATGTGGTGGGATTGATTTTCAAAAACTCAGCAGAACTCAACAGAAGTAGAATAAAGCGAGGCAAGATTGTTTCTATAATTGTTAAAGTTGTCAAACCGATCTTCGTAGATCCTCGAAACATCTTAAATCCCTGTTTTTGGAAACACATTTTTACGCATTGCACCCAGCGGCCATCGACGACGACGCACCCGTAGGCAGTGACCCCATTTGCTGACTCGACTGACTGACTATCATCATCTGCCAAGCTTGCAACTAGCGCTATCTATGCTTTCGATCGATCGACCAGCTCTCGGACGCACGAAACTGTCCCCTCCGGCTTCCGTAAACGCTTTGTTGCCATTGGCTTTGTTCCAACATTGATTTCCTATAAAGCAACTCTTCCGTATCTGGGTCCACGCTGCTCCCCTATTCCAATGCCCCGCACACACACACACCCCTCGAGACGACACACATCAAAAACGCCCAACTGACCCTTTTCCATCGCGTTTACGACGTGCAATCACAGCCGTGATTTTCCGTCCGTGTTTTTCACGATAAAGGCACACAAATGGCAAAATGCAAAAAAAAAAAATCGGCGGAAATGCGTGCTACGTGTTTGAGGAGTGTTGTCCCCGTGCGTCCCTTTATGCTGCGTGACCATGATGAGATACCACCCGCCCCGTCCAACTGACCAACCGACCAACCGACCGTGTTTTGATTCCGTTTCTCCCTAATTCGACGCACTTCACTGACCAAACGCAACGGCTTGATGCTACCCCGAGCCCCGGCGATCTATGCACGTCTTTCCTCTATGCATCACCAGCCACCCGGTATTTAGTTCTCCGCCTCTTGCCTCACTGTTTGGGTTGGTTCGCCCAACATAATTATTACATGCGATGTTCAATTAGTTCGCTTTTTACTTCGCTCAATGTAAAAGTCCGTGCGTTAGTGGTTTAAAGTGGCCAAGCACTAGGTTAGATGGAAAAGGAGGAAATCGCAATGATTTAAAGCTAACTTTTTGACCTTTTCTTACAATAAATGCTCGTTACGTGGGGGGATGATCATACGCAAAGGAATCATGGTAAAAAGCACGGGATGCCGGATTGAGAACTGAATTGAATGCCACGGAAGCTTGAAATGCGACCAACCAAGTGTGCTATCACTTGACTGGTCTGTAGAGTTTATGGCACCGTGTTATTGGAGGAAACCGGAAGAGAACTTGAGAACCATCGTTCTCCGGTTTTTCACCATTCCATGAAACGTCTTTCAAGAAATTGCTTTCCGGTGTAAGTTGCATCGCAACAGTGAGACACATCACAAGGTACGGTCTGAATAGGACCTCTAGAGATGGTGGTACTGGTAGAATGAGTCACTTTCGTCTGCACCGAATCGCTATAACTATGCTGGTGCCAGTCAACCTAACGAGCATTCTCTCCGGAATACTCCAAACGCCTGCAAATCCCTTTGCTCTATTATTGCAGTGCTCTATACAAACGCGCACCTTAAGAGGCATTTCGGTGAGACACAAATGCATTCTGTGTCCACTAAATTCAAACCAAGAACGAACTGTTTGCTTCCTTCAATAAAACGACTAAAGGATATGCCAAACTGTACGCTTAATGACGCTGAATGATATGACGGGAAGTGCGGCCCGCCTGGCACGCACCAAACACCTTCTTTGTTTTGTGCGAAATCAATCAGATAATGACTTATTTAAAAGTTTTTATTTCCTCTCACATAAACCATTTATAACCACCCAGAGACTCCCCTGCCGGACACCTCGGACCGCCGGACAATAGTGATTTCGAATCCGGGTGGTTTTATTGGAGCTCAATTGAGCTGATGACGGCTACCACGCCACAGTAAGGTCGCAGATAGCAGAATGTGCGAGACACATTCGTCATCGCCGTCGGTCGGTGTGCAAACGTGCACGACGACCATGAAACTATCTCGGCACGGGGAGATCGTTTTCAACAGTACCTTTTTTGGGGATGTATGTTTTCTCCCACCCCACCAAGGGGGCGACTCATATCATATCGTAAAATTGTGATTTTGAGCACCGGGCGTATGCATTTTTATGGGAACACGTTCACGGTATCGCTGCCCATGTCCAACGGCCAACGGAATGGCTTATGATGGCATCGCACGTTTCGCCTTTACAACCTTTTAATCTTTTGATATGTTGCCCGTGAAATGGATAAATATTACAAGAAGATACCCCGAGGAGGGGGTAAACATTGTTACATAAAAAGTTGAACGACAAACGTCTGAGCGGATGGGGTAGTACACCACGGACCACAATAACCACTAAATAACGAAAAAAATGCTCATGCCACCGCACAAGCAACTATATTGGGATTCCTCACACGCCCCTCCATTCATGCCTCTCAAATGGCCATAACGTAATAATATCCATTTTATTATTTCGAAAATCCTTTGCAGGAGTCAGCACCTTCGAGTCATTGCAGCGGAACGGACAAAAAAACACACAGGAGCGCAGCCTGGCAGTGTACTACACCACAACACAACACGACGGCGAACCATCGAAAGCATCCCGCCATCGAGAGCGCCAAGAGTCCCCGGGAACGCGAGCAAAACGTCAACGAATCGGAGCGTCCGGTGCGTCGAACGCCGGGCGGGGCGTAGCGTAGTGAGTGGTGGTATCGAGTGCGGGTCGTGCCTTCGCGAAAACGTGCAAAATTCGGAGAAAACACAAGAACCGACCGTACCGGTTTCACTTCCACTTTGGGCTAGCCTGGTTCAAGCGGCGGCCGCTCTTCAACATAGGGTCTGGCCAGAGTAGCTCGCTCTGCCATGGAGGAGCTGGAGTGGGAAATCTACGCGGCTCACAGAATAAAAGTCGACGAAGGTAGGTTCCTTGTTTCGGTTTTCTTTACTGAAACACCTGAATGAATTGTACCTTAAAATATTAACTCCACCATTTCGGTGTCAAAAGGGAAAAGGTATTCCTCTTATCTCTCGCTCTCTTAAAGTAAGAAAATGGGACCGCCATTTCCGTCATCGATTCCCCAAAGGTCTACCACCCTCGATCCGCTGTTCCTTTCCAAAAGGATTATCGAGAGGTTGCCTCCTTTCGATGAATATTTCATCTCCGGCCTCTCGCTGCGCGGTTGTCAACTCCGTGCACTCGATCTTCTGCTTTCTCTCTCTATCCAAAGATCCGGTAGCTCCAATGTAATAACAAGTTCTCACCGACCCACGGGGGGTTTACGTGCCTTTCAGCGGTGCCAAGGAAAAAACGCCCAAACGGATTAGTACCGTGTATTTAGGGACAGGTTACCGAGGATAGCGACTGTCGTTTATCGGTGCACCGGTGATGCGCCTTCTACAGGTCCGCTTTACGTGAACATCAGACCGTTAAGAGGAATTACTTAAAGGAGTATTAACGCGGTGGCTTACAAGGTGGCAACATCCTTTGGGACTGTGACGCCATTACATATGCAAGAGCTTTAGCTCATCGCTGCATATCTTATGAAGGAATTTAAGCTCTCGCTCGCTCTGCATCGACACGATTTTTCGCTTTTACCGTGTGTTGTACTGCTGATACCGCCAATAGATTCTTTGTTTTATTATTTAATTCACTCGGAACTCAATCTATCAAACACCGCATGATCATCAATTATCATTGTACCCATCCACCACCTTACCTACCAGCAGCGCATCCGGCGTTCTACATCATCCTGGGCACTGCTTGCTAGATGATTGATTTGCAATCCGATCCCTTTAATGAAATTACAGAGCTACAAATCGTACACACACGTACACGTGTGTGTGTGACTATATGCTGCTGTGGTCCTGACTCGTTCATCGATCAATCTTCCAGCTCATGCACTCTCCGCTTCTCACTCGCCAAGGTCCAATGTCGTTCGCTCCGTTCGAAAATGGTATCGATCTAACACGAGGAACGTTGTGTGGTGCTCTTGATCAGTAACACTAAGAGCCAGTAAGTGCCATCACCCTCTCCTTTCACTCCCTCCCATCGCCATCACATCTTCAATCTCGCACAAATTGCTCACTTATGCTAGTGAGCAGCCAGCGCGAGTGTTTTTCCGATTTTCCTTCGTGACTGGTGGAGCATCTTCCCCATCGTTGGGCATCGTTTAACTGTCTTAACACACCCGCTTTTAACCAGTTTTCGTGCCTCATTTCTCCAAAAAGCTAAGCTGCGCACACAACGGCGTACAAAGAGTGAGAGCGAACGATCGCATCGCGCGTCGAACCTTCCCCTGATTGCTAATTAAACCCCGCAGAAGATGCCCAGACACGGTACAAACGCGACCACGCTTCACGTTCCGCTGGCCGGTGGCGCCAACAAATGAACGAACGGTTACCGCCACCGTAGCCGCAACCGCAGCCACCACCATCGCTGCTACTACTGCTGCTGCTGCTGATGATGATGATGATCTTCACCGATTTATTAAATCAACTCACGTGCCAATTCTGGTGCACATGGCCCGGGGATAGTGTCGAATGGGGTAGTGGATGGACAGGAAACGAACCGAAACTAACACGAAAAGATGAAACGACGACGACGACGACGAAACGGAATGCTTCTCCCAAAAAGACTTTCGTTTCGTGACGGTCGAGAGGCGGATGGCTAGCAGCGACAAATGAACCATTTTGGCGGACAACCGGCCATGGTTTAGGACAGTGAGACAGGGAGAGAGAGAGTGTGGTTTTTGATAATTCGCCGCACTTCGTACGTCACACGACTTGTGGTGGCTGCTGCGTGTTTGTCCCTTTCTTTTTTTAATGTTGGTTAATTAACTTGAAAGTCAAGTGCAAGTGATGGTCAAGAGCGTGAAAATCGTTACGCTTCTCCAACGCGTTACGCGTTAGAAGCTTAACGGTACTCCCACGGGAGTGTTTCGCATTTTTATCATCAACTTCAACTGCAGTGCGAAAGCGAACGCGAGAACGAACGACGAGAGGAAGAGCGCAAAAGCTCAACATCTAAATGATTTATCAAACACACACTCTGGGTCAGGTGGACGGACACGGCAGATGGCGACCAACCATTCAAGGGCCACGCGCTTTTGTCCTTCGTCATCATCATCATCAGCGTCATTGAGGTACCTTTTAGGAGAAAACAAAGTGGAACATTATGAGACTGCCGCCTTACTTTGTGGGACGCCGGTACCGATGCGATGTGGTGAGAAATTAGCTTTTCCATCGGTGGTCGGACAGTTCGTCACCTACCGCCCGTGTGTTTGGGGGGTCGTTTCGCTTCGTTAGTCTTCTTCTTTCTTTGTACATCTTTTTTCAATCGTTTTCGGCTTCTTTTTCGTCGGACTATCTGCCACACGATCGTGACCGAAGACGCGACTGTCGAGCTTGAAAAAAAAATCGTTTCAAAATTTAAGTCATGCTTCCGTCCGACCCGGTGAAACAGTGAGAGTTCCTTCGTCGTGTGTATGGCGTGCCATAATTACGCTAATAACATCTTTATTCTTGGCCACTTTCACACTGGGTCACTGGGTTCGTTGCGCTAGAAGCGCTTGTCGCTGTCGTTTTCGTGACGATGCTTGTACGTTTGTCGCTTCTTTTGCGCATTATTCGTACCAAGGCATAACGAAATTTCACTAACCACTGACTGATTTGTCAGCATAAAACGATGACACTTTTTTTTTACTTTGCTGTCATTTCCGAATTGCTTTCCTGCGGCACCACCCGTGTAGCCGTGGGGAAGCGCCATTAACACGGTCGAACGGTGCGAATGCTTCTACGGCCCTTGGCCATGTTGTATGTTGAGTTCGCGTTCGCGCTTTAGGCAACCGCAGAGGAAGGGGAAATGATAACGAATCATGTAGAGTATGATGGACAGAAACAAAACGATATTTTCGGTGTATCGTGCCGAATCTGGTGTGTTCGAGAATGGAGATGTACATTTTTGGGAAAAATCAATATAAAGCATATCATTAGATGTCTGCCATAAAAGAGGAAGCGCGGTATCAGTTTTATCGTAGTTCAGAAATCGAGAACTTAGTTAAATGCTCTTTTCCATCATTCGTTGAATGTTCTCACTTTCGAAACTACACTTTCCAACTACTTTGAGCCCGTCACGTTTGAATTGTAAAATCAAATGTTCATTCTACGAGGTTTGTGTGTGTGTGTTGTCGGTGTGCTTCCACTTAAATGGATCCTTCCAACCAGACACGATGCGAGGAGCGCACATGATCGGCGTCGCAACATTCACTACTCGATTGTCAAGCAATTAATGCTCCGCTTCGAGCGATACATGCGCTTCACGTGCACGGTTCGATGGTAAAGCGAACATGGCGTGCTAGCTTCTGGTACCTTCGCCGTCATCGGTGACACCGCAGCATGCCCGGACTGCCAAACGGGACAGCAGATTGCCGTGAGACACACAAATTGACAATTATTTAAATGAGATCCTACCTCGCTGCGGTACGTTTCTGTGTCGCTCGCTCTACCTAGCTCGAAGATGCTATCGCTTGTAACGAGCGTCGTGTACACGCTACTTTAGAATCCCGGTTTTTGGTTAAACCTAGATGCTTCTGCTTCACCTCCTCCTTCTCCTCCTCAAGGCATTCTGTCTCGTGTGAGTATTTTCGTTGTCCTTCTGCACAACTACACACTGCCACCCGCCCATTCGATGGATCGCAGTCAAATGGTCTTCACGCTGGGCGGTGGGCTTGCTGCTGCTGGAGGGACATCGAAAATTTAATCTCATTTCACGGGGATTACGACCGCGGGGTGGCCTGTCGCACACCTGAGCACATTGAAACATAAATGATGCAAACGAAGCGTTGCGGACAGGACACAGAGCACAAACACAAAAAGGCGCCGGCAATCATGCAAAATCCATCCAATTTAAAGGACCAACATAACGAGGGGTAAGGGGGGAGACGGGTGTGAAAACCTTCCCTTACACCATGGCGCGCAGACCTTTATTGATCATGTTTAAACTGAATTTTGCTCATTTTTCATTCATTCATCGCCTTAATTTCCAATGAAAATCTCATGATGCTAACGAATAATACGGTCAGCTTATCATCATGAGTCATCTGGCATCAACTGCCCAACCGGCCTGTACGGCTTGCTGTGATAGCCCCAGGCTATGAATGACCGTCATTAGTAGCAATGATAAATGAAGGCTTTATGTTTATGCGTCCCACCGAGGCCCGATGGCGCCACCGTAAGGCGTGGAAATCAGTCTCATTCATGGGAATCGGCAGGATAAGCTGAATGGAAACTATACTCACAACACACCAGCGCTCGGTCTGGGTCTGGAGGGTGGAGATAAATTTTCCATCTAAAACCGTTATCTCGAATGGCGCCGCGGACCGTAACGCAAACTGACCCACGAGACTAAAACCCCTGAAGGTATGCTATTCCATGGATAGCTAACGGTAGTAACGCAAAAGCTCACTAGTCGTGCTGCTATAAAGCGTTGACTCTTCGCAATCCACCTTGCGATTTTCTGCTACGTGTTCTGCATATTTAACTCACGGACTTTTGCGGTTTTCTCCAAGGATTCAGTAAGTTGTTTTATTGGCTCTTACCTGCAATGAAACAAAAAGAAAAATAAAATAAATTGGAAATTAATGTTTATAATTTTTATAGCACAATAAAGGTGTGTTCGTTATTATAACTTGCAACCTCAGCTTAGTATGTTTTCTACAAAGATTAATCTACTACAAGGAAGATACAGTAAACCACTCTTCCGTTTTCAAGAGAAAACCCTAACAAGCAGCACCTATAATCCAAGACTTGCGCATAACCATCCAATTACGTACAGGAAATATGTCAATTGAGTACCGCACAGTAGCTCTCAGCGAAATGTGGAACAAGGAAAGCAGCGCCGCCATCGTAGGATGAAAAATTGAATTTTTCCTTGCTTGATTGATTTCATCCCGCTGTGGCGCTAACACGACAACTAGTAGTGGTGAGCTGATCGCTCGATAAGCATAAGGCTCACTCGGGCACTATTCTTCGTAGGAAAAGAGATCGAACTAGCCTCGAGTAGTTCCAATCATCTTCGTGCATCTAGGCCTGATTTACATCCTTTGCCAAAGACTTGCTGCTGCTGTTAAAGCTTCATCTTTAGCACATCGTAGTAGCACCAAGCTTACAACGCCGATAACTTGAACCCGAGCATGATGATGATAAGCCATCGCCGCATGGTCTAATTGTCGCGTTTCCGGAAGCATACCAGTCAGCACGCAAGGTACAAGAAGTAGCGAGCACATACTTAACGTCGCGCACCCGTAGTTGCTTCATCACAGATAGAACACGTCTCGGAGCACGGCGAACACACACACGTTTGCGTGTCGTTTTTTGCGTAAAGTTCTGTGTATTGAGTTTGCAAAGTTTTAACCACATTCTCTTGGCATACCATGTGCAATGTATGCTTCGCTTCTTCCCCTCTCGTACGATCGGCGTGTCTCTTCTGTGGGAGTCTGTTCGGGGACTGGGGATTCGGGCGAAAATAAGAAGGAAGACCAAACCGGAACCACGCAAACCACGTCGTTGCCGCTGCACTCATCATCTCGTACGGTTTATCGCATGCTTTTATCAGGACCAAGGACGGTAGAGACCCATGGGTTGGGTTTTGTAAAAGTTAGATCACGGAAGGAACAACTGCGTGGGATTCTTACGCGGTGCGAGGGATGATCGTGAATTAGATTACAATCTCGTGCCTACGCGTCAGGGGAAGCAATTACCGGAGGATGATGGATAGGTTAGCCAAGAGAGGGTACGCTAAAGAAAGCTCAAGGAGTTCCTCCGCGGGGATACGGTGAAGAAGTGCGTCTAGTGCACTGGCTGCTGAACAAGAAGCTCGTAAGTGATGGGAGCGAATACATATTCAATTTAGTGCAAGAATTGCTCGTTGCCCTTGTCACATGTTTAATCTAATTTGTAAGCATCTCACTTTAAAGCACTGAAGATCTTTTTCAAAAAGTAAATATTACCATACTAAGGCCAGAATGTTCATTTTGATGTGTAACAAGACAAAGTGTCAATCTTGCGAAAGAATTCAAATCAAACACTTCCGGCTTCTGTTGTCACTGTCGTGTGCTATTGAGATAAATGCATCTCTCTGAAATTACCGGATCCAACTAGAGCGTATGTTTCACTAAACCGGTACCCCCACCGGTGGAGGTATTCTCCACTTAACATACCTGAAGAAAAGTTATGTAACTTACGGGGGCAGGAACTGCGCTTCCACCCGCCACACGACCGACGACAACCAACTAGTGCCAACATCGTTTGCGTCACCATTCGCTGAAGCACGAGTGAGCCATGGTTGGTAGATAGAAGAACTGCACTTCTTCTTGCATGAAATTTAATTAAACCAGTCTCCGTTCCGAAAGGACACCCCGCCCTAAGCGTCGTTGTCGATGGTTTTCGTCGTACCAATGCACCAAACCTTCTATTTTCTACGAATTTTACCTCGACGATAACGATGATGATGAACTCGCTCGAACATAAACGAGACATAAAAAAGGAGGTTCCGGAACGGATGATAGCTAGTTGTGGAGGCGCAGAAGACGAGGGTCTAGTGGTCCATCCTAACCGACACGCTTTAGAAAACTGGCCATCGAGTGGAGAGGGCATAATCCGTAGCAGCGGTCAGTTGGGTCTTTTTCTTGTGTCACCCCCTCCCGTTTATGCGCTCGTTTCATCTCACTGAAATGCAAAATTAATTGCACTCGAATGACCTCATTAAAACGATTTATAAAAAGACACCCAATAGACTCTCCTCGCTGGTGGGGACAGAACGTTGCCACCATGTGGGGGTGAGGGGTTGTCTGGTCGCCCTTCTAATCACCTCCCTGCAAAAAAGGCTCTATTTGGCGCCGTGCACAAAGGGAAGTGGGACCCTAGGAAAGAATGGAAAACAAAATCAAAAGAGTTTTCCCAAACCAAAAGACCACATAAATCGTTCCGCATCTTCCGTCTTAGGTGGTGCATTGGACAGCAGCAGCCACAGCAACAGCAGCATGCATCGGGTATCAGCCATGATACCACATAAATTCTGGCCAAGCCACCGCGCCACATCAGTACACCAAACAAACGTGTGGTGGTTGTTTGGACCCTAAACTAGGTCTCTGTCTTTATGGTATCCAAATGAAAAAAAAAATGGAGAAAGGAAACACAAGGGTACAAAAAAAGCACTAGCATCCCATAAGAAGGGGGTAGCGGAACGATGCAAAAGATAGTAGATAGCGCGCCTTCCTGCACACGTGCAATCACCCTTTTGTGGTGCCGGGGCTCCCCACAACATCCCAAATGTCGGTCACCACCGCGCGCTTTATCATCACGTGTTGGTGTGTCCGGTCCTCGGTTCTCTGGTTCCTGGCCATGATGCTACGGTTGACGGGTTCCGGGGGCACAACATCTCATGCCAGATTTATGATTCAATTAAACTAATAGTTTTAGCACAACAATGGTTCCACAGCAATTCTCACCGAACCGAAAAGCACAATCAGTGTGAGGACGAATATGTCACTATATAGGGCAGCGGTCCAGCGAAAGCTTTCGCCTTGAGCGCCACCGAACGAGGTAGTTCCAGTCCGGCGCGAGTGCTTCGAAATTCTGTTTATTGCTTTTCCCTCTCATCAGTGCTAAGGTGTACCCGATGTATTAAGCCAGACAGGTGCTGGCACAGACACACACACACACACACACACACACACAAATTCAGCAAAGGCGCTCCAGGAAGCAATTTTCGGCGACGATGACGCCGACCTTCAATTGAAAAGGACGCCTCATTCGATTCCTGCTGACTAACAGGTCATTTGTCAGCCCGCGTCAGTGGATGAATGGCGAAAATCAATTGTGAGACCGGATTTTCCGGGAACATATTGGACCGGAAATTGAAGCTCACACACTCGGAGGGCGCCCCATCATGCCGTGCGTAAGCAACTGTGATGTAGCGGATAATAGGTCGAAGGTTTTGACACATTTCCCTGCGGGAGATATTAATTCATTGCGAAGCAGCAGACGAGCAACGAAAAGACGTCATCGGACGACCTCTCGCTGCCTTGTTGTGACTGCGATATCCAATAATAACCAATCTCCTGCTTGTGCTCCAGTATAAACGTTGAAGCTTGCGAACCTGTCACAGAGATGACACCAGAGTGGCCATGTCCATCACATACGCAGCCGCGCGCAATCAACCCTGGCCCTGCTTGGTTGGTGGATTGACCGCTTGCGCACGTGAGCACGCGACCACGCGGGGAAATTATCTCGCATGAATATAAAAGCTTTTCCTGTCACGATTTTCCGATCCCCCGTTGTTGTTGCGCGTCCGGTGGCGACAGGCCACAGTACCTTGTGGTTCCCCGGTCCCTCCCAAATGCAAAGGGGAAACCAAAAACGGAAACGATTGTGGATATGTTAAGGTCAGCGGAGATATCGCGAGAGAATACGCGACAGAGAGCGAGAGAAGTAAATAAAATATTCATAATCCGCTTCTGACCGATGGATGCGCTGCTGTTCAATGTCGACTGGCCATCAGTTGCATTCAACGACGCCGACGAACGATAACGAAACAATCGAACTGCAAACGTATTTTTGCTCCCTGGCTCTGACGTTTTTCGCGCAATATAACAACATGGTGATGACAGACGGGATGTGCAGTGCTATATTTTTGAACGAGCTTCAAACAAGCTTTGACATGATTTATGAGAGTACACAGCAACAGACAAAAGAGACAGAGAGTTTTCCACTCGCCCGGTAAACTCCACGTGATGGTTCATAAATGCACCAAATGTCTGCCTCATAAAACGTCCGGCTTATAATTAATCCATTTCTTATTACTGACAAAGATGTCAGACCTGGGGGAAGGGGCACCACAGGAGCACGTGCCGCCACCGCCGCCGCTAGGAAGCATCCATAAATGATGATGCTATAAAGCATTTTCTGCAAAACAAAACCAACAAAAAAAAGTACGAGAGGAAAAACGAAAACATATTCAGACGATGGCGCGTCCACCTTTAACGGTCCCTACTCCTACTGGCGTGGCGGAACACAGCACAGTTCTCGACCTCGACCAGAGAGTCCCGCTATAGTGTGTACTTGATGCCTCTCGCCCTGAACCTGACGACGACCTGACCTTGGCTTCGGCATACAGGAACAGAACGACGATAGCACAGGACGACACCAGCCATGCCCCACTACTATTGCCTGTCGTCTGCGGTAGGAAATTGCTTTTTGCAGCAGCATTCCTATGGCCAAGTGGTTCAATGTGCAGCAGAGGCCACTGCTGCCGGTGGTATGCCTGCAATGTTTCGAGTATATAGCTGCGCGCGCCCGCGTGCGCCAAAGCTGCCAAACTCCGCAAAAATCTCGTCGCTACTCGTCGAACTCCCAAAGTTGTTGACTTTGGGCGGAACAAATGAAGTTCTTCAACGACGTCACCACACCATACAGCCCCCCGGGGGGAGGTGAAAGACGAAATCATCGTGTGTGTGAGTGTGTGCTTTCCAAGCGCCGTCATTTCTGCCTTGGTTTCCGTCGCGGAATTCGCTCGTCGAATCTCTGTTTCCCGATAGGAAGGAAACCGTGCACGGAAAAACTGGCAGACTGCGTTTGCTTGCTGCTGCTGCTGCTGCTGCTGAGTGTATCTTGAATTATCCTCAGCAAAAAACCAATATTTACTCAATGAACGCTATGTGCTCCATTGTGCTCTATAGCGCTGTGTTTGGTGGTAGAGTATCGAAGCAAGAGAAATAGCTCGAACCTAACCTGGCTCTGGCTGGCATTTGATGACGAGAATTGTCCTCTCGACAACTCCAGGAAATGTGTGTATACCGTCACCGGGCATGACCACGTAGCGCTAACTTCCACTGCTAACCGACCTAGGTCAGTCAGGTGAACGATCACGGTGGAAAATAGAAAATGGGTTTTCACAAAAGCAAAACAAACGCAAATTCACCTTCTCTGCTGTCGGTACCGGTACCGTCAGTCAGCTGCCGGTGCCTTGCAGACGATGTATGCACATCAAGCAAGTTCCGTTCGGTTCGGTTGCATACATTATTTCTCTCCAATTGGTTCCAGCTGTCGGGGTTCGTCAATGCTTTCGAGTGCCGCGCAGTGTGTGTACACACCAGACACACATGATGCTGTGGTCGGTGGAATCGATGCGTTCCGATGATGCGGGAGCGACTTTGAAGCGGAAAAAGCGGACCACTAATCGAAACAATCATAATCATGTTTGGAGAGTTTGCTGTCAGAACCTTGAACCCGCCGTGCCGAGAACGAGATGATAATGGTTGTGCTTGTGGCCTTTGATGATGTACCGACGATGGTTTTAGGATAAGCGTTCAGTTCACCATTCGACATCATGCGATGGATCATACAAGCTTTCATTGATTAACATAAGCTAAACGCACCAGAGCTTTGGCAATATTTTTCAACTAATTATCGAATTGTGCAGTTGTAGCAATTAAGTTAGATTTTAATTGAAATTTATACACTTATAGATACATAAGCGTTCCTCCTGCAGCTTAAAATTCCATTTTACTAATCCAATTATCTCTCATCTTCTTTTGCAGGTAATTATAGCAACACCCGAACCACTAACATACCAACCTCCCCCGTGTGTGTGTCTGTCCCGGTACACGGACAATCTCAGGGACACTCCGTAAGTTGCCATCATTAAAACCCAGCTAATGGAGTAAGCCCAGATGTGCCAGACGCGCGTGGTGTTGGCGCCGCGTTGCGATGTGATTACGAGTAAAAACGGGAAACCGAACCGGAGCACGGTGCAGCAGCAGTAGTAGCAGCCGCAAGTGCGCCACCGACCGGTGGCGACACTCTGGCGCTTAAAATGACGCAGTTCATAAAATTTAAATGGCCTTCAAAGTTACTGCGTTTCGATGCGATTCTTGGTCGACGTCTAGGTATCATAGACGGAACTCACGGGGTTTAAACGTGGTTGCCGGGACTACCAACCACAGCTTCCTGTGCTGGAGACATTCAAATATTTACATTTTATTTCAATTCCCGCCGATTCTGGCCAACTGGACTGGAACTCATCTCCACACCGACACCGTTGCCAACACTGGAAAAACACCACACCGTTGCTTTTGGTATGGTACTATTCATTATCAGCTGAATTTATGGGAAAAATATGTATGATGTTCTCACAGAGGCACCGTTTCGAGGCGAGAAGACGACTGTTGTTTGTGCAATTTACTGATTCCTTGGGGAGGTAGCGTCGTTTTGTGACACAAACACGTACACCACTCGCGATGCACTCCCTCCTCGTGACTCTGCGAAAGCGAAAGAAATATTTAAAACTTCACTCGTGGTGGCCCTTTCGCCCAGATTAAGGGACGCGCATCATCATCATGGTTTCTTTCGACGTCAAAACAATTTTCCCGTGGGGTCCAAGATGACGAGCTGGACGAGAATAGCGGCCACAGCACAGCCAGCAAAAAGACAGTGTAAACAATGTCCCACAAACAGTCCAGTCCGGCCGCGCACTCGCCGGAAATGGTAAATGTGTCAGCATAAATTTGATAACAACCGGCGCGCGAAACGCGGTAGACCGAATGGAGACGAGCGTTCAGGTGACATGCCGGCTCCAGTGACCTGACACAACACAAACAGAAGCCAGCGAGAAAGAAAGAGAGTTTAAAAAATGGGGAGCGACATAACTAGCGCATGGCTTTATCGCGGGCAGATTACGGATTTTCCTTTCGCGGCGCGATCATCGCGAAGATCGATGGTGCGGAATGATTTTACTACCAATTTTCGGGGCCATTTTCCACCATCTGACGGTCGCCGAGCCGATCGGCCTGAAGTGGCGAAAATGAAAATGTCCACACCATGTCCATGGGGGGCGCCGATCGGCCGCCCGTGAGCGACACTCTTCCGAATGGTGCCTGGGGTTTTAATTGAGACATAATCGGCATGGATCTATAGCTGCCGAAATTTTCGCAATTTACTGCGCCTCAACGACGACGCAAAGATCGATGATTATAGGGCGGACAACAGCAAATTGGGTTGCTGGAGGAAACATTTGTTTGGCTAGACTAAGCTGGATGATGATGATGTTTTTCTTGGACATTTTTTTTATGTAATAAGTTTTGAGGAAAGTAAATGCGGCGAGTGGTGCTTTGTGTGCTTTCCCTTTTGACTTGATTGCGACAGGGCCACAAATATACACGACACCGAGTGGACGGTGCATGGAAAATGTAATAGAAAAGTACTGAAGGTTTATGAACATATTTCTAAAACCATTTTTTACTTTTATTGCACTTTACACTTTAAAAGTAACAGCGGAAGCCAGCAAGAGAACGGTTCATAAAAACAGAGTAGAGGAAAAAAGCGAACCTATACGCGATTTAGCATAAAAAGCATGCGGAATTCAAATATTTGTGAGACAAAAAAATGGTAAGATGAACAGCCAACAGACGCGAATACTTTCATTCATCACACACATCGGTCGAAGCGCGAACCATTAAGCGGTGATCCTTTAGTTACACTCGGTAAATCACGTGGATTCCGCTCGGTTAATGGGTAGTCGACGACCAGCAACAACCAACCCTAGTTTTTGGGTGGCCCTCACTCATTGGCGGGCGTTCAACGTTCTGTAAAATCGAAATCTCCCCATCAGCTCGGCCCCGGTGTTGCGCCGGCACGGCGTTAACGATGCAGATGATTTCCATTTCATCCGTCACACACACACACATACGGCACACCTTTCGCCACGGTCAAATGATGAATCGCACGATCACGTGAACCAGGGCTGACGGCAAAAAGTTGCAGTGGAAAAAACAAAACATAAAAAGTGCATCCACTCGCACTCTTTGCTCGTTGTTTTCGGTTCGGTCATTTTAAATATGAAGCGCTTATGCGACCGACCACCGCGTGAGGTGGGTCCAGACCGCCAGACCGCCCTGGCGTTTGTCTGCACGCAGCACAGCACAGCGCAGAGACCATTTGTTTCACTTCCAGACGCGCGAGTTCCATGTTTCGCGTTGGTGCCACACGCAAACAGCGAGCAGCACGTTTTACTTTACATCACGCTGCTTTCACTTTCTGCGCAACATAAGCTCAGCGGCACAGGCATACACCACAGGTGTTAGCGGCAGCAGTTAGCAGTAGTGTTCTTGGTTTCACTTCCTTCTTTTCTTACCATTTTCCGGCGCGAGTACCCCCGGACCGGCGGTGGTTTGTTTGCTCACGAACACTCTCACCTTCCCATTTTCCGTGTCTGGCTGTCATTCGGTTGAAAACATCGTGATAACCATCCATGGCGTGGCCCCTTTTGCCCGCGGCCCAGTCGCGGCTGGGTCGAGAAAAGTGGAAAATTCGACGAAAATTAGTGATGCTCGATCGCGTAAACGATCGCACGCGCGCGAAGGATGATGCATGGCGAGAAACACGGCATCCTGCCATAAATCAAAGTAATTGGCCAATGTCAATCACATTGGAATTCAGCATTGATAGCTAGCTACCGATAAGCAACACATCACATTCACTTTCCTGAGTACCTTTAAAGTCCACTGCCAAGTGAAAGGATGGTCGGAAATATTCAGAATAGTTTCAAAAAAGTTCAGAATACTGACACTGCCGGGACAGAGTGGGTCAAGGA
>NC_064875.1:40193438-40210938 GCF_943734745.1 Anopheles darlingi | reverse complement strand
TTCCACTAGGCAGCAGCCACTAACCTTCCGAACTAAGTAGTCGTTTATTGTTTAGCATGTTTATGGGCCCCGTTGCCAACGGGGTTTTATTTTACAAGCGAATGCAGCCTGCCTACTACTACAGCCTGCTGCGGTTTGACATTGACAAAATTAGCGATCGAAGGCAACTTCACGACCGACTGACCTCCGTACCTTGGAGGGACTTTCAATCAAATAAGCTCCATTTTCCACTACGATCACGCAGCGGTACAGATTTGACCCTCGATTGGTTACCCCCTCCCGGTTGTTGTTTCTTCCCTTTGGCATTCTTTATTTTATGATGAAAGCTGCTTCTCTCTCTCTCTCTCTCTCTCTCTCTCTCACTGTGACGCGCGCGTGCGAACCGGCGAAGCACACGACCGTATCGATCGATTTGGAAAGATTTTTCTCTACAAATGGCACGGAGGTGATGGTGCTGGTGGTGATGGTACAGCATTTGCATTGGAAATTTTATGAACCATTTCCAGTTTTATGCGTGTTAGACCCCCCCGGGGGTGGAAGCACTTTTGGTGCGCTCTCGGTGAGTCGCTTAAAAGTTGTGGAAAAACAATCCAACCTCCTCCTATTGGTGGAGTCGTCAGCCGTCGCCCGGCAGTCCATGAGGTGTTCAATGTGTCGAAGAGCGAAGCGTGGCTCCATAAAAGCATCGTAATGATCTTGAGCAAGGTCATCCGGCGTGTAACAAAACATTTCCCTTTTCAATTCCTCCCTAGAGATGAGACCACAGAGAGAGAAAGAGAGAGAAAGCGAGAAAAAGAGGGAGAAAAGTGGAAATTCAATTTAGAGCTCGCAGCAGAATTCAGCAGCATTCCCAACGGCACACTGCAACGTGCTACATCATCACGGCCAATCGCATCCGATCGTTACCAGGCCTAGCGCGCGCGTTGGACCAACTTTCACCAGATTCTTGCCAGATAATGGTTGCCGGCCGTTTCTTAATCTCTCCGACATTGTACGCTCCTCAGCGCTGCTTTTCCTCCTGCTAGTACAAAGCGCTCGTCAAAAGCACCACTTTTCGCTCCGAACCATTGTGTTGCACTGCTGCTCTTATGCTGCTGCTGGTGCTGCTGCTGCTGCCAGCCAAGGCAGAAAGGTGTCGTAAATTATTTGATAAAATATGGGATGAAGTTTGCTTGATGGTGGTCGTGTCTGACCTGCTGTGGTCTGGTGGTCCGGTCCTGGTCCCCCCCTCTTTAGGCACCAGGAACTGCATAATAACTTCCAAAACACCTCGCGATCGCCGCGCTTCTTACCCAGGACACCGGGGGGAACGAAGTAATACGAAAGCTGCCCGAAAGATGCGAACGACGGAAACAGCTGACGACGAGAATGATTCAACTAACTAAAAGGAACCGGCTACCACCGCCCGACACAGCAGCCACACCACCACCGGAGTGTAATCGAGTAGCAAACGGGCAGAATGCATCCACATCGTCATCATGCGCTGGGGACGACACGAGCGCATGGGGCGGTGTTTATACATAATTCAGCATCTAATTAAACTCCAGCGAGCCCTTAATTACTGGCTAGCTGGTTGGAGGGGCACTGTACCTTACCGGTTGCCGCCTGGCGGCGCCCCTTTTCGGGTTTGTGTGTACGCTTGGGCGCATAAAATACTGTCCCCAAATAGGGGGTCCGTCCCCACGTCCCTCCGTGGGTGCTGCTTTGTCAAAGTCATCGACCAGCTGATGCGAGGAGAGGGCAATACATTCGTTTTATGCTTCCCTCCCCCAGGTCAGTGTTGGTTGTTTCGAACGGTAATCACTCGAGAGCATTCCATGTAATACTCTCAATACGCTTCGTGTGCTCATGGCATTTTAGTATCCCAGCGCCAGCCAGCCAGCTTTGAAGTAACAAAATATAAAGCACGAACCCGGAAGTTGTTGCATGCGTCATCCGCCAAAATACGCCACCCCCGGGAGGTGAACAAAACCATTCTTTTCGCTCTTCGGTGTATTCGTGGTGTGTCAAGTTCATGGTCTGCTGGTTCTTTTCTAGTGCAACAGCGGCAACAGCGGCAGCGTGGCGCAGGTCGAAGATACGCACCATTGTGTAAAACGTCGTGCATGATGGTGTTCCGGTGAGGCCCAGGTGTGCGATGTTTGCATACCGGCGAGCCTCGCGGCCATCTTATCGTTGTACAGGGGGAAGGGACCGGCCGGAATGAACCGTGATATCGCACCATCGTCGTCGCCGGTAATGCCGCAATAACCTTCCCCCCTGGACGAACGGACGGATGGACGGATGGGGCTGTCATAAAAACCTTGGGCGCTTTAATTAGAACTTTGTGGTACTTATTTAGGAGGAACAAGCAATGGAAGATAGGAGGGAACGAAGATAGAAGATCGCCTCATTAGAGGCGATTCATCAATCTCCTGCAATGCGATGTGACCGTAAAAATGGAGGGAACGGGGGAGTCACGGATCGGCACCGGAATGACTCGCGATATGTGTGCGCGAAGCAATCAATAGGTACATCCGGCTAGCGGTGTGCGACCGTGAGGAAGATTCGAACACGCGATAGTCCACCGCCGGATCTTATGGCCACCGGAGGGAGAGAGAGAGGTGCTTTGCTATAGGGTTAGAGATGCACTGGGCCTCCTCTGATGACAGGAACAAAAGCGATTGATTTTGCTTGGAAACAGTTTTCCCATCGAAGTAGCCGAGAGTAGTCGAGAGTCGAGAGTCATGGACTTGGACTTGGACTTGAACTTGCAATGAATTATTGAACAGAAAGTATGAAAACTTCATGGTTTGTTGTCATATTTATTCAATATCGAACTTTTGTCTAAAATTCTTTTTGAAATCAATGTCAGATGTTGCTTATCTCCGACGTACGTCCGATGCACAGCATAATCACTTTACACCTGCATCAGCGATGGGTATATCAACAGCAAAAGCCATTTGGCCCCTAAAGCAGACCAAAGAGAATCCATTATAGGTGTACCACCGAGCCGAGTCACACTCTACACTGTGTTTTCCAACATGAAAGCAATCCGTTGGTGTCGCGCCATGCCTTTGCAGCTCTCAGCGGCACCCGGACTAGCACTTTCCGTGCGGGAAAAATCGGGAAAAGAAACGGGAAAAAACCCGGGTGTGGAAACAGCACTCCGAACCCCTGGCACGAGGCACCGAGCAGGGCACTGAGGATGTTCGCATGCCCGTTCGTTGGACGATCGAATTGTTTTTGGGTCGTGTCTGTTGTGTCGCCTCGTTCTCTCTACTGCATTTCCGGTCTGGTCCGGTCCGGGAACCTAATTTTGCCTCTCTCTTGTCCATGCTTTCACATTGTTCTGTTTGTACCACCGTGTACGGCCGATGCGAGTACAGAGAGTTGGTGTTGTAGTAGGGTTCTTTCTATTGGAAAATAATGGTCCCGATCTATTACCAACACTATCACTACCTTCTGTGGCAATGATGCTGCTGATGCTGGCGTAATGGAGGAACCTAATAGTAATAATATCGATAGTAGAAAGGGGCAACGTAGTGTACCATCCGGGCCCGTTCCGGCGGTTCCGGTCAGTGGCAACCAGATTGGTAAACACGCAATTGAATTAAACGGCACCAGGGAGGCTCTACTGGCTCGCTGGCTCGCTGGCTGGCTGGTTGGTGTGGTACACGTGTGTCGTCATCGGTCGGTTTTGGAACCGATCCATGGAGCATCACTGCGGCCACACCACAATACTGCATCGACGATGCGCAGCATCCGAATGTCGCTCGCGTTTCGCGATCCGTCGCCGGTGGTGCAGAGCGCGTGTTGGATGCAAATATGCAGCGCGCATTGATGCAATGATATAGCGGCGCTGTGCAGAATTGGAGCAAAAATAATTTTCACAAAACTAATGCCGCCACCGCAGCGATATGTTGCATCACTTGGGAGCAGCATGGTACACTCGGGGAGATTCCGTTTCTGTCACAGTGAAGTGCATTTTGTGGTTGGATTATATTGAGAGTGCTCAAAAGCGATAGGGAGGATTTTAGATTGATTTCTTGCAATAACATGAATTTAGAGTGGAGCGTACCTCAACTCATTTCGTTTTGTAACGAGCTTTGATGTAAACATATCAAGCAACCAAATATGATTTCCATAACGCAAACAGCCATGTTTTCCAATGCCTGTTTGATCTGTTTTTTGCCGTTGTTTCTCTTTCCACTACTTCGCGAGTCTGCTACAGCAAGTTGTTTTCCGTTGTTCTGAGGACTTGTAAGCACCCACGACGATGTCGTAGCCCAGAAGTTGGGGCAAAGTGACACAAACATTTGCTTTTTGATAAAGACCGCGCCCCATCTTGCATGATGATGTCGTGTGTCTTTCTGTAGTGCGGCAGTGACAATGCAAACATCGCTTTGCGCAACTCTCCTTAGAAGTGGGATGCTTCTTGCTGTATGATGTGTTTCTCGTATTGGATGTAAGGTGTGGCTGTGTTCCTCCCTGATGATGATAATAGTGTACAAGCGTGGACCAAAGTTACGAACCAAAAAAAAAAAAACGAAAAATAGTTGTCAAGAGTTATACAACTTTCTGCCTCATGGTTATGATTTTCTCATGGACCCTTCTTCTCCCTTCTTTTGGGTAAAGTGGTTCTGGTTTAATCGCAATGGTGGACGAGCAGATTGAATATAAATTCGTTTTCGGCCACCGTTTTTGGATGTTCATAAAGTAGAAGCCCGGCAAAGCGAGCGAATGGTGCCGTCGTCACGTCACAGGTAACCCGGTGGATAGTGGAGAAGGTGTGGTCATTCGAGCACTAGAACATCCGCACAGGTGGGACACGAAAATGGGCCACAGACACACACACACGCGCGAGTGCGACCACCACTAGTGCCACTAAACAACACCTTGCAGGTGCCCAAATGTCCCGGAGTTTTCCTCTGGTGCACGCTTCAAATTGATTCTAACGACATTTTAAGAGTCACTCGTAGTTGTTCGTGTTCTGGTGCCGGGTACCCGGCGGTACGAGTTTTCCCCCTTTTCCGCCTTTTCGATCATGTCCACCGGACTCCCATCTCCCTCTCTCTCTCTCTCTTTTGGCACAAGCCGCCAGCCAAGAGGAGGACCGTTGTTGTACCGTTGTGGCCCGTATTTTTTCCTTTTGCCGATCTTGTCCGTTCGTTCTTTCGGTTCCCACGGTGTTTTGTTCCGGTTCCATTCCTTCCGGTTTTGTTGCGGCCAATAAGGGCTTGTGCCCGAGTTGGCCTCGTAAATTCGGCGTTCCAACCATTTTGCTGTTTTTCGAAAAAAAAAACCTCTCGAAGCTGGAGAACAGGCCACCGGCGTCATTCTTGTCCGGTGTTTGGCATAATTTATCGTCCTATTTCCACGTACCAACCCCGGTGGGCTGTTGTCGATACTCCGCTGTTCGGTTCCGCAAACGAACGGAACGATAGGAACACACGCCGAGAAGCTGCTTCGAGGTGTCGAGTCACGGTGGTGAAGGTACGGAGAGTGGTCCGCTCACGTGACGGACACTACTGAACCCACCGTCACCACCACCAGCTTCACCACCTCTCCGGTGAAGCATCGACGTACAATCGTCATCATCATCATCATCGGGCAACCTGCAGCCAGCATCATCACGTGTGTACGTTCCGGGGAGTTCTCTGTTCTCGGTTGGCAAGATTTACGTCTCACAATCACTCTTCCAACACGTCGCCTTCCATCGGAGGGCATCACCGTATCGTCGTAAGATGTTTATCGGGGGATTTTTGCTGTTGTTGTTGCATGCTGTGTTGGGATGGGTTTGTGATGTGTGTGTGACGGGCGTACAAAATGAAGCTACACTCGGTCAGATAGCGAAGGAACGATAACGCGAGCGAGCACCGGTCGTATGTAGCGGCTCTTCCCCGTCGCTCAGTCACTTGGTCGGTCGGTCGTTCGTTCGGGTACTGTGCGCTAGGTGATCGATTTGCATAGATGCTAATGCACGTAGTAAAAAGTTTCGCTTTAAAAATGGCAATAAATTCTAGGGGAAATAAGTAGCCGCCATTGAAGGCCGACGTTTAACAACTGAACGAGGATGTTCCTTGGTGGAAGCGAAGATTAAGGAATCAACTGAGCTTAACACGGACCAGCATCCCGGGATTATGGGCTTTAAGCTGGATTTTAAGGATGTTTTCTTAAAAAAAAATGGAATTGAATATTCATCTCAACGGCGATTATTTTAAGGATGCAATGACCTCAAAAGCATCTAGCGGAAAAGTCTGAAAATCATCTTTAAAATATCTATTCTTTCAATAACAAACCTGGTGAGCAAAGCGTTTTGTTCTGTCACATGTTACAAACAGCATTTGCAAATAACATGTTGAGAATATTCAACACAAATATGCATGTTTTAAACAAAGCAATCGTTAGTTACCAACTAGGTCGTAGCTGTGTATGATTTTGGATCTAGCTTGCAACGATTAAAGTCGCGTCTCTTCTGAATCTATTTCTGTATTTAGAAGTGTACTAGGAGGTGAGAATCTCCGTTGATTTGCGAATCCTCAACGAATTTGATAGCAACAATTACAAAAATAGAAGATATTGTGACCTAGAAGGACCTCCTCCTCCACGACCTTGTGACCTCCGAGGAGTATATGAAACTTGAGCACAAAAACTCAGTATTTTGACTGACTGGCAGTGACGGGCAACGAAATGGGTCAAAGCCTTCTGTGCGCTTATTCTTGCGTTTCTAAGCACAAATAAACCCATGTAACTAAGTTCTGAAATCTTGGAACAAATTTTACTTCTTATATTTTTATAAAAGAATTCCATTATCTACCTCCCAGTGGTGTTATCAGGAATTTGACGAATTGTTATATTGCCCAAAATTCGGTAGCATTCATCTTTCGCAGTTGCACCCCAGTTTGGTAGATGGGACAATTCATGGCCAGTCGAACAGCGTCTCGCTACATGACGCATCGCACGCAGCCCTGGCGCTTGCCGAAGTTCTCGTCTCGTCAGTACTTTGTCGTCGGAGGTTCGGTGCAGCCAAGCGGAACGCAGCCGCACCGTTCACCCTCTCTGACGTGCCTCTGATCATGGTTTAGGGATGAAAAATGGAGAGGTAAAAAGGCGAAATAGATTATGAACAACGGTCGCGGAGCCCAACGGAAACAACACCTGACTGGACTGTAACCACCATCCACCATCACCATCTGACGCCGACCGCGATGAGGTGCGAACGAGGCTCGCGGTACAGCTACAGGGCTCCCCCTTCGTTCGGCTCGTGACATTGGCTGGTTACGTTCTCGGCCCGGCCTGGCCTACAGTGTGCAACGGTTTAGCTTTCCAAAGCAACCAATTTTTTTTTTATTCGTTCTAAAAATTATAGTTGAGTATTTCTAATCAAATCAACTGTTAGAAGAGGATTATGTTTTCCACTTGGTGTGAATTTCATTTACCAACCGGCCAGTTGATCAGATCTGTAAAAAATTTGTCCAGCACTGTTGTGGACAGCAGCGGCCAGAGCGTAATTTGTCTCATTCACACGCCTATTCCCACTAGCTGACGCTGCAGAGTGAGAGCGCGCGAGCCACTATAATACAACGTGACCACCGCGACGGCGGCCCCAACGATCTCATTGCGTACGGCGCCAGCTAGGGAGAGAGGGCAGAAAGGGAGGAAGAAGCAAAGAAGGCAAAGCCACACACTCTCCGCCCGTCCGTCCGTCCGTCCGCTATCGCCCGTCGCATCGTGGCAGCGGTGGTGGGGTTTAAGCTGCGCCGGCGAAACGCATGCACCTTCAGTACCGGATCAGCATTGCGCGGCATCGGACCGCCGGAGCATCGGAGGAGGACGACCACTAACTGACGACACGCTTAACCCTAACGTGGTAGAACGAGTCAAATTGAGCCAAGATCCTTCGAGACGGTGCTGTTTGGTGCACTGGTACCCGCGAGCGTGTGTTTGTGTTGCTGGTGGTTTGTGATCAGTCTGATCGTACCACCGCCCACATCTTTCTCCTGGTGAGTGTGCTGTGGGTGATCGGGTGCGTGAAAGTGTGCAAAAACACGTGTACTAGTGTGTCCCCGGCGTTACACGAGGGAAATTCCGCGAGATCGATCTTTAGCGATCTCTTGCGAAAGGGGAAAATCGAAGGGAAACTTCCAACTGGTGAAGGGGTGCTGCTGGTTTTGCGGTGTTTTTTCTGTTGTTCTGTGACCACGCGGCTTATCAGTAAGGCGCGTATGGGGAAAGGATAGTGAACAGAAAAGCAAAGTAAATGTGTGCCTGTGTGTGGACGCGGTGGTGTGCGCGATTGTGCATCGATGCGTATCGGAAAATTATGTTTTCCCGTCCCCCGCCTGCGCCATCGATTTCGCGTGCGTGTGCGTGCGCCGACCGCGGGGGTGTTGGTGGTGATCGGAACATGGGGTGCATCTCTCGGCTGTGGAAAATCGAATCCAAGAGAGTGAAAGGAGGAAAAGTGCGCGCGCGCGCGTGCGACGACTCCTTGGCGCGCAGTAGTGTGTGTCCTCCCTCCTGCCGGAAGGAATTTCCGCCCTCATTGTTCACAGGCCGGCCGCCGCCACCGCTGCCACCATAAATGATAATTGGCCATCACATCGCAGTCGCCCTAATGGTCCTCCCTTTGGTTGAGGCATTCGTTGTGGGGCGCATTTCTTGCCGTGAATCCGTGACAACCGCGGTGTCCGTCCTTCGGTCCGTTGCCCTTCGTTCATTCATTAGGCGGCATTTGTGTGTGAGGTGTGTGTGTGTGGTGCGTGTAAGTGTGAACGCGTATGTGTGTTGTGATTGCTGTTTAATGTATGCCAATTGATCATTAGGGCGCATTGGTGATTCGCTCCTTTCACCACCAATCGGTGTCCGCGGTGGTGCGTCTCCGCGATATGATGCATCTCTCGGTGCAGCTCGATGGTGGTCACTGCACTCTCTGGTGGTGGTGTTGGTGATGATGAGTGAATAGCGCGTTCGAAGTGGTTGCAACCACACGCGCTCAACTAGACCAGACAGACCGATTTGAATAGGACAGTAACCACCGCAGAAAAAAGCACCAACGAGACAAAAAAACCTGGGATGAAACCGGCTATGTAAACTCTGCCAGTCTGGCCGTGGACTATGGAGCAGTGAAGCGCTCATCGTCCTCGTACGGACTACAACTTCATTAATTAAAAGTTTCCACGCAGCGTTTCACCGGTTGCAATTACCAGTAATCCAGCTCTCCGGTGGTTTCGCGCTGGCAGTCGTCATGTTGTGTACATCGCTCTTTCTCTCTCTTTTTTGTCCCTTCGTTCTGGTGTTTTATTTTTTTGTGTTGGGATTAGATGACCACTCGGTGATACCTCGATTCGGGTTCGCGAGTTGCTGCTGCTTGTTGCAAGGAAAGCAAAAAAAAAAACATTCAACCAAACCACACCGTTGATACCACCGTCAACCATCGTTAGTTGCTGGAGCACGTGAGCAACGTGTGTTTGCGTTGTGGAGTAGTGAGAACGAGGAACGTCAACTCAGAGCGAACCAGAGAGCTCAGTGCAACTGCGTGACCCTCGCGCTGTCGTCGTTGCACCGCAAACAGTACACTGTCGTGTCGCTGAGGTACTGGCCAATTACACCTGGCCATTGCACGCGATCGCGCTAACCATCGGGGGGGTTCGGTTTTGCGCCAAACACACATATAAAGCACCCCAATGTTGGGGTTCAACAGCAGAATCATGTGATGAAGGCTTTACTTTTGGAGGAGAGACGCTTTTCTAGTCAGCAAAAAAAAAACCTCCAAAAATACGATTGCGATAAAAATAAAGTAACGCAAAATACCGTACACGATACCGTCACTATGTTGTTGTTGTGGTTGTGTAGAAAGCTTTTTGGTCATTTCGCAAATACTACCAATTACTACAACCGACCGCACGCCCACAAAAACCGAACAGCAGTGATTGAGAAGAGGTCATCATTCCATCGGTGGTGTGGTCGTGTAATTAAACCACACAACCACGGCCACAGCATAACTACTGCACTGCGCGCCGCAAACGCCCGTAGATGTGCAATACTCTCGGTGTTGATGGCGCCCACAGTTACCATCGTTGGCGCTGCATCACTCAACGGTGTGATGATTGGTGGTGTGTCAAATTTGTTTTCTTCATTTCATTTCGTTTGTTTCAACGTGAGGCAGCCAATAGAGAGAAATCGCAAAAACAAGGAAAAGAAAAAAGGCAAAAGTTGTAATTCATAGGCGACCTTCACGCCTCCAACCCCAAAAAACGGTGACCGCCGGCAACTGTGCAACGGTGTTTTTTTTTTCTCAGGGACTCAGGGTGGACTCGGGTTTTCACGATCGACAGATGAATGACCACTGAGTGGTAATGAGTTTTTTGGGGCCAATGCCGAGGCACGTGGTCATGGGGGGGACCGATTCAATTTTAATTCTCGCGAGGTTGATGCTGTTGGTTGGCACATGTGATTGACCTGTGGTTGCGCATTTTTGAAGCACAGGTGCACTATGGTTTTTCGCGCAAAATCTGTCCTTCCAGTCAGGACGAAATGAAGAGTTTTTTTCTCCCTTCTTCTTGTCAGAATGATGCGATCAACGTGATACTGCTGCAAGACCACCACGTGATGAGGTTGCCGATGTGCTAACCACAGCGCTGGTTCGCCGGTGGTGTATCTAATTATCATCATTGAGCTGGCACGATGATATCAGAGCGAGGAGGGGGAGTCCATCATGTGATACCAGCTCTAGGTAAACTGATGAATACACCTTGAGTGTTACTTGAGAGGGGGCTTCGCCAGGCCTTTGTTCGGTCCAGTGTAGAACACTCCATGGATGATCACGTTCCAGGCGGCGTAAATTTTAATTAGAAAGAAAAGAAAAAAAGCATAACTTTCCTTTCGTGTTCGTGAATTCGAAACGGGTCACCAGCTCAGTGTCTAATAAAAGTTTATTAGCGTGCCGTTCCTTCGCTTCCAGCACCTCCACCGGCCAGGATCTCTTTTTGGTTTCTGTGGAGGGTAACTTTGACTTTGATGCACGATAGCTGGGGCGATGGTCATGTACGAGGGTATCAGAAGAAAAGGAATTTGCTCGCGCTCTATTGCGTTTCTTAATTGGAGTTACCTTTTTAGAATTTTTTCTTTTAATATTCGAAGGAATGAATTCATTAACCAACATTGTCCTTAAAATTATCTCCAATTCTTCTGGGTTCGTAGGTTAATCGGAACCAAAAAGTACGAATTTTTGTTTCCGAATCAATTAAAAAGTAATTTGATTTTTGTGAATGGCATAAAAAGTGTAAAGCGTAATGAATATTTTAAGAAGTTCATGAGGTATTTCCATTCAATTGATGGAAAAAGTGATGTTACGTTGCTCGAATCGTTGGTGATCGATTATTGTGAGATAAAAAGTTACTGTACTTGTGTTGGATAATGGGATTTTCTAAGATTTGGTCTAAGCGTTTCACAAATATTCCAAACTTGTATCAATATATTTGAACAAGCTTTTAAGCTATGATAGGAAAGGGCTGTAGAAACGACGGAAAATCACTAAAACTTTTGACATACGCTTCTCTAAATTTGATTTACTCATACATAAAAAAAAACTCATCTCTTAGACAAAAATATGATCACAGAAGTGATACAGATATTGATATTATTTATAAGGGATTATAAAATATTAAACAGCAACAACAGCTGGAACGGAATTTTCAAATTCCTTGATTGATCAATTCCTGTTAGTGGTCTTAGTTCCACCTACTTCCAATTCAACACCAGTCGATCACAACCAAACCATGCGCCATTTATGTCAGTAATGCATCACCTTGTTGCTCGACGATTTCTAATCGAACCGTAGATAAGGTACAATAGAAAAAACTGAGAAACTAAACAAACAAACAAAAAACACCAATGCGACATTGCCAATGAGGAGAGGGACGGGGACCGTACGTTGACGGGGAACACTCTTTCATTTACAATTATATTCTCCAAAAAAAAAAACACTTTCCCTGCGCCTGTAATGAGGGTCTTTTTATGCTGCACGCACTCGGGTGTGTCCCGGCGTCTGACGACGTTTGACCACCTCGGAACGGAACTCGGCGTGCAACATGATAGCAAACAAACACAAACTAAGAAAACAAACGCGCAAACACACAATGGATGATTAGTTCACGGTGGGTGCTGCGGGCCACAGGTGCGGTCCGGAGAGCAAATAGTGAAATCCTTTGGCCGGAAATTGAAACCAGACACGACGGAGCGGAGGAGAAGAAGGAGGAAGGCTATCGTTCAGTTTCAATTTCAAGTGAATTACCATAAGAACGTGACCATCGTCCACCACCAGGGGACCGGTTGGTCGCAGGTGCTACCATCATCATGCACACAAACACGACGGACACGGGGAAAAGAAAACGATTCCATCCATATTGACTTTTCATCATCTCTCGGACCCCCGGCCGGCATAAGTTATGATGGAAAGCTTCCTACCCCCGGGGGAGTGGGGGCGCTGCGCATGAGAGGGCGTCAGGTCAAGAAGAGGGCATCCAATCCGTAAGGGGCCACATATCACGGGCGATATTCGTACGGTGATACGGTTCGTTGGTCGGAAAAACGACGACGAGACGTAACCTCATTTGAATTGATTATTAATCATTTTCCTCCACCGTACCATCAGAGGGTAACAGTCGATAATTGGGGAAGCACAACACACACGCCACGGTATCGGTTAAACGGTTCAATCCGATCAAAAGCTCCCTTCTTTTGGTGAACCGCGACACACACTGAACGATTCATGGTGAATTCATGTTGCATCCGTTCCACGGTTTATGCGGGCATTTTTAGCATCCAAAAGTCCATCTCGGTCCGCTTAGGACCAACCGATCGATGATGCTCGTTCGTCCGACTGGTAGCGGCGGCCGGGGCCGAGTACGACGCTCGATCGCGCACGCTCGCTCGATGGCGCCACCATTTGGAAATCGACAGAAAAGAGGATTTTTATTTTTTCGAAATCGAACTCATACTAAAACCCGACCGACCGAACCACACCGAGTGAAACGGTGCCGTGAAATTGATTTGGTCACCACCTCGCAGTGTGCCTCAGGGCTTGCCGGCAGTTTGCCGAGACATTCCGATGTGCGGCACACACCGTTATAGCCTTTCCGGGCCGGAAGTCGATGTCGCAAACTGCCATCGCACTAGAGGTTGCATTGTTTCAATTACTTTTCATTTCTAGCACCCGTTTTTGACCACGCGATTGATCACGAGTGGATCGAAAGTTATGGAACTTGATAGCGTTATCGATATCTTCGATAAAAAAAATCCAAAGTTTTGGTTTTGTGCAGAGCAATAGTTTCTAGAACTTTAAATGGAATTTAAAGAACAGAAAGCAGGAATTGGCAAATGCGAACCTCTTGGTTGGATTCTTCTATCATAATAGAACGGTAAAAAGTACTGCTAAGAGCTGGAAGAGCTGTGCGATTCCAGGAAGCCAGAAAGAACCTGCCTCAACACGTGGCACTCGGACAAACAGGTACGCTCTATTGGACCGTGGTCCACACCATGATCACTGCTGTATCGCGAGTGCCATAAATTACTTTCCCTACCTTCCGCCATAAATATCGGATTAAAAGAGGTCCCAGAAACATGCGCAAACGGACCGAAACGGACCGGCACCGGGAATATGCTGCTGTTCTGTGCTGAAAGAATCCAGGGGCCACAACCGGAGTCGCGAGTATAGTCCGAGTCCGTTGGTGAGTTTCCTTCCTGAGCCAAAAAAAAACGGGAAAAGTTTCGCAATCATTCGTCAACTTCGTTCTTCCTGATGGCCGACGTTTTCGTTGGCGGCAACCAAAACGTCGGATTTGGAACGTCAAAGTTGAGGCGCTATCGCAGTTTTGAGGAACTGTGCCCCCCCCACCCCCCCTTCTTCCATTCAAACTGTCCTTTTTGTAACCTTCTTTCAACTCCTCGGAGATCGGAGAGCGAGTCCCTCTTCTTTACGATCCGACAAGTGGGATCTGTGTCACTGTGACTCGGGGGACGTCCCCTCCGGTCCCGTAATCAACTTTAACGAGCCATCAGGACCGCTCACGAATTGGGAGGATGGTAGTTGCTTGCGCTCCAGTTCCCAAATGGAGGACAATTTCGGTCCTCAGCGCGGGCAAAAGTATAAATTATCTGCCATCCTTTCTCCCGCCCGGGGTCGGTCTTTTTTATCTGGAAGCACCTCTCCCGGGGACCGGACGGTACTCGAAATTACAATTCATCCTTTCCAAGAATAGTAGCGACATTACGCTGGATGATAGCACCACTGGCTACGGTACTTTAGAGATCCTAAACGACATCCAAAGTCCGAGGTATTGGAGTTCGTTCACTCTCTCTCTCTACTACTTCTAAAGCGGTTCCCCTCTCCCACGCCAAAGTCAACGATAAAACACCTTTTGGTCGCTATCCACCGATGACGACGACGACGACGACGACGGCGACGATGATGATGATGATGCCACCCTGGATCGTGCCGTGATAATTGCCAAGATCATCACTCGCCTTCTCTCGTCGAGCTTCACGCGTGGCGAAAGCGTAACGCGAGTGACTGCGGTCATTGGACTGGACAAGACTGGACGGGAGTTTGCCAACGTTTGTCCACAACATTTGCATATCACTCGCGCTGACGACGTCTCCACGTTCACCAAACGCTGCTGATTAGTGCAATTAAGAGCAGACTCTGCGCACGGAATACCGAGGGCGGATGTAGGAATTTCTGTCGTGATAAATCGATTACAAATCGAACACAAATAGCTGCGCACCGCACGTTGCAAAATGGAGTCATCGAGGGAGTGAGAGAGAGAGAACTACTGTGTGATTAGCTAGTTAGCATCTGAACGATGCGTCATCAGGCCTCAATTTTGCCTCAAAGGCGTTACATGACCCGGAGACAGACAGCGTTGCAAAGTTAACGAAGACTATTTGCCAACAAGTAGATGGACCATTTGCTCAACAGCAGCAGTTAGACAGTGAAGGACAAATGGAACATAATTAAGGGAACGAATGTGACGACGAACGAACGTTTAAGCATTATATTCGAAAATATAGTCCATTTAATCATATTCATTTGGATTATCGATTGACCATATTTTAGATAATATGTTGTTGTTTTTTATCGTGGAAAATCATTTCTGGAGCTGTTTAAATTGGTGTAATTTCTGTTATTGAGCCTCCTGTTAATGAGAAATATGCTCATTCTTCGGCAAGCGACAGAGGAGTGTTACATATCGTCACAAAATTTATTTATCATATTGCTATAGCTCATGTCATGTGATTTTATTAATGAAGACGTATTAATGAACTTTGAATTATCGTTGTAAAACTGTCTTGCAGCTAAAGCTATTTTGCTTTTCATTGGAATAATCGATTCTATCAAATGAAAGCCATAACTTCTTCATTTAATGTTCTACAAAGCACTTCATTCTTTGCCAGTTTGAACAAATCGAATGTAAAAACAGACGTCCATTCTGAACCACAGCAATAACATGTTACGACGCGCATGATGGTCCAACAAAAAGCTCTCCGAGACACACTCCGAGACTGCTTCTGCCGATGTTTGCTGCGATTGGCATGTGCACTAACTTCTCATGGCAATAAAATCTGCAAATAAATCACGCACACACCATTGATGAAAACATGTGTCATACATTCTAATCAGTGAAGACACTTCATGACAAGCACAGAATGTGCTTCGGATGCTTTCTTCATTTGTTGATGTGGTGAAAACAATGGAGACCGACCAGGTTCCTTTCGTAGCAGTCTCCTCGTCGTCTTTGATTATCGATATGAAATCATCGAAAATATTATTTTATCCAGAATAAGCGTCGTTTATTTAAGAAACAGAAAGCTAGTGAAGGAGTAAAACTATCGTACAGCAGACTGACGTCACTCAAGTTAAAAAAATGAGTGCACAGCCAAGTTAAAACTCCGACCATCAACTTCCAATGTTGAACACTGCATAGAAAATGGTTCCAATGCTTGTTTTCAATGCTTGAGTCAAACTAAACTAAAATTTGGTTTTTTCGTAAATTCTTCGATTCTTAATTCAGTGTACGGCAGCACCATATTGCTGTTCTTCTACTACTCAATTGCTTACTGAGAAAAAGCTCCCTCACGAATGTCGTCACGATTCGAACAATTAATAAGCAACTACCTAAAACGACTAATTGCACAGATCATCGTGTCACGCGTTGCACAATTAACGACACCAACCAACAACCGTAGTAACAATGACAATACGGCGGAAAGGCAAACAAACAAACGCCCGCCGCATCGCTCATAAATACACTCCCCTTTAGGAGTTCATAAAGCTAGCTTTCGGAATGCCTTTGAACCCACAATATTTGTAAGGTGTGTCTTGTTGTTATTTCACTTTCACCGTCTCACACCGGCTGGCGGGATACAGCCCTCGGCACAGGCTGCTCGCGTTAAAGTCGTGTGCGCTTAATACTGCGGCCAGCAATTAACATGCCAGCCATAAAGATGGCCAGCCAAATCGACCACGCCGTGGTGCAAAGAAAGCTGCATGCATGCACCAAATGTTGTTAACATGCGATTTCGAACGATCTCGAGCGTCTGGAATCGAGTGTAGCGAGTTCCGTTGTTCCGTCACTTTACCAAACCGAGCGAGCGAGTGCGTGTATGTCAACATAAAAACATTAACGACGAACATTACCGGGTATGTTTGCTAACTTCGCTGGCAGGTTGGCTTGCTGCAGGCTTGCCTCTTTCTGTTGTAAACACTACCTTCTTCCAATCTGACGCCATTTTGCTTTTCGATAAATCTGTGTACAGTCAAATAACAGTCGGTTGGTCGCCAAACGCGGGAATAGTATAACAACATTTCCGACAATGACGTCGAAGCGCGCGGTTCGTAGTTTTTGGTCGAATGGGGTCCCTGGAAGCGGTCGAGTAACTCACTCGTGCGACGACCATTCGAGGACGTTCCCGTTCGGTGATTCCATTCGGAAGCGGGGTGTTTATGATGAGTAGTATGGCGTCATGCCCACGACACGGAAACATGCAATTTGAGGTCCACCATTCAGGGGCTTATGCTATTCATCATGGCGCGCGTACGGCTTTGTTGCCCTGTTTTGCATGATTCTTTCTGCCGGTCCCTAACGCCATTCTTCTCTTCTCTTCTCTTCCGAACCGAACAGAAATTCCGACTCAGCATCGAACTACGTGGACCGCGTGCGCATCCGTGACTCGTCCAACTCGTTCGGAGGGCCGGGCCGAGGATCCGGGTGGCGTCAGAAGTCCCTGTCGAATATAGATCTACCGACGAGCTACCGTGGCATCGCTGGTGGAGGGGGAGGAGGAGGCAGCGGTGGCAGCATCACTGGTGGCGGTGGTTTGGGTGCTGGTCAGTTTCGCTACCGCGACTATGACTCAGGACTGTACGATCTATATTCGCGCATAGACAGCCAGCGGGAGGAGTACGAAGATCTGTACGGTGTGAACCCGAAGGCGGCCAGGGCAGGCAGTAGTGACC
>NC_064875.1:40143438-40185938 GCF_943734745.1 Anopheles darlingi | reverse complement strand
TTTTGGAGATTCGTTTAGGGAGCGACTTATTATCGTGTTTTATCTTTATATCTCTAGAAAATCTTTTAAATATGCTGGTAAAAAACCAATATATACACCTCAACCGATTCGGTAGGCTAACCGATTCTAATTGCATACATTTAGGGGCCGAACATTTCAAAATTTGGCCGTTAAATAACCAGTGTAATGAACAAGAACCTTAAACATGAGATTAAATCAATTTATGGTGCGAAAAACTACCCAAATATTATCTTTCGACAGTGAAAATGTAATGGCATCTCCCTTCCCTCTTCCGTAGTAGCACTATTTAACGTTTATAATGTATTTTTCAAAGATATTTAACTGAAAAGGTGTGTATGGTTTTGGGACAATTATTATGTCTAAATCATCTTTTATCCATCTGGAAGGGACGGGGGAAGGTACAAGCGATGTACTAGGTATGTACTCGCTCCCTCCCCCACCCCTCCTGCACTTTCCACATGTATTTCTGTGTCCGGCTCATTCTATAGGTTATCTAACGGCAAAATTTTGAAATGGATAACCGTTAAAATTATTTGAATCGGTTGAGGTGTATGTTTTGGTTTTTTACCAATATGCTATTTCACTCGGACGCGCGCACAGAACACGCTAGATGATCCAAAGTAGGAACACAACCGTAGGAGGTGGTCCCCGCTTAATGCTTCCTTGGAGGCGCTGGTTTCATTTTAACTTTAAACATTCAAAAGGTGTAAATACTATACATTTTACCAAAATTCCAATCTCTGAACGCAACCGAGGTGTGGCCAGGTGTGGTGGCGAGAGAGGGCGAGAGAGAGAGAAAGCGAATTGGAAGCAACTGTCGCCGCGACAGTGTTTCAGAATAAACGGGGAGTTGAGGTAAAGATAAATGAAATCTCACAGAGCAGGTAATCAGGGAAGAGAAGCGCTATAGAAGCACAGCAGCAGAAGTCGTAGCAAGCGGTAATGGCAATTTGTTGTAATTTATTCGCGAACGTAGCGGTAGAGCGTTTGTTTGATGCTTAAGAGAGCAGCGGCGGATAGTGGATTGGTGGTGACGGTATTGAGGATGCTGTCGCGTTTCGTTGAAAGCAGAAGAAGAAGCAAGAGAATCGTTACTCTGCAAGTGCGATGTAGTTCCACACAGCAGCTGTGTAGTAGCTAGCTCCCTCTTATTACATGTTATTCGTTCGAAAGTAATCTGGACAATAAAGTACATTATGGTTAAACCAGCTTTTCCCGGTGTGCTTCCGTTTCTTGGTGACGACGGCGATGACGACGACGACGACGATGGAAGTCATTGTCCTCAGTAACCGGAGAAGGTAATTTGATTAAGCAAAGTAGGCAGGATCCAACAGCAACAACTACTCATCGTGTTGACGTTTGTCAAATGCCATCCACTAACAAGGCCGGGGCCGAGCATGAGATTTGCTTGTTCGAGCATAAATCACTCCGTTTTGCTAGCAGCAGCATCACCAGGAGTGAGCTGTTTGAATTGGCCATCCCAGTGTTGGAGTGTCGCTAGCTAGCTATCCTAGCTAGCTGTATGCATTCTAATAAAACGCCATTTTCTGCGCACTGTCAACCGTCACGTCGAGCTGCTACTAAGCGCGTCATTTCCCCCTTTGCAGCAGCAGCAGCAGCAACAACAACTCAACACACGCCCCGAGAGCGCGATTTGCATTTCGTCTTAAATGCGGCAATCATAACATACCTTCAGGCGTGATACTGCTGCCGCCAGTGCTGGTGCTGCCGCTGCTGGCGGTGCTGCTGCTGGCGGTGCTATATTCGTGATGGCCTATCGCACTGCGAATGAAGCTGCTTCTTTTGCTGCTTCGGTGACTGTTGCCACGATTGCTGTATCCACTCGTTGCCGCTGACACGGTACAGTACAGCCGGCTCGAGCCCCGAAACGAAACATTCTGAAAAAGAAGAGCCAGAGAATATTTACAGAATAATTAATAAAAGAACAGTTTTTCTATTTAGCGTTTGATCCCGCTTAAGGAATGAAATGTAAAACAACGAAAGATAAAACCAGCTTTCAACGCGACCTCTCTCACTTCGGGCACAAGAGAGTAATTAGTTTTCCGTCTTATCAGCCACATCAACCTTTCAAGCTCGTTGATAGCGTAGCTCGAGCAAAAACGACGTTAACTGTCCCGTCCGATCTTCTGGCAAAACATGGTGCAGCACTACACTCCGGTTCTGCCCGGCCCGGTTGGGTTCAGCATCAAAGTAGCAAAGTTTAGAATACGGCAAGCGAATTCACACAATCATTGGCCGCTAGAGGATACCGTTGCCTAAGCAGGGGTGGGGAGTAGTTCTCTCGTGTTCTACGTTGAAGGCACGTAATGACGTCGGTTTTGATGTCTCAGATGACCTAGCCCGTAACTAGCTAGGTCAGTGCTGCACCAGAGCCAATGCGCAATCTGTAAATAACTTCGGTTGTTTCTTCTGCATAGATAGACCAAAGAGCATAAGACGAGAGATTGTTTCATCAGCACAAGACGTTGATGCTCCTTCGAGCATACAATGCGTACTAACGAGATCATTAAATTTGGCCAAGAACTGATTTTGGGGAAGTGATTCAGCTTCGGGTTTTTGGTAGAATCGTTGCCCACTTTTTTGGCGATTCAAATGTACAACAACTACGACTTTAAACTTCAGTCTTACAATTTGAGTGAAAGCAAATGACCTACTAACGAACACGACGACGAGCCCTGGTCGACGGCGTGCTTCCTTTCGATTAGAACTTTCGTGTAAATGTGTTTAGTTATTTATCACAATTACTCAACTCAATCGATATGCTCCGCTGCCCATTGAATGTGCTCCTAGGTTCAGGAGTACCTAATTATGATTTAACGAATGCCATCGCTCACCTGCGACACGCGTCACTTCTTTCTAGAGGTTCCGGGACCACGGACCGACTCAGACATCGACCGTTGTACTCGGGGGTCAAACTGTTGTGCTGTTGAGACGGAACGGATCGACAAGCGATGGTAGTGCTGGTGGTGGTGCGTGCGGGTGCCGAGAAAGGAACTTAATGATTAATCAACGAGCCAGCCTATCGAACCGTTTCCGCGTTGTAATAGTGGTAATCACTTCCCTACCTCGTGCTGCGGAAGGTCCACGTGGTGCGGCATTTCGGAACGGAAGCATTACTAGAACGCAAAAGTTCATATTTTATAGAATTTTGTTGTGGGAACGGTAGAGGCTAAGTTGGGGGTCCGATCGATCCCAAACATACATACATGTGGTGCGTGTTTGAAAGACTTTAATCAATGCTTCATTGAGTGGTTTGGGTGGAAAAGGAAACAGAAATTTATAAACCCTGGTATTCGTAGCCTGCTAGGATTCAAAGAATGCTCATAATTAAGATTGTATTTATCACTAACCTCATTTCCAATTGTGTTGCCAACTTTTCTCGTTTAGCGTGTCTGATTCATGTCCTGTCGGAAGAAGTACATCAGGGTACCGGTGGAGATGTGTAGCGAAGCTGAAGGCTGCATTATCTCAGAACATTCATTACTGACCACTTTACCATCATCTCCCATCGATCGATGGACAAAAGTTGGAAAGATGTACAAGTTGGTTAATCAATCACTACAAAATGGTTCCTCCGAGAGCTGCCAAACATCTCAATACCGTCAATCCATCTACCGTGGGCGTACAGATTCTCTTTTTTGTTTCATTTCGATGCGCCGCGAAGTTTGGGCGAAGTTAGACCACGATTACTACTGTTTATCGGTTATGGCTCTACACCAAGAAATATGAGAGAATCGTTATCGTACTCCGTTCACCCGGTATTTGCTAGGATTACAACTTACAGTGGGAACACTCGGAATCATCTGATGTTTTATTGACAAAGCCGTTGCTGGAACTTTTTAGAGCCGAAATGTACTGCTGTGTACTTGAGAAAAGGAAAATTCGAGGAAAAAACATCCCAGAGGCGTCTTCCGTGACAGTGCCTGATAACAACACTGCCGTGACCAGGATTCGAACCTGGGTTACTACGGCCACAACGTAGGGTCCTAACCACTAGACGATCACGGCTCCAGACGCTCGCTGTTACAGCCCTCGCGTTGGAATTGAATTTTGTGCATTTCCAGCACCATCGAAACTGGAGCACGGCCGCGCCGTGAGCCACCGTGGAGCCCACCCCATGAACGGTGAAAGTAAACCAAAAATAAAGCTCCAAACACCCCACCCCAAAACGGAATGCGAGCGAACCATGGAAGTGGTGGTGGTCGCGATGAATGCTGGCTGTCCGAAACAGCAGCAGCTCAACCAAAATGCGGTTTTGAATTTTTCGGTCTGAATTGGAAGCCACCATCGCATGGATTGAAACCAGAATGGAGGTGCGCGTAATACAGCTGTTGTGAGTTCCATTTTACTCTATTTGCATTTTGTTTTCAAATTTTTTGCCAAATAAATATATTATAAAAAAACCACCATCCACAAGCGAACGAGAGAATGCCTCCTGTGTTACTGCAAATTGGAATCTGAGGCTTTAAGGATACGTAACGCATCGTTCCAATTACACAAAACTCACTTCATCCATTACGTCCTGCTGTGTATTTGTCGCACAAACAGCCGATAAAAACCATCCCCCCGGCGGTGGGTTTATGATCTCAAATTGAAATCCTGCAAAGCTGACGCCTCAAAGGCGCCCGCAGGCACCATCGTGGCAGGACGGACGCTTTTGTGACGAATAAACATAAATAACATAAAATCCATGAAATTGCCTTCCAAAAGCCGTTAAAAATGATAAACAACCGGGCACACAACACAATCATATCGGTTCGAGCCTACGAGAACACCGCTGGCGGCAAGAAAGAAGTACCGGCGGCACAGTATTGAATGAAATATGAGCACCGAAAAAACGTCAAACATTTGGTTTGTTTTTCGGTAATTTTCACGGCGAACCACCAGAAAACTGGGTGAATATAAATGATGCAAAAGGCGACTCAAGAAGTCCGGTGCCAAAGCGTAAGACGGCTTTTCCATCAGATTGGCCACAACACACACGGGGAGAGCGAGCGCGCGCGCTCGCCCGTGTTGGCAATCTCCTCCTCCTTTGCATCGTATATCGTTGAAAGTACATTTATCTTGGTAATCCTCAGCCTAGGCCGGCTACTATCAACGGTAACAATGGCAAGAATAGTTTTTACTGTTGTCGTTATCGCGCGAGGCATAATAGTGGATGGATCTCGCATAATCCTTATGTCGTGTCGTACGTAAACATCTATCAGCTATCAATCTCCCCTGACAGTGAGCCGTCAACGTGCAGGATCTGGTGAATGGACAAAGGAAAAACGCAGACTTCGTCTTTGCTATCCACACTCTAGATTGCATTATCGTAGCGCAACCACCGGAAACTCATGGCTGCAGTAGCAAAGCAGCAGTGGGCTTTTAACGGACTGAGCTTTGAAATCAATCTCTCTCAACTCTTTTTATGAAAAAAGTTCCTTTCTAGTTTCAATTTACGGACACAAAAGAACCATTAGACTGCAGCGAATGAAGTTGTGCAAACAGTTCTTTTTATTTCAAAACTGCACGATAAGTTTGTGTGGCTCATTACATCGAGAAACGAAACATTATGTTCTGATTAGTTATAGCTTACTATAAAATTTTTAGCTACAACTTAGCTCACAGGGAAGCCAAAAAAGGTTCATTTTTTAAGAATTTCTAATGCAGAAACCATTTCATTTGACTTGTTTTACCTGAATGTCATAATAAACTACAACTTTTCATGAACATTTGGTCGTAGTTTGAGGAGTATTTGCTAAAACGTACACCAATGCCATTGTTTCAGGAAGGTGTGTCTTCAAAACCGCACTTTTTCAATGGTAACCGTAGCTTTCTCCTATCTAATCTATATTCTTTTGCCAGATTATAAGTTACGCCAGGTAGCATAGCGTTGAGCTTTTCCAATTTTACAATTTTTACAAAATATTGCTTTTCTGTTTCATTTTTTTACGGCGAGTCATCAGAGAACTGGGTACATATAAATGAAGCAAAGGGCGAAAGGAATTCAAATAAGCTGTTAGTTGGAAAAGTGATTATTTTTACTATTTTGATAAAAAAAAGAGCTTTTCATAAATGTTTAAAAACGGTTAACAAGTTTGATAAAATAAACTATTCCGGTAGCTAGCACATAGTGTGCACATTAGTTTTCAAATTTTCAAATAGCGAGATGCATTGTGCCATTTATGAAACGCGATTGTTAAAAAATCAATATTTTTCTCAGTTCTACTTCGATCGATGCAACACAATATTCTTCAACGGACCAGCATTCATGGCAAAATATAAAAAAATCAATGGGATTGAAAAATATGAAATACCTAAGGCCCCCTTAGAACATAGTTCTCTTAATATTTCGTAGTTTATTTTCGTATGGTTCTTATGATACGATTTCTTGAAAGAATTAGAATACTAGAATGGAATGCGCAAGGTATAACAAAACGACACCTGAGCTATGTTCAAGCATATTAAAAAGCTCTTCAGCAGCATGGCATGATGACTGCTGCCGTCACGCGGAATGTTTGCTTTCCGCCCTTGTGTAAATAATCCTGTCAGATTGTCAATATTCTCACCAAATTACTTCTTTTCAGGAAGCCGTGCCTCGACCACTCTATCCGAGATGTTTATTATGTATGCAACATATTCGACTATATGACGTTCTCGTGACAAACCGGTACTATGAATAGCATTTGCAACATACCACTCCATTCCTAGAACCTTTGACGGTTGATAAAACACATGAAAGACATTCTTCTGCTCGGTTGCGCATACCGATGGTTTATCCGCATTCCGATCCTTTGCACGTACGAATTATGAAATCCTTCCAGCTCGTTTCACTTAGACGACTTTGAGAGCTCACAGTAACAACACACCGAGATACATCGTTGATCTCGAACTCTCCGGAAGCTTCACAGCTCTTCTCGGTCGGAGTTCTCGGATAGTATTCCTCGTGAAACAGCATGCAGGACACGTCCCACGCGTTCATGGGCTGCTGATACTATTTTGCTTCCTTTAATGGGTGGCGCAGTGATGGCGTAAAAATGTTTAACCACACCACACGATACCACCATGTGCGGTGAGGGTGTGACGCATTTGCAAGCAAACCGATAAGCCCCGTGAATGGATAGCTTTGTTGTCTATCTGCTCTGGTTTTGGTTCTTGAAGACGATTCGTTTTTCTTGAAAGAACGGCAGCATTAAGGGTAAGATAGCAGAGTGATCTTAGAAGATAGCGAACGAATCATTTATGCAGTGTTTTATGGTAGACTGACATCACATGACATGTATTGGCTCTTCTTATCCAAATGACATACAGACAAATCTACACTCTTCGTTGCATTCATGCTTCCAGTTCTACTTTGCTTGTAAGCACCACAAGTAGCGGTCATTGTTTGCGTCGAGTTAGGCCCTCGGAAATGCGGGATAAGCAAAATAAATTGAGCCTCCCCCTTCACTGCTGCCGCTCACAAACTCGGTCCGCTGCTTCAGCTCTGGACCAGTGGAACGTTTCGCTGACCTACATAAGTTTGGGCGTCGAGCGCAAGTTGTTCGATCAGAAAACTGCAACCAACAAGCAGCCGTGATCGTCTAGTGGTTAGGACCCTACGTTGTGGCCGTAGTAACCCAGGTTCGAATCCTGGTCACGGCAGTGTTGATCCTTGGAAACGAGGGTAAGAAGCACTGTCACGGATGATGTAAAGATCCTTTTTGAAGATTGGCGAAATGCTCAACTCATTTTAACTGACCAATTCCATTACAATAATTTATTGAAAAATAGTTATTTCAAAACTAGTTACACTATTGGTGTATCCATAGCATGTGCTGGAAAGCTTAAAAATCTCTTTATATAAATAAATACAAGTGACTAACAAAAGTTAAGCTTACTTAACTTCACTGCTTATAACATAGCAATATATTGCATGCTAAGCTTACGCTTTGGTGCCATACTGTGCTACATCAATTGGTTTAACGCCCAACCCGGATTAGCAGAACCAAGAATCAAGATTCTCGTGACCTCGAGACACGTTGGCTGTTGGCCAAAAAGATAGCGTTTGCTGGAAATAATAAAACGAAACCGTAACAATAACCATATCCTCTCCGGTTGCCGGATTATCTGGAAGGATTTAGACATAAGGCGTACTTTCTGTCCAAGCCACAATAGACCAGAGCAGAACATCTCATTGGATAGGCGATTTCGTGGCACTACAATCGTTCCAGCCCAAAAAAAAGGACTTTTCATCTTGGACTGACACACCCGTTTCACTTGTGTGCTCACTTGCTGTAATGTTGAATTCATGTTCAATTAATGCACAAACCATTCGTGGTCGATCAATACTTTCCACACCAGGCGGAAGAGAGGTGATTGCTACATCCCGTGTTCAAATCCCTCGAGCGTTGCACTAGGGCATCGCGTATTGTGTTCCTGTCGATTGCATGTCGTTAGGAATGATTTCCAAGTGACCACACACACGCACACGCAAACGCACACACTTTACTAGTGTCTTTACACGCTCACAGGACTGGACGATACGGTGTGCATTGTGAAAGGCAAACATAAAACAAATTACGGTCACTAATATCGGCGTAATCATGATTAAAACCAGTCACGATTTCCTACAGCTACACCAGTACCACCACAAAAGCATAAAGACGGTCAGACGGTGCGAGACAGCCTAAAGGACGAAGACGGGCGCGGCATCAAGCTTTCTCGCACTCGGATACTTTTACGTGCGTTTGCCTTCCCATATTGCACCATCGCAGTGTGAGACCAATAAAACGAAACGGATACGGACCCGTGATAGGGTCCCCATCACAGTGGCATCATGAGTCTACACGGGCTGGTCGAGAGCCGAACCCCGAAATGGTAAGCTTTCTGTGGAAACATATTTCCCAAACCCCCTTCCCCCCAAAAAAACATAGTCACTATCAAGATCAAGCCGTCAGCGCGGCACGGTGTACGCAGCGAATCATCGTAAAAGAAAACATTCTTTCTTTAATTCTATAAGGATCGACAATAAGGAGCTGGAGTGCTTGGATCCCAATCGCACCAGACATGTGAGAAGTATAGTTGAAAAAGTTTTCTCAAGCGAGCGACTGTTTATTTAATAAATAGTGCAACCATAGAACAAACACTCGTAATTACCTATTCATCAAAAGAGATTTAAAGTAAAGCAATTACAATAGGGGGTGGCCAACGAATGTTATCTTATCGAAATGGACAACCTCAAACAAGGTACTAAAAACATGCTTACATAATACGACCATTGATTGGTATTTACTTTGAACCAACTAACTTTATTGATAGTGATGCCCCCGATCGGTGATAAGCACCGCGTAACAGAATCAACAACCAGAACTACAATCAATTCAGTTTATACATTTTTAAAGACCTAGTTTGAGCCAGCGGACGGGCATACCAGGCAGGCAGAGGGCAATTGTCAATCAAATTTAAATCGAAAAAAAACACATTTGATTCACTCTATCCACACACACGGGAGTTGCCGTTCGTAAATCTGCTTTGATAACAAATCCGTTTAGGGAGCAACAGTGTACCGGTTGGTTAAGTAATCAATCAACCCTCGGTAGACGATGGCGTGCGACGATGGTTGCTTCGATGCTGCCACGTGGTGTGCTGCGATAAGAACACCAAACCCAAATATGTTTATCTGAAAGATACCGGACACGTCTGCTGTTCGATATACGCTTCTTCGTCGGAGTTATCCCAAGCCACTGTCTCCACTGACAGTGCAGACACAGTTAATGTTGATAAAAAAATCAGAAATTCTAACACAAACACATTGTTGGCTGAGTTGACATGGCGATGCGGATGAAATGCAAACAAACGCAAGTATTGTGGACGTGGGCTAGGAATGCCAATTATTCGACTCGACTATTAAACTCGAAGGCAATCCATCCCTCAGTGCCATCGTTATCAAAGGCAAGGGAGGTCTCTTCTCTCATGAAACGAACAGTAACCACAGCGCATTCACACGCTGCCGAAATGGTGTGGCATTTCTATCAACTTTAAAATTAGAATTTTTGGACAAAACTTTCACCCCCCCAAAAAGGGGGGGGTGGTCAATCACACACGCGAACACACACACAAAATCCGGGACAAACGAGATTTATTTTCGCAAAAGCAAAAGAAAACCGGTTTACCGGCCCCGGCCCAACGCTTAACATACACGCGCTTCCGTTGGCGATGTCAACGTTGCCGTAGCACCGAGCGGCCTACTAGTGGAGTCGAACCAAGTCGAGCGTTGCGTTGCGGTTCGACCACGTGTCAGATTTGTCTTGTACAAACATACTCGCACACGCACATTTTTGGGGCTGGAAAAATTCAACCCACCGGGGAGAGAGAGAGCGAGCGTTGAGGCGATGGAAGAAGTTTGTGTGAGATAAGTATGTTTTCTTAATTTTCTCCGTCGACCCGTCGAAATGGAATCCCAAATCCCATGGTTGCTCTTCGCAGCCTTTGATGATATTTTTGGCGAGGTAAATTGTTTCGCCGAAAAAGTTGCTCCTCATTGTTTGATGAACCCATACCGGCTAAACAGGGACCGCTGTCGCTTATCATTAGTGATGTTCAGCTTCAAAAACGGGCCGAAGGCTTACGGGCGTATATTCTACTGGACAGAACAACGCCGTTCTCGTTCGTTTGTTGAAGATCAAAAAGTCACCTGAACGAACGAATGTGTAGCGCAACCAGCGGCTCCTAATCTGTTACCGGTGGTGATGAGCGGAACCCGGGAAAGGGGTCCGGTACGCGGAAGCTCCAAAATTGAATTTCACGATCCATCGAAAGAGATTGGAGGGAGAGGATTTATGGTGCTTTCCGTGGCTTTGGGCTATCGAAACCAGAGAGCAGCGAGCGACGAGAAATCGAGGGCGTTTGCCGATCGATAAATCTTTTGGGCAAATATGCGCTAGCCTCCACCAGCCGGCATGGTCCAGGGATGTCATCCAGTGTGGCTCCAGTGATGTGGCATCTCCAGTCTAGCGGAATGTCAGGTAAAGGATTGGCTACGGACTTCGGCTGTGTTCGGAATGGAATATTTTGCATGAATTCCTAAACCAATATACACCGAATCGACAGAAGAAGATCATAGAAAGGGGGAGGGGGCAGGTTGATTGGATGCTAAACCAACGTGGTTTTCCCATTTTCACGACATTGACATACGTGAATAGAAGGCGAAACGACTGATAAGAATCTGTGGTTCCGTGTCGACATTAGGTTGAAAAGCCCAACATGTTGGTGAAATATGTTTAATTCCAAATCGACGACTTGCGAAAATCATGTGTGATAAGGCACCATTCCTAGCAGCTGGGGGGATATCGATGAAACAATGAACCGACTGTACAGTTAACGAGAATCGTCGTCGAAAGCACAGACCTTTCGTTGCTGAGATGGAACGGAGTACAGGCCGGTCCACACGTTGAAGGTTGATGCACACGATGTCAGTAGTATTTGTATTTGCGCAGATTAAAGTCCGAAGGTTCTGATACATACGCAGAACATTTTCGTGGCGATATATTTAAAAATTACAACGAAACAATTATACATAAAATATTGGTATATGTAGAGACTTTTTTCATAGTCGAAAATAGCTCCGATAAGTGGAATTTTCTACAGTGAATCACAAACAACATAACTTTTAGCACACCAAAGATACATTATTTTCGTATAATAATTTGCTTCTTTGAAGCTACAATCAATTTTCTACAGTGAAACGGACAAAACATACATTAGTTCCGCGAAATAACTTGGTCGATGCAGTTCCACAAACACATATCACTGCACTGCAGTGTAGCCCGCACCGTACACAGATGTAAGCAAACTCTTGCGTTCAGCTTGTCAAAATCAGCTGTTGTCGTCGTACAAAAAAGTACCTCTTCTTTCGTTACCACAACAAAAATTTTCTGCGTTTGTAGAAACATCCTTAATGAAATCATTGCAATCAGTGGAACGTCTCTTGGTGGAGCGTATGTAAATTGGATAGATTTTAATGTTCTCCTGCTAAAATCTTTCCAGATCTGCGCCAATGTCGAATTGCTGCGATTTCACTGTCCACACGCTACGATGCGATCTGCCCAGATACAAATAGCGCTAGAAACGTGGCGTGTGGATCGCGCTTAATGGGCACCACCACCACTAGATGCCATTCAAATGTATCCAATGGCAACGACGGACGGCTAGACGGAGCCACGCCATAAAGGTTAACCTTTCCATACTGCACAGCAAGCAACTAAGAAAAGGGCTTAACCATCCTGATTGTTCCTGCAAGCTCTCGGCACTTAACTTGAGGAGGGGACGAGAACCGTTTTGCCCGGCGAATCTTAAACTGAACCCCACCGCTGGCGCGCACAAACAAAACGTTTCGCTTTCTCTGTCTCTCTCTCACTCTCGCTCCCATTATAATAGTAAAATCTTGCATCTTTGCGGTCCGCGCGGTTGTCGTATCGCACGCGGCCACCGTTCGTTACAGACTATGAATAAATTTCAATATTTGAATATCAATCGACCTTTCCCAATCGCACGGTGGCGCTGTGTGTGTGCGTGAAGAGTTGCTGCTAGGTAGGAAATTACGATACCGATGCCCGGGTATGGTTCGCGGACCGAATCCCCTTCGGAAATTGCACACCGGACCGAGGTCCTAGGGTCTACGCGCCAAGATGGGGTCGTCTTAGGGGCTCTCGACACCCAAAACCTCGGCGCAAAACCACCACCACTACCACCTCCATGGCATCGGCATCAATTATGCGCCTTTGCTTAATTGAACCGAAAGCGAAATAATGGCGCGATGGCGCCACAAAGTTTCCCCGCGTGTCCCGAAGGGCAGGATCTTGAGCTTTCCACTAAATCAAACTTAAATAATGATGCCTAGCCTACACATACGATGGATGGCCATGTTCGTTTTTCATCACCCCCATGGCATGCTAACGTACGATATGCATAGAAGCACACAAATAGCGGTAATATGGAACACATCAAGCCAGTAATCAAGTGGTGATGGAGGCGCCGGGTACTTTGTGTAATGAGACCATTCCCTGGGGTCCTTGAGAGGTGTTTCGGCCTCGCGCCTTGTCTAATGAAATCAGTAAACACTCGGTGAGCTGATGCGAAATAAGAAACGAAATCTACCGGAAGATAGGCAGAGAGATAGAGAGAGAGATAGAGAGTGTGTGTGTGTGTGTAGACAAACGAGAGTTGCCCTTTCGACAATGAACGCTTGGCGCTGTTTTTAGAGGCGCTCCCACCAAGACGCTGACGAGTGCGCCGGGCTGTCGCTTGATTCTTAATTTGATATTTTATCCTTGGGTTGACTTGGCTTGGCTTTTGTTAATTTTTGGCAAATCCTCACCCCCGCAGACACCGCGCAGCGTCGCTTTAGCTTCCAGATGACTCGGCTGGATAAAAGCATTACAAAATATAAGATCCAGCGCACTGGATTTCCATTTTGGTCGGAGCCTCTCTCTCTCTCTCTTTCGCACTCACTCCGAGTTAGCGACATGGAGCATGGTGGAAATGAAGGCGAGAAATTATTTCCCGTAAATTGCACAATTTTAAGTATATCATCTGTACTGGAGCCCCTCGCCCTCGGTGAAGAGCGATGAAAGGGGGGAGGGGGTGCCCTGTGTGCGCCGGAAGCACGGAACGTCTTCTTCGTCGTCGGAATAAGACAAAAGGCACTGACAGCACGGATGGATGGCAGGCCCCCGTCGGACACAGACGGTTGCAGATGATTTGCTCGAAATGAAGGATGAAAATCTAACGCTAACGAGAAGAAAGCTCCTCGGCTCGGCTGCTCGCTTCATGTCTTCAGTGGCATCATTGTGTTCTGTGTGTGTGTGTGTGTGCTGTGAAGCGACGAAACACTCGAGCCTCGAGCTTGGTGTCTTTGCACATTCGTCTTTGTACAATGGCGCCTAAAGGGCCTGTCCTTTTTGGGGTGGATGCCTCCATCCATGGATGGTGTCCATAAATTTATCACGCAAACCTTTCGATAGCAAATGTCATCGAGCGTCTGGTATCGGTAGAGTAACGATCCCAGAGCAGCGACAGAGGTCGGTGTGTGCGTGAAGGAAGGTCATACACTCAGGTTAAGCTCCAAGCGGTCGTCTTCACCGACGTCAATGGGGGAATTATGCACGAAAATGATTGCGTTGGAGCATGGCACTGGAATGCCGAAAGATGTCATAAGTAGAATGGTAAGCATTGACTGTCAATTTCGAGGAGCAGTAGTACCTTCAAGACACACGATCCGGTCGTTCGCCGGATTTGCCAGAAGCCAGAAATATATTTCTGATGATGCCGCACCAGTAGGAACCCCTTCCAATTCCCCTTCGGCAAAGCGACTAAGCGATTATAAATCTCTTTCGGTTGCTTGAGGCTTCAGGCCAGGAGTTTGGCCATATTGCACCGATTATGGTTTGAGGTGACCTAGGGGGCCTAGCAACGGAATGCTTTTAACCTCCAGGGGGAGGGGGATGGCTAGAAGAGACCACTGAAGAGCCCGTGGTTAGACACTTAATATTTGTTAGGGAGTGTGCCGCCGCTTTGCGCTTCTGTTTGCATTCCCCATTCCGGCGGATCCGCCAGCGAATATCGTGGTCACCACCATAAAGCGATCCGAGAGCCAGACTTTATGTCTCTTCCGTTTGGTCTTTTTCTGAAGCCGGTGGTAGCGCCTTGTCGTCGGAATGCGTCGAAGGAGCGCTCGACTCTTGCTGGCGGTTCTACCCTCCCTCGAAACCGAAACTTTGGACACAACATTTTCGAGGGCCAGTGAACTGCTTTTATGATAATGAAAAATCCGTGGATCGTTGGACAGAGTCAAAGGGCGAGCAAAAGCGCCACTCGGCCAATCGTGCTCAGGCCGCTAGAAGAGCCATAGAGCCGTACGATTTCGCTTTTTCGCTCCATTTTGTAATCTGAAACCAACCCAACACACTGTGGTGTCCAACAACTTTGGGACAGCTCCTATTCCCCCACGGGTGGAATTGTAGGATTTTTACGCATGGTCCTCGCTCTCAACTGCTGTGATGCCCAGTGATTTCCATGGAAAAACTATCCGACATTGTAGGCACACCAACCATCGTGGTGGACAGCACCAGTGGGACAGCAAAAACCCAAAAAAAAAAACGAAACGTGGCATTTGTTCTTACGATCGGAATGTTCGAGCCTCGGGGGGAAAAAAGCGGACAGCAGCATCAGCAGCAGCGGGAGCGAGTTGCAAAGACTAAACGCGCCAGAGCACGGCCATGGTGAGGCTACTTCTTGAAACCTCCTAAGTGCTCTCCGATTGTGTGTACCCGGTGTGGTGTTCATTCGCAAAAAGAACTTCCCTCGGTCTCGGTACCATCTCGCTAGCTAGCATATAGCGTCCTTTTGCTGGGTGAGATGCTGCCACTTGCACGAAATCCCAAGTTGAAGATAAACAAACTTCGGTGCAAGCTGAGAGCCGATCCGAGGTCATACGAAGAGATCTCCTTGCGAAGAATGCTTGCGAGGGCAAAGCAGAAGCCAAAATATGTTGACAACTAATTTGCAGCCCGGGCACTACTACTGGCCTCGTTCGCTGTGCTCTACACACACTAACGATTGAAAAAAACGGAAACTACAAAATGGGGCACGAAGCTTGTATTCACTTAAAGTTTAGCGTGTAACGTAGTTCAAAAATTTGTCCAGTACAACCGCAGCTACAGCTGGTGTTTAAGCTCTAGCGTGATCTGAAATCACTTTGAGCCTTTCATCGGACGTGCGCGAGTATACAGGGGATCTGTTTTGAGGATTATGAAATACACGAACATCGACCAGATATAAGGGAACCAGAGAGGAATCCAATTAAAAAGTGAAACAAACAGGAACTTGTCCTACAACCGCTGGATTGTCAGTAAAGCCTAACATTGAATAACTAACATTTTTTTATCCTTTTGGATCAGGTTAGTTCAGCAAACTGGCTACCGAGTGAGGATGTACTATTCGAGTGGGAGCAGATGGATACACTATCGTACCGCAACATGACCTCCAGCTAGAAGTGCTCGCGAAATGGACAACTCAATTTTATGCTACAGTGCGGTTCATAATGATACCCACACTAAGGGGTTTAAATATAAATAGACATAAACCTGCCTGTCTCTTTGCACATACTTTTTGATATATTTCTGGATTTCCATGATCCGAAAACCGCCGTTCATGCCTAATGTTCAAACTAAACGATTTGTCTATGTTAACAGAGACATCCTATGGACTATTAGGCAACATTTATTGATAGTTAAAACTCAATTGTCAGCAAGTCAATAATGGCATTATTATAACATGATTTTTAATGGATATACTAGAGGCCTTTACACGATTAAAATGTTTTATGTTTCATACGTGAGATCTCTAGCGTTGTCTGGTGCGCTTATCTTGTAATTTTCTGTTTCAACATAATGAGGACAACCAAGCAGCATATTTTCCCTTATCTTGTTGTTAATTGGTATCGAATAGAATCTGCTTTACACAAACATTATTTAATATGAAGAACTTGCCTAGCATGTTCAGCAATATTGAAAACCTTAAAATCCTAATTAAAACGCACCTGTTCGTACACTAAGGACAGTTCATAACAATGCTTTAAGGCTTTAGATATAATGAAATTTTAAGAAATTTTTATGGAATACTTTATCCAATTGAAATTTGATCGAAATATGGTACACATTCATGTTGAAGAAATAAAGATGATTGCAGACCGACGATCCTAATTCTTCATAACATTATTTATATCAAAGGGTCCCTCTTATAAACAATTTTATTTTCACCTTTTAGTCTCACTTGAAAGAGAGTTTTGAAATATCAGTTTTAGGCAATAAGCAATAACTTAAAATGTCTGAGTGGGGCTTTTATTTAGGGACACAATTAGTTTCGTTTTTAAGTTCCCAAAACAACACATAAACGGTATTTTTGTTACTCTCAGATCCAAAACTTGCGTGTGGTGATCACTATGAAACACACTGTAGCCACGGGACATCATTCCTCAACCGCCTGGATGACAGTTTCCATTCAAGCTGTCTGATAGTTTCTGCATCGCAAACAATACCCGCTGACACAGGACATTCTCGCGCGTTTCACGATTCACTCGATGGATGTCACTCTGCCAGTTGGTACCGCAAACCAGTTTGTGGTGCAACACCCCACATCAGCAATCTGTGTCATTGTTTATGCTTCCGTAGCATTGCACCAGCATGAGCTTGTTGTGAGACGGCGATAAAGCTCATAAACTAGACACCACGCGTTGGCCCACGTGCCAGAGATCGCCCAATGTCGAGGTCAATCAAAACTTACCCTCATCACTGTCTCGCTCAATCTGAAAAGCACTGATGCAGAGCTTCCAAATGCTGCCGATCAGAATGTGGATAAAAGAAGGGGCAAAAAATGGAGCGGCATCAGGAATGCAAAAAACAAGAATCAATCAACCAGCAGCAGTAGCAGTAGTGGCGGTGGCCACGACACTTGCAGGATAGCTGCGCTAATCCAATCATGATTTATTCTTGAATAAATCGGCCCCCAAAATCCGGGTCTGGGCCGCTCGTCCGTTTCGACCGTTCGATGCGCACAGTCTTGCATATACACCCCCAAACAGCGTGTGCCTCTTGTGAAAGCGATCCAATTTTGGCTTCGATTGCACATTTTGATTGGTCGGAATTAAATTAGCAGCTTCGCCCTCACAGCACTTGGCGTTTTTTCTTCTTCTGCCACCCAAAAGTGTCGATAAAAATTAAATGCAAAATAAAAATATGCGCCACCTCAAAACCAAAAAAGGAACTGTAGAACAATTGAACAATTGGCATGCCGGATGTTCACCGGTTCGCGATCGTGAAACATAAATCGAAGGCGAATGCAAATTAAATTTGCATTAAAAGGACGCAAGGACGAAAATGAGCAAACAAACAAAGCGACCAAACTGGCCATTAATATGCGCACGATCGATTGCTCTGTGTGCGTGTGTGTGTGTGTGTGTGTGTGTGTGTGTGTGTGAAAATGGCGCAGTCTATTAAATCGTTCGGGTCAGTTTATTGTTTATCTAGCAGAGTGGAAGGCCAGGCCAGGCCAGAAGAATCAATTTATGTTCACGTGTCCTTCCCCTCTAGACGGCATTTCATTTGGCCAAACTTTAATTAAAAGCCTTGATTGAAATGTAGATACAATTTCCACCATTTCATTTACTCAACACTCGCGGGGAATTCGGTGACAATAGTAGCACCAGCAGCAGTAGTAGCAGCTGACAGTAGCATGAAAAAGCGTTCTATTCCGTGGCCTGTATTCCGCGACACCTTCTACGATTCACGGAAGGTTCGGAGCGACAAAGTTGGAAAATCATATTACCACAAAGAAATGTAAACCGCACGCCGCCTCGCACGCGCCATAGGCATGAATATTTATGGCAGTTTTTCTTTCCCGGGAAAGCGAAAACTCCCGGAATGCGTAACGGAAATGCGTATGAACACCTTTGGGTGACAGGACAGCAGGGCGAAAATGGAGCCAAAAAGACTGCCCCACCATGCACGCACCATACACACACCTTCGCCTACTTGGGTGTGCCGGAATCGGAAAACCAGAAGGAATGATGGAGCACAACAATAAACCAGGGTGTGGCGCACAGGCGACAGGACGCGAGCGATGGAAGTTTTGCGGATATATGCGGACGGACGGAAAATACCTAGAAAACAGACTCGACGGAAGCGAAAGGCATCATATTTACTTGTCATCTTTTCAATAACACGACAGCTTGGACCGCCGGTGAGTCTATTATGCTCACTCCAGGCACACCTGCTGCTGCTACTAGGGTAACTTACGCTACGGTTGCTTTGATTGTCATTCGGTGTTTCGGGCTTTCCTATATGAAGCAGACGACAGGCGGGGACAATCACCAGGCGTTTCCTTCCAACAATTGGATTCAACGTTAGGAGGTGGTGGGCTAGTACCTGTCAGGACAACAACACAGGCCAACTCGACTTCCTGTCAGTTCCGAAGATGATGTCACTTGCCCTGTCTGCCAGGCCAAAGACAAATGAGATTCGATTCGGATCAACGTCACTTGACATCAGCAGTTGAGCAGAACAGAGAGACAACCAAGAGACATCCAAGAGACAGAGAGAGCGAGAGCGAGAGCGAGAAAGTCAGCCAGGTGGAAGGCGTGCGGTGCTCATCATGCACAACAGCAGCAGATCCAATTTTTCTCATTAACATCCTCAATCGGCACGTCCTCGGTACTGCGCCTTTGTCCGCGCTATGCAAATTGGTGAAAGCTGTGCAACTGACAACGGGTATGACTTTTGCTTGTTGCAATCAACCATCATCGCCGGTCCACTGGAATGGAAGTAATATTTCCCTCATTTTACCAAATCGAACAACACTAATTCCAAGCTGCAAGCAACGCTCCTACACTCCTCTCGTTCTATCAATCTGTGGCGCTCTGTCTGGAGTCGACGAACAGTGCGAGAAAGGACACAAGTAGGACACATTGGACGCTACCAGTAGGCGGCGGTACAGCATCATGGAAAAAGAAAATCGAACAAATCGAACCGAAAATGTCCATTCGGTGTTGAATAATTCATGATTTATTGACCAGTGGCAACGACGAGACGAGAATGGAGGCACTAACCCCATTACCACCGGCCCATACCAAACCCAACCTACCACCTCACCTGTTCCTTCTTTTGAAACTGTTTCGAGGGAAAAAAAAACAGAATTCCATTCGCTACCCGGCGGCCTAGAGGACGGATCGTTCCGAAAGTCTATTTTTGACCTTGATCCATTATCGGAGCAGCCCTTATGAGGGTACCGGGTACCGGAAATGTGGGCCCGTGGGTCTAGCCCAGTGCGCAACATAATGTTGTTGGAGTGGACATTTGATGCTAATGGGGTCCAGACTTTTACCAATCAGAACAATGAACAATGAACACGATTTCTGGTTTATTCGATGCCGCGAATTCGAGTTTATTCGTGTTTTTGTCACAGTTGGCACCGCTTTTCTCAGTATTTTCCAATCCAACAACCAGACCAGAGTAGAACACACCTTGACACAATGATATCGCGGCCACAACACGCGCTGCCCACGCGGATGCGACAAGGTTTTCCTGCTTCTGCGTTGGAAGCCTTTATGTTGGCGACCTTCCAAACACCATTTCGCATGCGTTTATCGGAGCATCAATTCGCCCCGGAAAAGCTTGTACATTATATTAAAAAAAAACCAGCAACGACGGGAACGGAGGGGGTAATGTTGCCAAATGAAGTGAGAGGGGAGAAAACCCAAACCCAAAAACCTGCACCATGCAGTTCCGACAAAACAGGGATTTCTTCTTGGCAAGGGACAAAATGCCAAATAGAACACTCCGACAACATAATGGCAACCATAACATAAAAAAGCAGATGCGCCTAGATGCGGATGCGGATGATGGCGACGCCGGCCATCGAAAAATCAGTTGACAGGTGCTGCGACCCGTAAATGGTTCCGACGCTCAAGGCCGCACTTGGTGCCGCCCAGACGTGGCATGGCGGTGCACGTGCCAATCAGTAGAGCACCGCCGACCGATTCAATTGAACTTTTGTCCAAAGGGCTGCTGCTGCTGCTGCTGCTGCTACTGCTGCTGTGGCTGGTAATAATAGCGGTTTGCGTGCCATTTCGACAACAATTAGCATGATTTCGATGAATTATTGCGTCGGGGAATGCCGCATTCTGGGTGTTACTTGCGGCCATTCGATGGCAGCACGTGAAAAACGCCAAAATGAGGCAGAAGCGCCGCCATAGAATCTCGCCGGCCGGCCGGCCGAAGTGTTAATCGCCAACGTTAATCCATCGAATTCGAAGGGTACGGGTAAGGGTCGATCTTTCGTCGCGAACCTTTTTTGCTGTCACACTCTGCTTGAGTAATGCTTGCATTTTATCATCAAAAGAAAGGCCCAGCTTATGATAATGAAAAAAGGGGGGCTTTAGGTTACGCTTTGATAAGAACAAGAGCACAACCGGGGCCATGTTGCAATGTTTTGCAATATTGTAGCGCGTTATCGAACGTGATCGAGATAAGATGAAAGCAGCAGCAGCAGCTGTTGTATCTGCCTCCTCCTCTGTACCGATGGGCTATGAGTGGCCACCAATAAAAGACCGTAACATAACCGGTGAGGTGCCCCATTCTATTTGGATCATAAATTATTGTCATAAAAACAGATTAACGTATACGCGAAGCAGCAGCAGTCGGGGGTTTTCTTATGATAATATTAGCTTTTCCGGTTCACTTTCAGCGAAACATTCCAGCATAACCGCCGTTCATTCGATGATATTATGCGTACCGAATACTGGCAAACATTCTTCTTCTTTTCGTGTTATGTTTTACAACGAAAAAGACAGAAAGAGAGAGTGAAATGGATTAATAAGAATAATCAAGCTTCGCGAGGCTACCGGCGAGGTTCTGAAAGCATAACAAACACCCATAATACCGGGGGCCAACATCAACGCTCCGAGGGTCGAGCAACGGTCTTATCCTTCTTCCACGTGTGAGATGCGCATCCTTATCACCCACAGTCTGTGTGTTAACTCCCACCCTTACCCGGGAGCGGGACGTGCATGGGACGAAGGCAAACCGAAACATATGTCATGTTTTGATGTGAAGTGGGTAAACTGTGAGCCATCCACGATGTATGCTAATTTCCGTAACGCAAACACCCACCACTAACACCGGATCAGACCCATTCCGGGCGTGGTGCGTTCCATTTTTTTTCTCGCTTTCGACGAGCATCACATCGCCAAAAACTCCCACCAATACACCATCTGAGGGCCGAACCATCGCCACTCGATTTTTAACTAATGTTTTACAAAGTCGAAAACCAGACTGAACACGACGCACCACCGTGCGTCCGTCGCGTGGGGGTTTTCTATTTTTATCTCGGCTCGCTCGCTGATGCTCTCGTTCCTGGTGGTAATGATGGTGCTGCTGCAACACCAGCAGCAGCTGGTACGCTGAACCTTTGAGCCAACGTATTTAAATTCAACAATATTTGCATGCTGGCCCAGGTGCTGGCCTCGCAATGCGCGAGACGAAGGTGTGAAAGTATGATCAACACATTCGTAAACGTTCAACGTCGAAGCTGTCGAAACGAATCGTATGGAGTACACGCATGATTGTAATCGTTTATTAAATTCTTCGTTTTTCCATCTGCGAAATGACGTCATTGGGAGGAAAATTTTGGGGGGGGAAATTACAAATGTTTTCCCAGTCCACCACCACGACCTACCAAGCCAAGCATTTATCAATTGATCGCTGATCTGATGCAGGAAGAAAGGGGAGACATTTATAAATTGAAAAGATCCTTTCGTTTTAACGCCAACCGCAACAGTAGGCCGCAAACTAAGTAACCATTAAAAATGCATTTTTTCCGTCGGAAAGCGAAAGGAAAAGGCGAAATAATTAATTTGTTTTCTGTGTTCTGCCACCTCGTTTCCTCGCAGAAAACCTTGGGGACGGAAGATTTTTGGCCGTACCGAAAATAACTTCCCTAGAATCCGGCGATGGTTCCCACACCCAGACTGTGTGTGTGTGAATGTGCGTGTGAGTGGGATGAGAAGCAATTGATATCCTGATCGCACAGTTCCCTGGTTCGAGGGAGGGAAAAGCCTCAAGCAACAACAGGTTAGACGCGCATCCCAGAGGGAGTCAAATGACAAACGTTAAACATCGTTCAAAGGCGTCATCGTCATCGTTGTCGGTACTTCACCCATAGCGACGTACTGTGTTGGGCAGATGAAAAATGGATCATTTTCCATTCATACCACCGGCACAGCACCGTTGCCGGGGTAGTTGAGAAGTGTTCGTTTACAAGCGTCGATTACATGCAGGGTGTTTTTCAGGTCCGTTTAGTTTTGGCTTTTGAATGTTGATAAGCGGTACAGGTACTGTAGCCATTTTTTAACGCGAATGACTAATCGCATTTATTTTAAAGAAAATTATTGGGGAAGTTGCAACATTCTGGCAGCTATATAGGCTTGTCTACGCTATGCAGATGTTAAAGAAATTGGTTTGTAGGAAGGTCAAATCCTACTGTTGCAAGAAAAGAAATATTTTTCACAAATAAAGTTCATTAGGTATTAGAGCAAGCGCAAGAGCTATCTCGAAGAAAATGAAAAGCATACTATTTATTAAGTCTTTAGACTTAATTAGCTCTCAAAGGACGATACAGACTCGTCCATAATACCAGATCACAGTAATCCATGGGGCAGGATAGACTTTTCAACCAAAACACGTTTATTTATTGATTTGTCAACATGTTTTCCAAGTTTAGAGATAACTTTGCAACACACATTTACTTAAATAGCTCTGTTATTAAACGACAAAAGAAGAGCAATTGTTTATGTCCGATAATGTATGAATAAAGGATAGTAACGTGGGTAAAGCGATATTCTCATTTGAGGCAACGAAACAGTTTTCAGAAAAGTTTCAACTTCTGTTGTTTGCTGCAAAGAGGCGTGTTTGCTTTTTGCTATATTTGCATCTAATAAAGACAATAAGAATATTTGCATTGTTTGCGGAACATTTTGCTAAACGAGTATATTGCGACTTCCAACAAAGAGTTGAGTTTGCATTTGATTTTTCCGTCAAATCAAGCAAAATAACGAAACTGGAATAATTAGATTTCCGAATAGAATGAATTCCAGTCATTTTCGCCATTCTTTACGTCCTTTTCAGAACCAGACGATTAGGATTAGGAGGATCTCGCATACATATTGCCATCTGTTCTAGAATTTCCTAGACTCAGGTGTTAGTCTTCTTATATGAGAATTCTTTGTACCGAATGTTTTTTTTTACTCTAGAAACCTTTACTAGCAAGTCGTCTCCTCAACCGAGAGTCTTTGAAATATGCTAGCCATTACAAAGAAGGGTCTAACAAAATCAATCAAACCACAGTTGTGAAGGGTTGGCGCGTCATGACTACAAACAGATAAGTAACTTTGTTATCTATCGATAGCGACGCAAGATTGAAGAAGCAACATTACTTGCGCAACTTTATCTAGAAATGCGTTATATGATGTTGTTAAATCTTAGATCCTACTATTGCAGCATTTACTGATCAGAAATAGCATTCGTCATTGAGATGAGTAACAAGTGATTTTCCCAAGCGTTGTACGTTCCTTAGTAACGCATCTGATCCGTACCAACCCAACCCAGCATAAAGCGACGCTTTATGATTTCTCCTCACAAACGAAGTTAACAACTTAAAGTGGCTACTACTTACCTTAACAGCCGATTGGTTCCTAGCTAAACCGTTGACTAGATTCCCGGGCAACTGGCGAGTAAGCGGCTCCGAACCGAACAACACCAACCTCGTCGAACCCAAGCACCGCAGCAGATGCCGCAGTGAGCCGGGATTGGCCATTTTCGATTCTATGTCACTCGAAAAACGGTGGACACTATTCGCGATTCCCTCGTGGGCGGAGAAGATTCTTCACTTGACCGCCAATTGAATTGCACCAAACACTGGGATCCGTTGAACAGTTGTGACAACGCTGGATCAAGAGAACTGGATCACAAATGCCGGAACACACGGAACAGATTTGGAAACCAATAGAACACACGCACAGAAACACATGCACAAATACGCCACACGATTTGTGGCTGCTAGGTGATAAACTAAAATTCACGATTTTTTAAAACATTCACAATCGACCAGAACGAAGAGGGCTGCTGCGGGGAAAATAAGGCAAACTCGAGGTGATAAGAACACACTTTATTCACAGCGCATTTAGAAAAAGAAGAAGTATTGAATGGAATGAAGACAGAACATTAGAACAACACAACCGAACATCACATTTTGCTCAAATTGTGGTCTCATCGCTTATCAACGCGCGGTCACTTCGCGATGTTGATAAGTCGCCGAACCCACTCCTCAAGTCACACGTCACTCTTTGCAACTTCCTTCACCAGGGGCACGGCCCCCTTTTTCCTTAAAACCCGGGGTTAAACCAGGCCTAAAAGCCGCGTGCACCTGTGACCCCTGGGCAACAAGAGGGAAACCGGAACCCTGGGCAGCCGTCGAAGGTGAGCTGAAGGGGGGGTGGAGACGGGAGGTTTTGGCTTTGACCTTCCGCCGGTTCGTAGCGGCGCCGGGGGTATTGCACGCACGCAATAACCAGCAATTGAAGAAGCCGCGCCTAGACGTCGTCGCCCAGCAGCTTCCTTTTTCGCGTTTTTTATGGCCAGCGCGATGAGAGAGAGAGAAACAGAGAGACAGAGAGAGAGAGCAGGACGGAGCAAAAACCGGTCGCGAGATTTTCGGTCCTTGGCGATGGGTTAACGTTCTTCTTTGCCCTTGCGTGGCCAAAATCGAGCGTTGGAATCGTGCTAAACGATGACGAAATCCGCGGATTTCGAGCCTACTTAAACGGTGTGTCCCCCGGGTTCCCGGTAAACTGCAGCAACATAAACACTATTCAGGCGACGACGGGAAGAAATAGAGATGACTCACGGCGGCGTCGACTGAGATGAATCTCGTGCGTGTCGCAATCACTTATTCTCACAACGGTCGTACACGTATTTTGTGCCCCGGAACAACAATCCCGAGAGCTTCTTCGCCAACACGAAACAGAACACAACCGAAACAACTGAAACCACAGCTTTTTTGGGGAGGAGGAGACGAACGCCTCCCGGATTTCGAGTGGGTGTTCCGCTAAACTAGCCACAACAGCACCACCATGGCGCCAACGACGAATCACGGAGAGAACGGCAGAACAATCCGAGCGACGCTGAATGTCCGTCGACCGTCCTTGGCCAGATACCGTTCCGAAATGTGCCGGGAATCGGGTCGTTCGTGGCCAGCTGATAACAAGTGCTGCAGCAACACCGCACGAGCAGGCGCGGAAGAGACACGGAAATGTCACCACACTCGACCGCCAGCCCGGATCTTCTTCGCACCGTTCACACCGGATTCCACAATGTACTATTATTATTTTACTATTGTTTCTTGTTTCGCCGGATTGAAACAGGTTTAAAAAGGGTTAAAAAGACACCTGAGAGCAGGTGATCCGTTTAAAGGAAGCGACACTTACGGCAGACGCAGCTGCTGCGTTCACAATGGTCAACGACGCATCAAGCAGGCCTAGGGATGTTTTTCAATTTCGCTTCCATCGCTTCTTTGACTGATATTACGGGCATGAAACAAACAGAATAGATATTTCCTGCTGTAAAGTAGCCTCAGATTTGAGTAGGTAGGTTAAGAAAAAAATAATAACTGCAGTTGCCGCATGTGCCGCAAGAATCGCAAGTGCCGCATCACTTCACTCCCATTGTGCGAAATGCCGATGCTGGAACACGAGGGTATAAACGCAATCGCAAGAGCTTCTTTCGAAAATTCGAAAACCTTTTTGATTTGAAAATTTGAAACGACCGTCTTTGACACCAGCTGGACGTTGAAAAATTGAAACGCCGCCGGTAAAAAACCAAAACATACACCTCAACCGATTCAAATAATTTTAGCGGTTATCCATTTCAAAGCTTTGCCGTTAGATAACCGATAGAATGAGCCGGAGACAGAAATACATGTGGAAAGTGGAGGAGGGATGGAGAGGGAGCGAGTACATACCTAGTACATCGCTTGTACCTGCCCCCGTCCCTTCCAGCTAGATAAAAAGATGATTTAGACATAATAATTGTCCCTAAAACATACACACACCTTTTCAGTTACACATACACACCTTTTCAGTTAAATATCTTTGAGATACATTATAAACGTTAAATAGTGCTATTACGGAAGATGGGGGGAGGTGCCATTACATTTCCAATGTCGAAAGATAATATTTGGGTAGTTTTTCGCACCATAAATTGATTTAATCTCATGTTTAAGGTTCTTGTTCATTCCACAGGTTATTTAACGGCCAAATTTTGAAATGTTCAGCCCCTAAATGTATGCAATTAGAATCAGTTAGCCTACCGAATCGGTTGAGGTGTATATATTGGTTTTTTGCCGTAAAATGTAAAATGTAAAATGTAAAATGTAAAATGTAAAATGTAAAATGTAAAATGTAAAATGTAAAATGTAAAATGTAAAATGTAAAATGTAAAATGTAAAATGTAAAATGTAAAATGTAAAATGTAAAATGTAAAATGTAAAATGTAAAATGTAAAATGTAAAATGTAAAATGTAAAATGTAAAATGTAAAATGTAAAATGTAAAATGTAAAATGTAAAATGTAAAATGTAAAATGTAAAATGTAAAATGTAAAATGTAAAATGTAAAATGTAAAATGTAAAATGTAAAATGTAAAATGTAAAATGTAAAATGTAAAATGTAAAATGTAAAATGTAAAATGTAAAATGTAAAATGTAAAATGTAAAATGTAAAATGTAAAATGTAAAATGTAAAATGTAAAATGTAAAATGTAAAATGTAAAATGTAAAATGTAAAATGTAAAATGTAAAATGTAAAATGTAAAATGTAAAATGTAAAATGTAAAATGTAAAATGTAAAATGTAAAATGTAAAATGTAAAATGTAAAATGTAAAATGTAAAATGTAAAATGTAAAATGTAAAATGTAAAATGTAAAATGTAAAATGTAAAATGTAAAATGTAAAATGTAAAATGTAAAATGTAAAATGTAAAATGTAAAATGTAAAATGTAAAATGTAAAATGTAAAATGTAAAATGTAAAATGTAAAATGTAAAATGTAAAATGTAAAATGTAAAATGTAAAATGTAAAATGTGAAATGTAAAATGTAAAATGTAAAATGTAAAATGTAAAATGTAAAATGTAAAATGTAAAATGTAAAATGTAAAATGTAAAATATAAAATGTAAAATGTATAATGGGTAAAAAACCAAAACATACACCTCATCCGATTCAAATAATTTTAGCGGTTATCCATTTCAAAATTTTGCCGTTAGATAACCGATAGAATGAGCCGGACACAGAAATACATGTGGAAAGTGGAGGAGGGGTGAAGAGGGAGCGAGTACATACCTAGTACATCGCTTGTACATCCCCCCGTCCCTTCCAGATATATAAAAAGATGATTTAGACATAATAATTGTCCCAAAAACATACACACCTTTTCAGTTAAATATCTTTGAGATACATTATAAACGTTAAATAGTGCTATTACGGAAGAGGGGAGGGAGAAGCCACTGCATTTCCAATGTCGAAAGATAATATTTGGGTAGTTTTTTGCACCATAAATTGATTTAATCTCATGTTTAAGGTTCTTGTTCATTCCACTGGTTATTTAACGGCCAAATTTTGAAATGTTCGACTTCTAAATGTATGCAATTAGAATCGGTTAGCCTACCGAATCGGTTGAGGTGTATATATTGGTTTTTACCGTAAAATGTAAAATGTAAAATGTAAAATGTAAAATGTAAAATGTAAAATGTAAAATGTAAAATGTAAAATGTAAAATGTAAAATGTAAAATGTAAAATGTAAAATGTAAAATGTAAAATGTAAAATGTAAAATGTAAAATGTAAAATGTAAAATGTAAAATGTAAAATGTAAAATGTAAAATGTAAAATGTAAAATGTAAAATGTAAAATGTAAAATGTAAAATGTAAAATGTAAAATGTAAAATGTAAAATGTAAAATGTAAAATGTAAAATGTAAAATGTAAAATGTAAAATGTAAAATGTAAAATGTAAAATGTAAAATGTAAAATGTAAAATGTAAAATGTAAAATGTAAAATGGGTAAAAAACCAAAACATACACCTCATCCGATTCAAATTATTTTAGCGATTATCCATTTCAAAATTTTGCCGTTAGGTAACCGATAGAATGAGCCGGACACAGAAATACATGTGGAAAGTGGAGGATGGGTGGGGAGTTAGCGAGTACATACCTAGTACATCGCTTGTACCTCCCCCCGTCCCTTCCAGCTTGATAAAAAGATGATTTAGACATAATAATTGTCCCTAAAACATACACACACCTTTTCAGTTAAATATCTTTGAGATACATTATAAACGTTAAATAGTGCTATTACGGAAGATGGGGGGAGGTGCCATTACATTTCCAATGTCGAAAGATAATATTTGGGTAGTTTTTCGCACCATAAATTGATTTAATCTCATGTTTAAGGTTCTTGTTCATTCCACTGGTTATTTAACGGCCAAATTTTGAAATGTTCAGCCCCTAAATGTATGCAATTAGAATCGGTTAGCCTACCGAATCGGTTGAGGTGTATATATTGGTTTTTTGCCGTAAAATGTAAAATGTAAAATGTAAAATGTAAAATGTAAAATGTAAAATGTAAAATGTAAAATGTAAAATGTAAAATGTAAAATGTAAAATGTAAAATGTAAAATGTAAAATGTAAAATGTAAAATGTAAAATGTAAAATGTAAAATGTAAAATGTAAAATGTAAAATGTAAAATGTAAAATGTAAAATGTAAAATGTAAAATGTAAAATGTAAAATGTAAAATGTAAAATGTAAAATGTAAAATGTAAAATGTAAAATGTAAAATGTAAAATGTAAAATGTAAAATGTAAAATGTAAAATGTAAAATGTAAAATGTAAAATGTAAAATGTAAAATGTAAAATGTAAAATGTAAAATGTAAAATGTAAAATGTAAAATGTAAAATGTAAAATGTAAAATGTAAAATGTAAAATGTAAAATGTAAAATGTAAAATGTAAAATGTAAAATGTAAAATGTAAAATGTAAAATGTAAAATGTAAAATGTAAAATGTAAAATGTAAAATGTAAAATGTAAAATGTAAAATGTAAAATGTAAAATGTAAAATGTAAAATGTAAAATGTAAAATGTAAAATGTAAAATGTAAAATGTAAAATGTAAAATGTAAAATGGGTAAAAAACCAAAACATACACCTCATCCGATTCAAATTATTTTAGCGATTATCCATTTCAAAATTTTGCCGTTAGGTAACCGATAGAATGAGCCGGACACAGAAATACATGTGGAAAGTGGAGGATGGGTGGGGAGTTAGCGAGTACATACCTAGTACATCGCTTGTACCTCCCCCCGTCCCTTCCAGCTTGATAAAAAGATGATTTAGACATAATAATTGTCCCTAAAACATACACACACCTTTTCAGTTAAATATCTTTGAGATACATTATAAACGTTAAATAGTGCTATTACGGAAGATGGGGGGAGGTGCCATTACATTTCCAATGTCGAAAGATAATATTTGGGTAGTTTTTCGCACCATAAATTGATTTAATCTCATGTTTAAGGTTCTTGTTCATTCCACTGGTTATTTAACGGCCAAATTTTGAAATGTTCAGCCCCTAAATGTATGCAATTAGAATCGGTTAGCCTACCGAATCGGTTGAGGTGTATATATTGGTTTTTTGCCGTAAAATGTAAAATGTAAAATGTAAAATGTAAAATGTAAAATGTAAAATGTAAAATGTAAAATGTAAAATGTAAAATGTAAAATGTAAAATGTAAAATGTAAAATGTAAAATGTAAAATGTAAAATGTAAAATGTAAAATGTAAAATGTAAAATGTAAAATGTAAAATGTAAAATGTAAAATGTAAAATGTAAAATGTAAAATGTAAAATGTAAAATGTAAAATGTAAAATGTAAAATGTAAAATGTAAAATGTAAAATGTAAAATGTAAAATGTAAAATGTAAAATGTAAAATGTAAAATGTAAAATGTAAAATGTAAAATGTAAAATGTAAAATGTAAAATGTAAAATGTAAAATGTAAAATGTAAAATGTAAAATGTAAAATGTAAAATGTAAAATGTAAAATGTAAAATGTAAAATGTAAAATGTAAAATGTAAAATGTAAAATGTAAAATGTAAAATGTAAAATGTAAAATGTAAAATGTAAAATGTAAAATGTAAAATGTAAAATGTAAAATGTAAAATGTAAAATGTAAAATGTAAAATGTAAAATGTAAAATGTAAAATGTAAAATGTAAAATGTAAAATGGGTAAAAAACCAAAACATACACCTCATCCGATTCAAATTATTTTAGCGGTTATCCATTTCAAAATTTTGCCGTTAGATAACCGATAGAATGAGCCGGACACAGAAATACATGTGGAAAGTGGAGGAGGGGTGACACATACACATACACACAGTTACACATACACACCTTTTCAGTTAAATATCTTTGAGATACATTATAAACGTTAAATAGTGCTATTACGGAAGATGGGGGGAGGTGCCATTACATTTCCAATGTCGAAAGATAATATTTGGGTAGTTTTTCGCACCATAAATTGATTTAATCTCATGTTTAAGGTTCTTGTTCATTCCACAGGTTATTTAACGGCCAAATTTTGAAATGTTCAGCCCCTAAATGTATGCAATTAGAATCAGTTAGCCTACCGAATCGGTTGAGGTGTATATATTGGTTTTTTACCGTAAAATGTAAAATGTAAAATGTAAAATGTAAAATGTAAAATGTAAAATGTAAAATGCAACATGTTAAATGTGACATTTAAAATGTAAAATGTAAAATGTAAAATGTAAAATGTAAAATGTAAAATGTAAAATGTAAAATGTAAAATGTAAAATGTAAAATGTAAAATGTAAAATGTAAAATGTAAAATGTAAAATGTAAAATGTAAAATGTAAAATGTAAAATGTAAAATGTAAAATGTAAAATGTAAAATGTAAAATGTAAAATGTAAAATGTAAAATGTAAAATGTAAAATGTAAAATGTAAAATGTAAAATGTAAAATGTAAAATGTAAAATGTAAAATGTAAAATGTAAAATGTAAAATGTAAAATGTAAAATGTAAAATGTAAAATGTAAAATGTAAAATGTAAAATGTAAAATGTAAAATGTAAAATGTAAAATGTAAAATGTAAAATGTAAAATGTAAAATGTAAAATGTAAAATGTAAAATGTAAAATGTAAAATGTAAAATGTAAAATGTAAAATGTAAAATGTAAAATGTAAAATGTAAAATGTAAAATGTAAAATGTAAAATGTAAAATGTAAAATGTAAAATGTAAAATGTAAAATGTAAAATGTAAAATGTAAAATGTAAAATGTAAAATGTAAAATGTAAAATGTATAATGGGTAAAAAACCAAAACATACACCTCATCCGATTCAAATAATTTTAGCGGTTATCCATTTCAAAATTTTGCCGTTAGATAACCGATAGAATGAGCCGGACACAGAAATACATGTGGAAAGTGGAGGAGGGGTGAAGAGGGAGCGAGTACATACCTAGTACATCGCTTGTACATCCCCCCGTCCCTTCCAGCTTGATAAAAAGATGATTTAGACATAATAATTGTCCCAAAAACATACACACCTTTTCAGTTAAATATCTTTGAGATACATTATAAACGTTAAATAGTGCTACTACGGAAGAGGGGAGGGAGAAGCCACTGCATTTCCAATGTCGAAAGATAATATTTGGGTAGTTTTTCGCACCATAAATTGATTTAATCTCATGTTTAAGGTTCTTGTTCATTCCACTGGTTATTTAACGGCCAAATTTTGAAATGTTCGACTTCTAAATGTATGCAATTAGAATCGGTTAGCCTACCGAATCGGTTGAGGTGTATATATTGGTTTTTTACCGTAAAATGTAAAATGTAAAATGTAAAATGTAAAATGTAAAATGTAAAATGTAAAATGTAAAATGTAAAATGTAAAATGTAAAATGTAAAATGTAAAATGTAAAATGTAAAATGTAAAATGTAAAATGTAAAATGTAAAATGTAAAATGTAAAATGTAAAATGTGAAATGTAAAATGTAAAATGTAAAATGTAAAATGTAAAATGTAAAATGTAAAATGTAAAATGTAAAATGTAAAATGTAAAATGTAAAATGTAAAATGTAAAATGTAAAATGTAAAATGTAAAATGTAAAATGTAAAATGTAAAATGTAAAATGTAAAATGTAAAATGTAAAATGTAAAATGTAAAATGTAAAATGTAAAATGTAAAATGTAAAATGTAAAATGTAAAATGTAAAATGTAAAATGTGAAATGTAAAATGTAAAATGTAAAATGTAAAATGTAAAATGTAAAATGTAAAATGTAAAATGTAAAATGTAAAATGTAAAATGTAAAATGTAAAATGTAAAATGTAAAATGTAAAATGTAAAATGTAAAATGTAAAATGTAAAATGTAAAATGTAAAATGTAAAATGTAAAATGTAAAATGTAAAATGTAAAATGTAAAATGTAAAATGTAAAATGTAAAATGTAAAATGTAAAATGTAAAATGTAAAATGTAAAATGTAAAATGTAAAATGTGAAATGTAAAATGTAAAATGTAAAATGTAAAATGTAAAATGTAAAATGTAAAATGTAAAATGTAAAATGTAAAATGTAAAATGTAAAATGGGTAAAAAACCAAAACATACACCTCATCCGATTCAAATTATTTTAGCGATTATCCATTTCAAAATTTTGCCGTTAGGTAACCGATAGAATGAGCCGGACACAGAAATACATGTGGAAAGTGGAGGATGGGTGGGGAGTTAGCGAGTACATACCTAGTACATCGCTTGTACCTCCCCCCGTCCCTTCCAGCTTGATAAAAAGATGATTTAGACATAATAATTGTCCCTAAAACATACACACACCTTTTCAGTTAAATATCTTTGAGATACATTATAAACGTTAAATAGTGCTATTACGGAAGATGGGGGGAGGTGCCATTACATTTCCAATGTCGAAAGATAATATTTGGGTAGTTTTTCGCACCATAAATTGATTTAATCTCATGTTTAAGGTTCTTGTTCATTCCACTGGTTATTTAACGGCCAAATTTTGAAATGTTCAGCCCCTAAATGTATGCAATTAGAATCGGTTAGCCTACCGAATCGGTTGAGGTGTATATATTGGTTTTTTGCCGTAAAATGTAAAATGTAAAATGTAAAATGTAAAATGTAAAATGTAAAATGTAAAATGTAAAATGTAAAATGTAAAATGTAAAATGTAAAATGTAAAATGTAAAATGTAAAATGTAAAATGTAAAATGTAAAATGTAAAATGTAAAATGTAAAATGTAAAATGTAAAATGTAAAATGTAAAATGTAAAATGTAAAATGTAAAATGTAAAATGTAAAATGTAAAATGTAAAATGTAAAATGTAAAATGTAAAATGTAAAATGTAAAATGTAAAATGTAAAATGTAAAATGTAAAATGTAAAATGTAAAATGTAAAATGTAAAATGTAAAATGTAAAATGTAAAATGTAAAATGGGTAAAAAACCAAAACATACACCTCATCCGATTCAAATTATTTTAGCGATTATCCATTTCAAAATTTTGCCGTTAGGTAACCGATAGAATGAGCCGGACACAGAAATACATGTGGAAAGTGGAGGATGGGTGGGGAGTTAGCGAGTACATACCTAGTACATCGCTTGTACCTCCCCCCGTCCCTTCCAGCTTGATAAAAAGATGATTTAGACATAATAATTGTCCCTAAAACATACACACACCTTTTCAGTTAAATATCTTTGAGATACATTATAAACGTTAAATAGTGCTATTACGGAAGATGGGGGGAGGTGCCATTACATTTCCAATGTCGAAAGATAATATTTGGGTAGTTTTTCGCACCATAAATTGATTTAATCTCATGTTTAAGGTTCTTGTTCATTCCACAGGTTATTTAACGGCCAAATTTTGAAATGTTCGGCCCCTAAATGTATGCAACTAGAATCGGTTAGCCTACCGAATCGGTTGAGGTGTATATATTGGTTTTTTACCGTAAAATGTAAAATGTAAAATGTAAAATGTAAAATGTAAAATGTAAAATGTAAAATGTAAAATGTAAAATGTAAAATGTAAAATGTAAAATGTAAAATGTAAAATGTAAAATGTAAAATGTAAAATGTAAAATGTAAAATGTAAAATGTAAAATGTAAAATGTAAAATGTAAAATGTAAAATGTAAAATGTAAAATGTAAAATGTAAAATGTAAAATGTAAAATGTAAAATGTAAAATGTAAAATGTAAAATGTAAAATGTAAAATGTAAAATGTAAAATGTAAAATGTAAAATGTAAAATGCAACATGTGAAATGTGACATTTAAAATGTAACATGTAAAATGTAAAATGTAAAATGTAAAATGTAAAATGTAAAATGTAAAATGGGTAAAAAACCAAAACATACACCTCATCCGATTCAAATTATTTTAGCGATTATCCATTTCAAAATTTTGCCGTTAGGTAACCGATAGAATGAGCCGGACACAGAAATACATGTGGAAAGTGGAGGATGGGTGGGGAGTTAGCGAGTACATACCTAGTACATTGCTTGTACCTCCCCCCGTCCCTTCCAGCTAGATAAAAAGATGATTTAGACATAATAATTGTCCCTAAAACATACACACACCTTTTCAGTTAAATATCTTTGAGATACATTATAAACGTTAAATAGTGCTATTACGGAAGATGGGGGGAGGTGCCATTACATTTCCAATGTCGAAAGATAATATTTGGGTAGTTTTTCGCACCATAAATTGATTTAATCTCATGTTTAAGGTTCTTGTTCATTCCACTGGTTATTTAACGGCCAAATTTTGAAATGTTCAGCCCCTAAATGTATGCAATTAGAATCGGTTAGCCTACCGAATCGGTTGAGGTGTATATATTGGTTTTTTACCGTAAAATGTAAAATGTAAAATGTAAAATGTAAAATATAAAATGTAAAATTTAAAATTTAAAATTTAAAATTTAAAATTTAAAATTTAAAATTTAAAATTTAAAATTTAAAATGTAAAATGCAGCATGTGAAATGTAAAATGTAAAATGTAAAATGTAAAATGTAAAATGTAAAATGTAAAATGTAAAATGTAAAATGTAAAATGTAAAATGTAAAATGTAAAATGTAAAATGTAAAATGTAAAATGTAAAATGTAAAATGTAAAATGTAAAATGTAAAATGTAAAATGTAAAATGTAAAATGTAAAATGTAAAATGTAAAATGTAAAATGTAAAATGTAAAATGTAAAATGTAAAATGTAAAATGTAAAATGTAAAATGTAAAATGTAAAATGTAAAATGTAAAATGTAAAATGTAAAATGTAAAATGTAAAATGTAAAATGTAAAATGTAAAATGTAAAATGTAAAATGTAAAATGTAAAATGTAAAATGTAAAATGTAAAATGTAAAATGTAAAATGTAAAATGTAAAATGTAAAATGTAAAATGTAAAATGTAAAATGTAAAATGTAAAATGTAAAATGTAAAATGTAAAATGTAAAATGTAAAATGTAAAATGTAAAATGTAAAATGTAAAATGTAAAATGTAAAATGTAAAATGTAAAATGTAAAATGTAAAATGTAAAATGTAAAATGTAAAATGTAAAATGTAAAATGTAAAATGTAAAATGTAAAATGTAAAATGTAAAATGTAAAATGTAAAATGTAAAATGTAAAATGTAAAATGTAAAATGTAAAATGTAAAATGTAAAATGTAAAATGTAAAATGTAAAATGTAAAATGTAAAATGTAAAATGTAAAATGTAAAATGTAAAATGTAAAATGTAAAATGTAAAATGTAAAATGTAAAATGTAAAATGTAAAATGTAAAATGTAAAATGTAAAATGTAAAATGTAAAATGTAAAATGTAAAATGTAAAATGTAAAATGTAAAATGTAAAATGTAAAATGTAAAATGTAAAATGTAAAATGTAAAATGTAAAATGTAAAATGTAAAATGTAAAATGTAAAATGTAAAATGTAAAATGTAAAATGTAAAATGTAAAATGTAAAATGTAAAATGTAAAATGTAAAATGTAAAATGTAAAATGTAAAATGTAAAATGTAAAATGTAAAATGTAAAATGTAAAATGTAAAATGTAAAATGTAAAATGTAAAATGTAAAGTGAGTAAAATACCAAAACATACACCTCAACCGATTCAAATAATTTTAGCGTTTATCCATTTCAAAATTTTGCCGTTAGATAACCGGTAGAATGAGCCGGACACAGAAATACATGTGGAAAGTGTAGGAGGGGTGGGGAAGGAGCGAGTACATACCTAGTACATCGCTAATATTTCCCCCCGTCTCTTCCAGATAGATTAAAAGATGATTTAGACATAATAATTGTCCCAAAAACATACACACCTTTCCAGTTAAATATCTTTGAAAAATACATTATGAACGTTAAAAAGTGCTATTACGGAAGAGGGGAGGGAGATGCCATTACATTTCCAAGGTCGAAAGATAATATTTGGGTAGTTTTTCGCACCATAAATTGATTTAATCTCATGTTTAAGGTTCTTGTTCATTCCACTGGTTATTTAACGGCCAAATTTTGAAATGTTCGGCCCCTAAATGTATGCAATTAGAATCGGTTAGCTTACCGAATCGGCTGAGGTGTATATATTGGTTTTTTACCCATACTCGGAACCAAGGTACTTTAAAAAGACAGGTAGCTTTATCCAGAACAAATCCCCGATTTTATTTTAGAAAAAACTTCAGAGTTTGACATTCACGGGATGGTGGGATGTTTACTTCGGGAACGCTCTTTTCGGAGCTGTTTTCGCTTTTCTGTGGTATTACGACAGTTAAAATTCACGAAAAGTGGCACGAAAGTTAAAGTTTATGCAAATATTCTCAAAATTCTTCCTAGTGTTATCGGTCCGTAGGTCTTGCCACCCAGCCTAGAACAAGAGCTAGCTAGCGTTGTAAAACACAACTCGGTCGCTCGAATGATCTTAAATAGAAAGATGAATCATTTAAACATCCGAAAAAGAGTGAAATCAGGTACTTTCCTTGATAAAACCACCAAACATGCCCATATCTTCTTCTTCTTTTTCTTGAAACTCACGTGGTTTTGTTTATAAAAGCGCCCTCGTATGAATGTCAAACAAATTCAAAATGGTGACCTGTCAAAGCGGTTAAGATGCTACCTGTCTTTTTAAAGTACCTTGCTCGGAACACGCCGAGACGGCAACGCATTGCCGTCGATCGCAAGGTGATACTTTCGAGCATCGATCAGGGAAGGCCGGCGCGAAGGCGCTTTCTACGCTACACACATTAAGGTCTACTTAACATCTGAAAAGTAAAAAAAAGCATTCCCGGCAGGAATGAGTTAATTTTTCAGTAATCATGTTCTGGATCATGTTCGCCTAGCAACTGAAAACATTAAGATTTAGATATGGAGATGTAGAAGTCCATAGCAAGAAGTCGATGAATTAGAAAAAGGCTCAACTAACTTAAGGCAAGTTAAATTTGCTGAAGCAACAAAAACGAAGAAAACGACCACCTTTTGGCAACCGATGAGACAAGGAAATTCCATCTAGCGCTTGCTGTCGAGCGCTCAGGAAGGCCCAAGTGAACTTTGTCGGCAGGGTCATCACCTGCCATACTCATGATATGCCCAGCCCGGCATCGATTCCGGCCGAGTCTCATGCGATGTGCAACATTTATAGCGTTGCACAACGTGTAGAATTCCACAGCTTTATCGTCCTTCCTCATATACTGGGACCAATCATCCTTCCGACATTCTTACTCTAGAATTAACAGGGGTTCATCGTGTCCATGTCTCAGGGAAGTATATGAGTACTGGTGCAGAATACTGTTCCTCAGTCGATCTCTACTCGGCAGCTGGTCACACACCCAACGAACTCAGAAGAAAGTATTCGAGACACTACGTTACCTGTTTCCCGACTTCCGCCATTCTCCATTGCAGATCATGGTATATTTATCAACGATAAAAGGATATAAACAAGAGTTCTAGATAATAGAATATAAAAAAAACTAACAGCAGTATGACTAAATAATTTTTTTTTTTAAAAAGCTGTAGGCGCATGTGTTTAAAGTTATGTTTTTTTGTTTCACTGTATCAAAACTGAGCGCCAAAGTAGCTCTTTTGATTTGGCGTAGAAAGGCGTCCTACATACACCATTTTTTTTTATGTATGGACCTTTTGACGCCAAGTCAAATTTTGACTTGGCATCAAAAGTTTTTGACCAATGTAGAATCGCCCTAACAACTTTTCGGCCGAAAATCGTGCACCTTATCCTACAAACAGGTGACTGAGATCGGTAGATAAAAATGTAAAGTCGTGTTGAAACGGAGGTTAGACTCTACAGCATTTCAGTCATAAAAAATAAAATCAAAACTTGTCCTCCAAAAACCCATTACCAAATAGATTGAAATTCATGTTTACAGAGTGGCTGAACAATGGCGGAGCGTAGGTTCCATGGCGATGATGTGATAGATAGATTGCAAAAAAAGGGAAAGGTTGTGTTTCAAGGCCAACTCACTCAAAGTGAGAGTTGCAGTTGCAATTGCAACGGGAACTGGCCAGTCTGGTACTGCAATTGATGTTATCGGCAAGCCTGCTGGGGATTTTTATACTCTCGATCTCATTTTCGGCACTTCGGCGATCCATTCTCTTTGGTTTGTAGCACAGACAGGTTTCCACGGGGAGGCTGGTGCACGAATTTAGGACAAAAAAACAAGTTTTAGGTTACTACTATCACCTAGTCCTTAACATTGAAGTCCGGCACTTGCGGTGCACTTGCACTCCATCGACCACCGTACTAGCTCTTTTATGTTCCCTTTCGCAGACAACGCGGTAGTGTAGATCGCACGATCGCTTAAGTCGTCTCGCAATCTTCCTCCTGTCGCATTGTTAGCAGCTGGCCTTGGACGTTCATCTTTTTGCGGTGGGGAAATGAAGAAAATCTTACCAACAATCGTCCTCACCGTTACCGGGGAATCGTAATCGATCGCAGTAGACCGGCGGACTCCGTCAGTAGTGCACCATCCAGCCGCCAGTGAACAGACAACTATGTCACGCAGCGAGCAGAAGCCATTGCCAGTGCCCAGTCTGCAGAAGGTACCGGAATTGTACGACGATGACGCAGAGGAACCGAAGGGACTGGTCAACATCGTCGAAATCTTCGAAAAGCTCCGCGAGGATCCATTGGTGCTGGAACAGAACCTTAAACAGATGCGCGATTGGATCGCGAAGCATCCACACATTCGACGATGCCGTACGGACGCCCGATTCCTGTTGCGATTCCTGCGCGCCAAGAAGCACTCCTTCCTGATGGCCTCACAGACACTCGAGCGCTATCTAGCCGCCCGTATGATCCATCCCGGATGGTTTCAACGGCTCGACATTCGCGATCCCGAGCTGAGCCACCTGGCGGACATTGGGTTCATCTATCCGCTGCTGGAACGCACCGCTGATGGCTGTATAGTGACGATGACCGATTGGGGTCTGCTGGATCCAAACCAATACACGATCGAACACAGCAACCGAATGCACATCCTGTTGGCGGAGACGTACTCCGATGACCCGTTCGTGCAGTGTACTGGTGGTTTCATGATCTTCGACATGCAACACGTGACGCTCGCCCATCAGAGCCTCATTTCATTTCTTGCGATCAAACAGTGGGCCCAGTTCGTCAACAACGGGCTACCGCTCCGGTGTCAGGGTTTATACGTCAGGGTTTATACGCCGTCAACGTACCACCCGTGGCAATGTGGTTTGTGAATGCGATGGTGGGCTTTTTAAGTGAAAAAATCCGGAAACGTTTTACGGTACGTGATTAGCGTAGCTATAGTGCGCACAGGCTCACTGAGTTTGTGTGAATCCTGTGAATGTGATCCTGACAAAGAGTGTTTCATATTGTTTCAGGTTTTCCGTGATTTCGACGAGTTGACCAAAGAGCACTTCGATCGCCAGATTCTCCCAAAGGAATACGGTGGCAAGATACCGAAAAGTGAGCACATGAAGGCATTCCGCGAGCAGTGCGAGCTTTACCGGGACAGACTGTTGGCCCTGGACGAGATGGATATCGATCTGGATCATAGCGAGACCTACTCGCGGCATGCTATGCTTGAAGATATCGGCGGTGGTGCAATTGGCAGTTTCCGAAAGCTAGCAGTAGACTAAGGGTTCGCGAACAAGGAATAACTACCTTACATTCCACAGGAAATCGAGTAAATAATCAATGCACTCCTAAGAAAGAACGTCATTACTGCTAAATGATAACTCTGTTATTACTAACTTTTTAGAATAATCTCATAACATTACTATATTCTTACATATATCCTGTACCTAGGAAACGGTTTACTGCTTTAGTTCGTTAGTCGGTGCGCCACTGACAATCTCACTGCATGCCTGGCTAATGTGTCGCCATGGTTGCGACAAACTCTTTGGCATATAAAACTAAATTTTGCATCGTAGGTTCTTGTAAAGTCCCCTAGTGATGCTTGTTTGCTGAAAAAGGTCGGTTTTTGGTTAAAAATCGTCGCCCGGAAACGGCTAAAATATCCAGAAAAATGTATTAGTACTTCATATACATATAACAACAATAAGGTAAAGTTACAACCAAAATGAATAAAAATGTAATTTGAAACAATTCCATTGTAATAACAAAAGATCTTTAGCTGCACTTATTTACAGTCAATTGAACTTGCTTTTTATTTTCTTGGGATCATTTTTCGTTTCCATTTCGCCATTAATCGATCAGCTAGCAGCATCCTTTTACAGATCATATATACAACATCTTCAGCAGTTGCGCTAATTCTACGCAAGTATGACTTATTTTTGGGACCATCTTCCCGAGTTTTGCACTCAATCTTAATCACACGACCGCATTCCACATCCAAGCTCATCATATTGTTCACTGATCTGCTAGTTCGTTTTAACAGTTATTTATTACAGTTAGTTCCCTTTGCAACGATTTGCAATATGCGCGGCAACGGCTTGTTGCTGCAGCCATGTAGCATGTACTCTCGTACTAACCATTCGCTAGGACATTCGTTTGTTCCTATCTAGTACTTACACCATAGATAGCACTGTGCATGGACCGATACCAGATAACGCTCTTCTGGTTTATTGTTGCAATGCACATACTAGTGAACTTGCCAAAGTAAATAGCTAGTTTTCTTCATCCACTTCTGCTGATTCTCTCACCCAACCGCATAATGCTCAATTGATACAGCTTACCAGCAGCAATGCCAGCGAATGCGGATGCTGATAATCATAACGAAAAAAAAGGGTTAGTGATCGGAACTTCCCTCAAGCGAGCAACGAAATACTGGCCATGATAGTTGTTTGTTGTATTCTGCCGAAAACCACTGGTTGCTTTTCTTTACGACGGTATGGTTTGAGTTTCTTTTTCGATATGTTAAATATTTGCTTTCGTGTTTCTTATGATCGCATGATGTTGCAATGTAATTGTTCATGTTTGTTTTTCATTTTTGGTACATTTGTAATTCACATTCCGCGCACCAGCATACTTCTGTTTCCTCTTTTTTTTTGCTCAAAAGAAGGGAATCAATGTTTCAAGTGTTTGTGTCCAAAAAAGGGAAACGTAGCCGGGCCGTTTCCATCTGTTGTTTTTAGTAGCTGCCTTGCCTGTGCATGCACTTTTATGAAAGTATAACCTTATGGTTTTAAGTACGAGGTAAAAAGCAGAAACTCAAGCTAGTGGAATGCACCCTTTCGCATGACGATAAGTACGAAGGCGGCGGCGGTGGCGCAAAAAACAATGTACACGTAAAGGCCGTTACGTTAGCAC
>NC_064875.1:40120938-40138438 GCF_943734745.1 Anopheles darlingi | reverse complement strand
AGAATTACAATTTACCTATAAAATGCCACGTGTTATTTACAGTACAATCGATTGAATCGAATTCTTAGTTTTCTCCTTTGTGTTTGATTGTAGGAATAAAATTCCTGTTAGTATAAATTATATGCCGTAGGCACATTTGTGTTGATTTACGTAATGAATGCACGTTTGATAATATGTGTAATTTGTAATTTGATGCAGATGAATGATGACGATGCAGACGGAGCAGAGCAATTTTGCAATAGAACAGAACCACGAGGCAATCCTAGTAAAGGTATCTGAACCATAGCACAGGCTATTCTAATAGACCATTTTTTTTTAAAACGGTATAGTTAACATTTGTTTATGCAATAAAAATGAACGTGTTGTTGAACATCGAAAGAACTTTACTTGTAATGAGAGTTCCAAAATGTGTACAATCGAATCTAGTTAGTCCAAAATGTTTCCACGTTTAGTCCTATAGTTCTGTCAGTGATAAAACATAATTTGCAACAAAATATTTCAAGAAACGAAGTCTTGAAATTATCTGCATAGTTAGAAAAACCTTTAAGAAATATGGCGGCAATATCAACTTTCAAAAATGTAACTAGAATACAGAACATTGTTAAAATTAAAACAAAAAAAAATTAGAAATGAAAAAAAACAATGAAGTTCTCTTCAAATTCTATGTTATGTACTATAGCTTGTGTGAAAATATGCGTAAACAGCATTGTTCCACAAAAACCGAGTTAACAGCAATATACTAAAAGACCTATTATCAATGGTTGCTTAACGTTTTAAATAATGACGTGAATAATTTTTTTTTCCGAGCGAACTAGATTTTTGTCGACATTTTGGCCCATCATTTTGACAATTACTGAAGCCCGTATCAGTTATCCTTCGAATTCATAAGCCAGGGCCACACGGGGCGAAAACTCTAGCGCAAACGAAAAAATTAATGCCAAAACATTTACGCTTGCCGTTTACATGCTGTCAAACGATTATAGGTCCGTGGAGCGTAAAACCTAGAGTAAAAGCTGTTTGCAAACGGAAGGGCTCGCAATATGTTCTATTTGTGGTTTACATTGATAGATAGTGATCATTGCTAGTGTGTTCAATCCTTTTCTTCCACAAAACGATTTTAATTTCCTCAACCCGGCCACGTAAACATATCGAAGCGTAAACGATTTGGCATTAATTTGTAAATTTGCGCGCAAATTTTCGCTCCGTGTGGCCACGGCTATAGCCGGATTCGTGCGGTAAGATGTGACTCAAGTCTGATCTGAATGTTAAATTTCCTTTCATCTTCTAGAAAACAATCTATCTAGAAAATCTAGAAAATCTAAAATATTGCTTTGTTCACTTTAAGAATCTACTACCACCTTCCTGCAAAAAAGCAATAAATAAGCTTCCAACTATCTGCTTTCAAATAATTATAAGGATTACTCGTACAAGAGCACTTTCATCCCTGTACCACACAAAAATCACATCCAGGATATTCTAAAGCGGCTTTAGTTACTTTTCCGTTCTATAGAGTTTGGAGAATGTAATGTAAAAAACTTCTCGTCCATCCAACAACTCGCAAAAACGGAGTTTCGGCGTGGTCGAACGGAGGTGTGACTATTCTAATGAGCGCGACGCAACCAAGCATGACCGGAGAGTGATGAGAGAGAGAGAGAGAGAGAGAGAAAGGGGAAGAGTGAAGCCTAGAAGGTAACCATTATGATGATAATAATAATCAAACTAATGAAAAGTACAGTCTACAACACCCACTCACTCACTCACACTCTGAGCTTGTCCTGGGAGTTGGGGCCGGCTAGCTGGTTAGCTGGTTTCACCACCGGAAGTGTGTTGCTGGTGGAAACAACCACGGTCCCGGGTGTCATTGGGAAAGTTTTGATTTATGATTATGCTAATTGAGTGCTCGCGCATTCGCACCTCCTCCCTGGATCCGTTTTTTGTGTTGTGTGACAACCTCACACCATCCAGAAAAGCTACTGCACCACTGCAACCGACCGACCGCCCATGCAACAACAGCATTCTGGTCGAGACGGTGACCGATGACCGACGACCTAGACCAAGTAAGATGACGATGATGATGATGATGATGATGAGACCAAAAGTTTAATTCATCCAAGAAACGCCGGTTGAAGCTAGCGGTGGTACGATGATGGCGCTAAAGTAAGCTGACCACCCTTTCCCCCTTTACGATAAGGACACGAGCTTAGCATACTCTGGATCCCTGCCTGCCGGTGGCCGGAACCCATCATGGAGGCGCACTTTAGTTGCCCCTCTCCCAGTGCGCTTGCTGCTGCTGCTGCTGCTGCTGCTGCTGCGGTTTGAAGGTAGATTTATGTTAATTAAGCAGTTCGTAATTAATCACAACTCTGTGAAGGCCATCAAAGGCGTCCTGGAAAGGGCACGCCCTTTGTACGGTCTGAGGTGTCGCCTGGTAACGCCGCTTTCACACTCTCTTTCTCTCGCTCTCGCTCTTGCTTTCGCGAGAGGAGGTCAATAGAAAGGATGGACGGACGCGGACCATCGTAGTAACGTGTTGTGCGCCATCATCTCCCGGTAGCGAGTTGGAAGCTGCCCCGCACCGGAAAGGATAATGTCGAGTGGTTTGGTAGGGGTTCAACTAATTAGGTTGTAGAATTAAAAGTGCTGAAGCATAAATAGAAAAAGAGGAAAAGAAAGCGATCACTCTCCTTTGCTTCCTGGTTTACTGTGCTGTGGTAAGCAGTTGTAACTAGATCTGAAACCAATCGGATGCTTCACTCTTCACAACGATCAAACGAGAAAGACGGCGAATTGAAGTTAAACAATCGGTAACAGATACTCACGAAGAATGCATTTACAGCTGCTGAGAACGACGCGAGAGAAGGATCGACCATCGCAACATGATGCTCGGCGATTAAAATGTAAAACTACCCCGCTTACACATATCCTCTGTCAGCTGAAACGACAGTCAGCCGTCCGTGTGGCCATAATGTTTACGCCTGCAAATGACTCACCAAAACCCTCATATCCCCCCCACAAGTAGTCCTCCATCCGCTCCATGAGCGGCAAGCGATGCTTCATAATTTGTTTGAAAAATGGTTAGCCTATCATTTTTCATATGACGCAAGCAAAGGCACCACTTGGGCGTGCTTGGGCCTTTGCGTTCTCGTCTGGTGGTCTGTGCCCAGCAAACAGTAACGGCGTAACACTGGTAGCTGCTGCAGCTGCATCTCACGACGACCAGTGTCAAACAGGACAGCACACAACGATCTGATACATATCTCAAGCAGCGAGTGGTCCATCCTCCTCCCAACGTCCGCCAGACCGACCCAGACGCCGGTTAAGTCGCCGGGCTTGTATATCATTCCGTATCATTGTCGCCTTTATGCTGCTACCATAATAGCCTCTTCTCCGGTTGCTGTTGCTGCTACTGCGTGGATCGCAACATTCGCTGGATCTGTTCGCGCTCAGTGCCCCTCTCTCTCTCTCATTCACTCCACACACGGACGGACGGACGCAAGACAAACGATGTCCGGCATCTTAAAAGGCGATAGGATGATAACGGTGCGAACAAGGCAAGTTTATGCGATTGTTTGCAGGAGAGGAGAAACGGAAAAGGATAAACGGAAAAAGGCGAACGGGGTGGTGCCTCTCTCTCCCTTTGCCGGGATCGCGTGGATGGTGCGCAATGCTTTTCTTTCGATGCCATACTCGACGACCCCCTGGCTGGTCCCTCCCAATGGTGGCAAGATATGAAATATTTATTCGGTGGCGCCTCCGGGTTGAGGTAATGCTGATATATCGCCGCGTACTTCTTTCTTCAAGGGGCCGACACCACTATGGGACTGCACCTTGGGAAGAATTTGTCAAAATTAGGCTCTCGATAGTGTTGGTGGATTACATTCCTAGTGTCCACGTATTGAGTCCTTCGGTTGTGTCGAGAGTCCATTTTTTCGAAATTGTTGTATCAAAGATAATATAAAAACGATTCTTAATGTGACTCACTGCCACATCCGATGCAGAACTTACAAGGACGATGTGCAGCAGTAGCGCTCGTTGACTGGACAAGCGTTAAGTGCCTCTTCCAGCAGCACCATTCCTTCGGCTATCCGTTTTTTGCTCTTTGTCTGCCGTTTACATTACAGGTCAATGCAATCGGACCCCCAACGTACAGACACGTACCACGGTAGCACTGGATGCATTAACGTGATGCAACCCGGACCCAGACCGGAGGGCAAGCGAAGCTAAATACAATTCAATTATTGGCGCTTATCAGCATGTCGATCGACTCGAGATCGACCTCGTGCCTATAATGGAGCGGTCAGGATGGACATTTTTATTAAACAACTCGAATTCCATGAACGCGGACTAATGTTTACCATCCGTACAGTGAACTACATATTTTTTCGCTTGAAATAGTATTGTACCGTCAGGAATTGAATACGCAGTAAATACTAGAACTACAACTACTAGAATATGACTTTGTAGTAATGGTAGATCATATCGAGATGAACTTCAAATACCGGTACCCTTTTTTGTAGGCAACTGTTGACATTGCAGGAAGCTTACTACATATTTGACTGGTTGGTTTTCGAAAAACAACTGACCTAGGCCCCGTAGGCTTTGAGCTAAACAAAATATAATAAAAAACTGCGATCCAACCATCGTGTTCGAAATGGAGGAAGATGTGCTGCGTAAAAAAACCAACGCGTGTGGAGCACCATTAACGAGCGAAAAATTGAATTCAAGCCAATGGTTTTAATGGACTGTGAAATCATCGCATCTCTGCTGAGCTTCCCAATTTGATGGTTGGCCACTTAATGGAGCGTTTTTAACGGATCATTCTCGTGGCGGTTCCCCGTGGCGCTATGGACCGGTCAGGCAGCTGGAACCCTGGCCTGGAATCGTGTATGTGAGTTCGAGCGATTCGGATGCGGTTGACCACGTGGTCTGGCAAATCAATCAGCGAGTCAATTCCATAATTTGCAGATTTGCAATCAATTAGTGGTTTGTTGGTAGGAAATTAGTGATGGGTGCAGGGGCTTGATTGTTGCTTGATCGGGCGTGAATTATGATTTTTAGCGAAAGAACTGTGCCTAGCGATGGATAATCATTAAATTGAGGACGTGATTGGCGTTATTATATTATAAACCACACCAAGCAGTAGAATCTTGTGAATGAAAACCAATAGTCAAATGTGTTGCATATGTTGCATAGATATGTTAACCAAAATTGAAAATGTTGAGGAAAACAGTAATTATGGACTCGGAGCAATAAGGAAAATAGTAATTTTGTTCACGCCAACAGTGCGAAAAAAATGTTTTTGATTTCAGAGTTTTTGATAACAGAAATCAAAGAAAACATTTTCAGAATGACACTACGGATCACTTACGGGCTTGTTACTCAAGTAATTCAGGAAAATATCTTAATCTTTTGAAAGATATTAACGTTGATGCTCGAGGGAATTGTATGTTGGACGTTTTCTAGGCCTGCCTTACAAAGTGACCGATTGGCGGCCGGTTAAACATTAACCGGCCACTTAGTATGCCTTTTGCCATGCGGGAATACTTCGCATTCCGGTGGCATCAATTGATGTGACAGTCCAATTTAAAGGACTGTATTGTATTGATACGCCACGAGTAGCTACGAATTGTATACTTTACTGTGTAGTCTCGAACATTCACTGTTAAACTCTTTGAAACCAAGAACTTGCTTTTTCTTCGCCTGTATTTATCTCTACTTATCTCTCTAGACTACCAAAAGTTTTACGCGGAAGCTTTGGTGTCTTGTATGCCAGTGGGCTTTAAGTAGCTTGCGTACTGCTATATGCGTCATGCGGCTGCTCGTAGACCTTTGCAGATAACACCTGTTATCGGTAACAGTGAACATTAGCAAATCTCATTCACTTATGCCCTGTTGCCTGGTCGAAGGGTTGAATATCGTGAACTTTATTCGTTTACATTTCAAACAAAATTTATCGTCCATCTTAGTGCATGTTACTTGTTACCTTTTGCGATGAACGATGATGGTATATGACAGTACATCATCTATAGCTCACCCAGCAAGTAAATTTAGATAAAAAAGAGTCCTGTATCCTCTTCCGTGACAGTGTTTATCATTCACACTGCCGTGACCAGGATTCGAACCTGGGTTACTACGGCCACAACGTAGGGTCCTAACCACTAGACGATCACGGCTACGAGGCTGTGTTGTTGCCTTCAGATAGCAATTGCACTAATATGTGCACCCCCGCAGTCATTCCTCAAACCACAACAGCGAAGTCCAAAACGAAGCGAAATGAAATGGCTCCCTGTTACCGGCCTACATCAACTGCAGCGTCAGCTTATTGCCGATCGCTTCGTACGATCGCGAGTGAAAAGCTGTTCCCCTTCTCTTCAATCCAGTTTCATTTCATTCCGTTATGCGCACGCACCGGCACCAAAGGCAGTCTCACACCGTCATCGGTCTACTCGGTGTGCCAACAATTGGGGGTGTGGTGGGTGACGATCGGCAAACGCTGACTGTGCCAGCACGCCAGAAAACCATTACGTCACTCAGTGCTGACTCATGTCCCAAGTTTTCAGCGACAACAAGCGAAGAGAAGCCACAAAATCGAAAAACGCAATCCAGGCATATACCCGGGTAAGCGGGAACCAAAGTTACACGGATTGAATGGATGGACGGACGGGCAGACGGACGGACAGCTGTCAACAGGGGGTGGCAACGGTAAGGCAACCGCGACAGGTCTTACTACTGATGCTTTTCAGTTGGCAGGTTCTTCTGAGGCAGGTTTGATTGTGGCGTGCTGCCGCTGACACTGCCTTCCGGGAGACCTTTTCTTCACGCAGCGAGACGTGCTCACGAGATGAACTTTTGCAGCACAATTTTTGATAAGTTTCAAGATTTCACCAACAACAGCAACGGCAAGTGAAGTTGGTTTGGCAAGCAAAGTTTCTTTTACATTTTCCTACATTCATCACTCCCGAAAGGCCATAGTTCAAGGCAGGAATGTGTGCTTGCGCTGGAAGGGGTTCAAGTATCTCCCGGAACAACGTCCAAAACATGTGGAACTCGCAGGTACCACGAGCATGTGAAAACAGGTGTGCCAACCACGTAGCATGCAAAGTACTTCCGTTAACCACATTTTACAACCCCGACACACGCATATACGACCGGGAACGAACAGATACATTAAAGTGTGTGTTCGGAAAACGCCATGTTACTTGGCGCTACAAAGTGAAATAACAACCAAGCAAAAAAAAAAACAATTAAAACAAAAGCGTTCCGAGCAAGAGGAGCAAAGATGGAAAACCACTCTCCTGATGCACTACACAAACGGCGCATAAGTTTCAAGTTATGCTTTCACCGAACCTTTGCTTGGTAAGTTTACGCCATTTCCGGAATAATTGTTGCTCTCTCGCCAGCTGCTGCTGCTGCGCCGATAAAACAGCAGGAACCACAGAGCACACAGCACACAGGCAAGTACCCCGGGATGGAGCACGGGAAAACGCGGTTGTATATGTAACTAAGACACTGTGGCTTCGTCCTTCATGAGTTTCCTTCCTCCTTCCACGGGGGGGCACACACAACAACTCCATTCGCCATATTGTTCACCGCTCCTCCGCGGGCACTCCGTTGTGGCCAGGTGCGGAATGAGACGCGAGTACGGTGATTTCCATATCATCATAGTGGCGGTGCCGGTTCCCCAGGAGTTCGACCACCGCCTGCTGTTTCGCGTGCGTGTGCTGCTCGGGGATGCGTTTGTCTTGTACTTGACAGACAAAGCACACCCCGGTTGGTGTGCACACCGCGCACGACAACGACGACGACGACACAATCTCGGAGAGAGCGGAAATGAGGTATAAAAAGCTGGGAAACCCCGGAAGGACAGGGCGCCGTAGACGACGTACGATGATGATGATGATGATGACGATGCTGCTGACGGTGTCCTGCTGCCTGCTGATGCTGCCACTGGGTGTGTTGTTGCATTGTCTGGCGGCTCGAGCGGAAATAACGAAATTGCGGCATAATAAATTATGCTCGCTCGGTTGGTCGTCCGTCCGTCCGTCCGTCCGTCCTCACTCCCCTGATCCTTGATTCCCATTTCGCAGCGCCCCAAATTCCACGGTTCTCTCTTGCGACCACCTCGGTGGTATAGGAATTTTTGAGCCTTTATCAGACACACACACAAACCGAGGTAACACGCACGAAAAGAAGTGATGCACCACCACACTTTGATGTGTGCCATCATGTTGGAACCCCCCCTACCCAAAAATAATGCCAGGCTAATGGAGGCGCAGGACTAGAGAAAAGCAACACAACCGACGGTGTACCCGCACCCCGTTTTGGGTGGAAAGTATTTCAGATTTTCATTTTTCCCCCTCCATTGGAATGCGGCGCAGCGCTGCTCCAGCAACCGGGAAGAAGCTTTAATATTTCAAGACCAACGCGTGGTGGCTTGTGGCCACACCGAAAGCCTCGCCTTCCATCATTCCAGGACTATAGAACCAGGTATGCGTCTTCATCGAAGGTCTTCATCGCGCGGAGGAATAAAAAGACGAAAAAAGGTCCTCCATGGAGAATTATGATCACCGCTCGCTTGTAAGAGGATCACGCATACACGCACCGTCGTCATCATCCGCAAGCGGATTAATCGTCTTACGTTATTTCATGAGCCACTGACGGTGCTCCTATCTAGGGCGGGAAGACGGAATGGATCCTTATCCTTCCGTCACGTGCGGTAGAGTAAGCTCCATCGTTAAGATCCGTGGTCCCTGGGTTTAATAGAACCAATTTGCTCTATACCACCGAACACTGTCCAGCTCCCTCCCCGGCTCCACGGTTCTGTGATAAATTAAAAGCAAACGACTCGGGGGCTTTTTTTGAAAGGTTTTGTGGAAAATGATTCCTTGCTAATCGCCACAAGAAGAATGAAAAACAGTGCAGAAGGAAAAACCATCCAGGCATAAAGAAATACTCTCTGCCTTTCTTTATCTTTCTCTCTGTTCCGATTGATTGATGGCAGTGGTCCAGGTAAGGAAAGGATTCCCACGCGACGGGAATCACACTAATGGCTGACCATGGCGGGTCCTCCGCTGGCGGTTCTTTCGGTAGTCTGGGCCAAAAAACAAATTGCCTCCAGCCAGTGATTAACTATCGGGAGGAAGTCGCCCGTTTTCACCAAAAGAGGACGTTACCATCACTTTCATTATACGTAAACAAAAGGTTCGCTTTCATCCAATTTCAAAAAATATTCCCCAAATTGATGGATGGAATAGAATTGATAGGCAAGACGCGAAGCACTAACCGGATAACCTCGATGGACATCGGAGTGGACACGAGCTGGATCTGCATAACAGCGCATAAACGCAAGCACCATGTATGGAAAGTTCAAACAATATTCTGGCCCCCCTTTGGCCCTTCAATTCCCTAAAGGCCCACAAATCGACACTGCATTCCCTTTTCCCGTTTCTTCGAAAGCCAGCTTCACACTCACGCACGCGATCGATGCCTTTTCGCTGCCCTAAAGCCACAAGGACGACGGAAGCATAAGGAACAAGAAAAAGTGGCCACACTAATCCCGGATTCAGCTCATGAACACCTCCCTCCCGGCGCCTTCGTCGGTGTCGGCCAATCCTGTAACCTACAGTGGTGTGGAGTGGAGAATGGGAAAGTTTTCCGTTTCATTTACCAAACCACCATCACCAGCACTAGAAGAGCGAGTCCTAAGAGCGGGTTGAAGAGCAAATTTTTAAACTAAATTTAAGACTCCCCCCCCCCCCCCCGCAGACATCCCTCCCTCTTCCTGGAGAACACAGAAAAATATCGAACGGAACACTGGAACGGGTTTGTTCCAGGATCGAGCTAAAAACTTGACTCGTTAAGGATCCCGGTCCAGTCCGGATGGATGCTCCCGTCATGCGAGAGGTAGAGTGCACGAAGAGAAGGAAAACAATTTTCCTCGACTGGTGGGCGGGGGGGAGGGGAGAGGGATGTGGGTGTTGAGAGGGTTGCAACAAAAAAGGAACCCTCCTCCCCCCTCCGAATGCGTTCGGTTGGAACAAACAAAGGAAATAACTTACACTAAATCAAGTGAGCAACTTCGTTTCGCTCTGGCCGGCCTTCACTTCACCAGGATTTTCGTGGCCTTCCGTCCGGGGACCAATGGAGAGTACGGAAAAGGGGGAGCGCGCGTCCTCGAGGGAGGATGGCGACGTTCATGAGGGTGGTGAGGTGTCGGAGGATAAACGGAAACTATTCTCGATGTGTTCTGGCGATGTGTTCCGCTACTCCATTATCCACCGAAGCGAGAGATAGAGAGAGATAGAAAGAGAGACAGAGAGTGTAGCGCATACATGCCGGGGGATGATGATACCGAGGCGAGAAGTCGAAGGCGATCTTTCCGTTGATTAAACTTTTGCTTGCGATTTTTCACTTCCCATCACACAGAACAGGACGATCCGATCCGTTGGCCGTGTGTATGTATTCGCCCCCGATCGCTGCCGAGTGTCTGCTGCTCGACACACTACAGAAAACTCGTGTTCTTGCGAGGCGGGGGATCCTTTCATCCCTAACGAGATTACCCCGTTACGGCTCAGTGCATCGGGAGTGAAGGTTCGTTCTCGGTTCCCCCCTTTTCTAGGGAGGACTAATTCTCGTTCATTAAAAAAAAAACGTATCCCGTGTGGCCACGAGGCGAGGCATCACTACGCGCCACTTTTCGCGAACCCCTAAAAAGTTGAACCAACGATAGACGCAAAAAAACGAGTTGTCGTCGGCCGACGAACTATTTGCTGTGGAACTCAAAGTATGTTCAGATCGCGGACAGAACTTTGTTTGTCCAGACTCAGAGGAGGGGTGGAGAGAGAAAAGTATTTAGCGAGTTCCCAGTGATTCCAAAGCTGCACATCATCAGGGGGTCGAGAGCTGTGTGTTGCTACAACCAACGACCAACGGATCGCTTTACATGTCACTCGCGCCATCACCCGGAATTCCTGCCGGTACCGAAGCGAAGGAGGAGAGAATGTACACTACTCTCTGCAGCTGCTCTCTCTCCCTTTCGGGGCAAGTTAATTCGGATTAGCGAAGCCACTTCCGTCCTTCCGACATCCAGATTTACAGACGTAGTGTGTTGTAGTGGATCGCCAACTTTTTCGCTTCCGGACTGTGTGCTGTGTACTTTCCCAACGGAACATCAGAGCAGCGACGTGCTTTTTGTTGTGTTTAGATTAAAAATTAAATAAATTATAAAGGCTGACGAGGTGGCGCGCCCAAGAGTCCGTTGATGTTGAACAGTAACCGGAACTGAATTCAAATCCGTTGTTTTTTGATTCCGGTAACCGGTCCGGTTATTCTTAGAAAAGTACACCAGTCCTGCGAAGACCGGTTCGATGCATCTTTACACAGGAAGGTACTAGTGCTCCTGAAAAGGGGACCAATAATGGTGGTTACAGTGGAATGGACTCAATGCTCATCGGCCCACAGCCACGCCAGTTTCTGTTTCATGATCCTTCTTGCTATCATCAATTGTTCCCGGTAGCACAAACGACCAGCTCGCCCGCATGATTCGCTGTTGGCATTGAAATCGTTCCTTGGGTTTCATCCTTTTCCTTTGTTCGATGATAATTTGGCGTGAAATTTAATCAGCCAACTTGTGGTGGTGGTGTCGTGGAAACAGGGATTTGCAATCGCCAGTCGAGAATAAGGAGAGAATAAGGGTACGGATGAGTTGGTCCTAGCATCCTCCTTTCTTCGAGGCGTTATGCAAGGCATCTTTTCATCTTTGTCTCTTCAGTGACTGGGGTATGACTATGTCGAGTCGATTAAGGAGGACAAGATATGCTGCAATATGCTTTTGTTTGGGAGGTTTCGCTCGATATAGAATCCTCGATAGGAGGGTAACAATGGAATCAGAATCTTTTTTACGGCTTCAACATGTTCGTTCATTTCTTCATTCTAGCTACTTTGAGCTCTGCGTGCTCAATTGTAAGCTTGGTGAAAGGATCTCTTTAGTAACATTCACTCTAATTTGAGTATTCGGGGAAGAATAGTACGGTTATCTTGTCATCGACGTACGACATCGAATCCGAATATCTGTCATCGTGGACAGAGATTATCAAAATTGCACCGGTATGACCGGACACATTGGGATTCGGATTCGGAGCCAACATCGAAAGAAGCTTTTCCTTCCAGACGGACTACCTGCTGTTAACGGGTATGTTCAACGGAATCACAATACGTATACTCTACAACCGAGTACCGGAGTGAAGGAGCTAAGGCTGATCATTTGCAGCTTAAACATGTTCAAATCCGCATTAGCGGCACCTTCCTGTTCGCAAAAACCACAGACAGGGCGGCCGCTTGATAACGACGACGACGACTTCAGCCAACGGACGAGCGAACGGTAAGTCTCGTCCTCGCTCTATCGCTTACTCGTCTCGGAAGAAGAGTCGTACCCGAGCAGGGAAACCCGAGTAATTATCTGGCCTGTTGGTTCTGCAAACAATCTCATCTATTTAGACGAAACATTTGGGATTCTGTTCAGTTTTTAGAAAAATGGAACTGGCAGACGAAACACGGGTTGGCCCCACGCGGCAAGGGTTTATACCGGTGAGTACACGAAGTTGTCGAAAATACACACAAAAACCCAGCACAACAGTTACGGACAGTTAAAACCACGATGTGAACGCTGGGCCCGGGATGGATGGGAACGTTTTCTATGTTTGTGGGAACAATGAACATTGTTTTTAGCCTCAACAATACCAACGGAACACAAACTATCCCGGAACATGTTTTCACGTGCAGATAGTTACGGTGATGGTTCACTAGGTTAGCAGTTGTTCAGCAACCAAGTTCAACTTCGGTTAAGCGTAATAAGCCCTCACACTAAACATTCTTCCCTTTATATCCCCTGCTGGTCAGATTTAGGACTCTGGAATCCAAGGATCATTATTTTGAATTTATCGATCCACGTAATGACAGAAGGAAATCGTTTCTTCGCTACGAAGGTCCGGGCAAAGAACTGCCCGTTATTTAGCGAGAAAAGGAATTTATTACCAGCCTTTTGCACAATGAATTTCTATTAGAGGGTTTCCACTCAAGCGCGTGTAAGCTTAGCGGGAATGAGTAAATGCTCCCCAGAGCCCTAGAGGAGTGGCAACCAAGAACCTGTATCGGTCAGCGCAGCAGAGATTGGATCGGATATTGTTGAAGGAAACATTCTCGCTCCACGATCAAAGATGGAGAGCAGATGTTGAACAAATGCACACATACACACGCATTACGCTTTTCCATTCAGTGGCGAATGGTGTATTCGAAGAATGTAGAACATATTGTAATTAAATCTACATTTCCTCCTTCAAGCCCTCAACGGCCTGCCTTGCTCGTTGCTGCATCGGAAGGATTTCAAAAATGTCATAATAACCCATTCCGTCACAGTATGCCTTGTAGAAAGCTTCGCGTGGAAAAAGGAAGGACTCATCGGATATGGAAGGACCTCACGTAAACTTTGAACTGTAAATGATGTAGAAAAACCAACCACCAGCGACACGAGACCGGCTTACAACGAAAACAGTAATCCAAAACTCCCTTCGAGCTTATCTCGATCTTCAGAAACAGCTTCCACTGACCCTGGAACTGACGCCAACATGTACTTCCACCAGTCTCCAATTGAAAGTTTGATAATCTGTTCAGCGCGCCGCCAGAGCGTCGCCTTCCCCGTTCATTTCTAGTTGTTAGTTGCGATGCAAATGCAATGGTCTGTTATCTAAAACATCGTGGTTTCTGCAAATGACCGTTTGGGCAAGCAAACTTAGTCCATCGTTGCAAATGTAGTAACATCGGTGTCGTGTCGGAGCAGCAAAACCGGGCTCCTGCGCTCGTACCGAACACACCGAACTCTGGGCATGCAATATGAGGACGAAAAATCTCGTGCAAAGTGTACCCGTGGTCATGGTCAAGTATCTGGTAAGCGCCGGTGGGGACACAATACTCGATAGCATTAGCTGGCCGGTCAGGCGGGTACCGCAAACAAACCGGAACCCAATCACGCCGAACCCCTGCCACTCGTCTACGAAGTCAGGACAAACACTAATTTCGAATTGTAGGGACCTGTGCACAGAGTTCCTGCTCCTGGCTTGGCTAGTTTGGTTGCCCGGTCGATATGGCTGGGATAGGATACGATAGTGGAGTGTACAAAGTATTTACTTAAGCATCTCATCGCATCCGTTGGGGTTGGCCGTATTGGACAGCCTCTCGGAATTAGCTTGCGCTTGTTCCGGAAGAACAGACGGAGGATTCTGTTGCCCGTTGCAACGGAAGTGGTAATATGCGTCTTAAATCCGTCCGCAAACAGGTCCAGAGAGTCTGTGTCCGTGTGCCCACGGCTGCATGTTTCTATGCATGGTAAGAGATTTGCATGTAAGAGCCCTGGAAGCAGACACCAGGAGTGACCGTCAAGCTAATCGGACATCTTTTACGCCCAGGGACACACTAGGCAAACTGTCAACATGCCGGAGAGGTACCGGGTTTGGTACCGGAATCGGAACTAAATTACTGGCATTGTTATGTGCTTTGATACCAGCGGTTCATGGGACAACTCCCGTTGCACTCGGTGCTCTTTCTCTATCGGTCGGAGCATCGTGTACCGAGCGAAACTGTTCCAATAGGAAGGAACCTTCGCCAGGAAACAGAAAACAGGCGGTTGGCAATGTGCACATACCACATCTGCCTCTTCTTACCAGGCGGTAGATCTTTACGCTTGGCCAAAGTTTAGTCAACTTAATGCTCGGTAAAGCAGCGAGGACAACCGTGGTGCTGTTCCTTGAAGAATCATCTGAAACGTAGATGACCCCAGACCCAGTTCAAGGATGTAAACAATTAAACCGGGAGTTCACTGCGCGTAGACACTCGGAATAGGCTATCAGCCTCAATCACAGAGCTCATACCATCTACGAATACTCCAGCTCAAATGTTTTACCCATCATTCCAGGATACCGAAGGGATTTTAATGGATTAATGTGACGATGAACGAGAAGTTATAGGTTGAGGTTTAGTAAGCAAACCGTCAGAGATCCCGGTCATGGGATCCAGATCATAGAATCGACTCGCATGTGACGAGAATTAATAATCATCTAGTAATGAAAAGATGAGAGGAGTTTTAGTTCATTGCAAGTTACTTACTTGATGCGATTGTGCACCAGCAGCTCGGCGATGCTTTTGCCCAGCTGCGTGTAGGTAGTTTCGACAAACACCAGCACCTTTGGATCGATCCTTAGCCGCGCCTCTGACCGATGATCCGGCGCCAGCGCACCATCGATTGCGCCCTTTCCATTCAGCATCCGGCAGTGAATCTGTGGGGCCGGTGGTCTCGCCTCGCGATGCATTAGACTGGAAAGAGATACAAGTAGAGATGGTGGAATATTAGAGAAAAAAAACTGGAAACATCGAATGTCCCTTGTACAGCGCCACCTGTGTGACCGCACAACTGTCACCGAAAATCCGTAAATCCCGTATTGTCGAAACCGTGTTTGGAATCGTTTGGAACCATGAAACACCTCACACAAAACACAATCAGTCAGATGCATCCGTGTGCATTCGTAATCAGGTTTGTGGTTTCAGTTTATCACACACGCACACACGGTCTGTAGTTGGTAGAGGCATGAGAAAGTGACGCCAGATTGCGTGTCCAACTAACTCCACATCCCAGCAACCGCGTCCGCCTAGTTGGTTTCGGTGGTTTTATAATTAATTGCTTTCGCAGAGTTTCCGATGCCTCTAGTGCTTTCGTGTTGCTAAACAGTAGTTGGCATCGAATGTAGGGATTGCGCTCGTTGGGCGCGAAAAGAATCGGGAAATCAAATTTCCACATCCCTTAACATCATCGTCTTCTCATTCAGAGAGAAAATGCTTTCCAATCAATCGATCGCTAATATCAATTACGCTCTACAAACCGGTTCCAGCGAAACATCAGCAAAATTCCTTTATCACCTACACTCCAGTTGGATTTGAATCGCTAGCACCATACCGGTACGTCAGGATACATGGCACCGTCGAATGCAGCACCAAATACCACCAACGGCGCAGTCACCAACGCGCTCATAATTATGATTGCCTAGCAATTTCATACCGCGCGATAATGACCGACAGGGAAGGTAATTTTCGGCGAAACTTTTCCCTCGTGGTCATTAGGTATCGATTAGAATGCTGCCATCCTCCCGCAATGGACGTAATTATGCTGCGTAATGTCTTCTTCTTCAAGCAGCGGCTGTGGGCGAGAAAGATGTGGGAGGAATGAAAAGGCAAAAATCCCAAACACGTTTTCGTCGTTTACTCCTGGTACGGCCTCATGGAAGGCATTTTTGAAATATGGTTCCAGCAAAAATCAGATCAAGCGAACGGAACCGGGACACGAGAGCGCACTTTGCATCTCTCTCACTCTACTCTTTCCTCCACACTTTTCCCACGTACTCGATGATTACGCGAAGAAAACCGTACCAGAACCGTGGTACTAGTGGTGGTAGTGGCGTAGTAAAATTGCAGACAAATTCTTCGCCAACTTACTACGCGGTGGCGTCTCGAGGAGTCCCTTCTCGTCGTTCCTTTGGCGCGCCGCTCTACTACTCGCTGGCATGTTGGCAGCGAGTGCGAATGGAAAATAGCAATTTGGCTGAAGGAAAGCACTCCGGAACGGTAGAAGGGGCTCTCAGAATCCACTGGGTTCCGCTGTGCATCCTCTTACCACCCACCACTAGAGCACCAATTCTCCATTATAACGTAATTAATTTAAATTTATGCCTTATTCAGTGCAATAATAAGCAATTAGCGAAACCATCGACACTGGTTCACTTTGCTGGCGATGCTGGCACTAGGTTAGTTCGTTTCGGTTCTGGTCCTGCGCCAGCCTGCCAGAAGCTAGTGCACTGCACTTTGCACAGCGCAGCACGGATAATTGCGTTTCGCTGGTTCGCTGGTGGCATCGGCACTGATGGAATGATGGCTCGGCGTACTTCACAGCGACTCCTTTTCCTAGCCGTCCCCTTGCGCAGTCGTAAGGATCCCGAGAAATTAGGTTTTTATCGATCTTGTCTTGGCATCCATTTTCCCTGGTACAATGGGACCACCACTTGACCACTTTCTTCAATTTCAGATATCAAAAATCAGCAAAGTGGATTGTAGAATTTATAGGCTTTGGCCCCTAAAGTGTATGGTTTGTGGGTATTCGAAAACTGCAACTAACCTCGTGATAACGTCGCCTCACATGTTGCTTGTCATCCATGTGTCCGTTTTTTTGCACTCCAGTGAACTGGACATGTTTCCGAAGCGATTGCCATAGGTTGCTTCGACTTTGAGCAACTCAACCATGCACAGCATGACACACAGCCTGCTGCCAGGGAGTAATCGAACGGAACGGGAACAGAGCACAAATCCCTTTTCAAAAGCTTCAACAACAACAACAACAACAGCAGCTTATTCGTTTCGGTTCTTATTTCATCCCGGTTGTTTCAATCTTCCTACATCGAACAAA
>NC_064875.1:40100938-40118438 GCF_943734745.1 Anopheles darlingi | reverse complement strand
AACAATAAACGATGGATTGTTGAGGAAGAATCGTAATAAAAAAATGGGAGGGCCAATGTTGAGCTTTCGAGTTTGTGCGATGTTTTTCCAAACAAACTTTTCGCCGCTTCGGAAATGCCAGTGGCAACTTTCGAACAACGATTTCATCTTCTTTTTATGATTCAGAAGAGACCACCGCCAGCGTGCTTTGGTGTTTTAATGCTCGCTCGGTACACAACCGGATGATGGAGCTTCCGTCGATCCGGTTGCGCCGCCGCCAACTGATGCGATTGTACAGCGTGCAGTTCCGGTAACTCCAAACCAACCCTGTACAGCATCAACAGTCAAGAATAGTTGGAAACACGCAAATTCACGGAATTGCTGGCGATGTTTGCTGTAATCACAAATTATTTATGCAAATGATATGCAACCTTTTTCTTTTCAAAGTTAATGTTTTACGATTACAATGATGATACAAACAAGTCAAAATGAAACTCTGTTAGCACGATGAATTCAATTAAAACAGGTTGTATTTCTAGTTTCATGACAAAACATTGTTTTTGTGAAGATATTTTTAGGAAGTTCTCTATCATTCGTTCAACAAGAAAACATGTGCTATGGAAAGTTATCGTATTTTGTATTTGCAAGGCTAAGGTTCACATAATCCTGTCCTAACATAATTTATCGAAAGTGTTTTGTGCGGATAAAATTTCTTGGAATTTGACTTGAAATACCAAGAGTGAACTTTGCTGTTAAAGCTTTGAGAATTATAAAAGCGTCCACTTGAATTAAAAGAAGAAAAATCATTTGCACTGAATTGTCACTAGGAAACGGAATGTGGATGCAGTACGACAATGCTTTAAAAAAATGAATCTGGTGAAACAGATCCTATCACATATCGTCAAATTGAAACTTAATTTGAAAAACCCATGAAGTAATGTACAACACCAGTCCTTCCTGACGAGTACTTATACCCAACGGTTCACTTCTTATTAAAGTATCGGAAAATGAATCTCTAATTGGATCCCTTCAACAGATGATGATTTCTCTAGACATGGAGCTAGGAAACTATCGAAAAAATTGAAGCAAGTAACATAGAACGTTCAACAACGCTTTCAAATTGAGATAGTCTATTGATTTTATTTGTTATAATTAACGCAAAACGGTTGAATAAACGATGCACGAGCTAATTAACGATCCAAATGCATTAAATACGAACAACACTCGGTTCTTGGAAGGAATTTCCACCCAACAAGCGTTTCTAAAAACTGTCGATAGCGACATAAGCGAGTTTCGAATGAAAAATATGCGGGGCCAAAATTCTCTGCATCACCAGCACAAAACTTCCAAAATGCGCCAGAAATCGAATAATACCACACCCAACGCACCCGAAATACGCGCAACCACTCTCTACAAGCGGTCAGTAATATTTATTCAAAGCCACACACACACACATTCCAAGCATTCTCCGGACCCCGGAAATGCATAATTCAAGCGCGGTCAATCAAAATCGCTCCACATGTCGATGTTTAGGGGATTGGGAGTTCGGTGGCGTTCTGTCCACCACCGTCCACCATTTGCTCCTCCCTAGGTGCCGCGAAGGTGCGAGTGACGGATGTTCGGTTCGGAGGGCAACAGACTTTTTGAGCTGTCCAGTTCCCGGTGCGTATACACGGGGTCAAACAACCGGCACGTCGACCTAATTATCCTTCATCATCGACCGTCGATCGATGATGATGATGATGACGATGATGGCTGGCTGTGGTGTGTGGGATTGAGGCCGTGGTGCTAGCGTGATGGACGGCGTTCTGTTGCATTTGACAGATCGCTCCTTATCAAGCGTCGAGTACACTCGACCAGGACTGTTGGCAACGCTATCAACAACAGCAGCAGCAGCACCTCAGCTCCTCTTCTGCACTCTTCGAAGCTTTTTTGCGCCCCCCATCCATTGGTTTGGGGAGGGAGGAGGCTGCTGGTAAAAGGGGTAAAACTATGACTGAATAATGAGCTCTTCGTCCTCGTCATCCTATGCAATCGCCACCCAAACCAGTCAACCAGAGTATGGGAGGCAATTTCAAACCATCCAACGCACCAAATACTCATATTTATGAGCCTTTCCAACGGATTCCAGTGCGCTGTCGGTTCCAGCAACCATTAGCCGCATCGGTTACCCACGACGGATGGAGGATGGTAGTAGTGGATGGCCGGAAATTAGCCTAGTATGCGCCACCCCTGACCGCTGGCGCGGTTAGCGAGGGAAATACTCCCGCCACAGAAGTAGCGGAAATTTGTGGTCCACGCGTTCCACCCAAACCGACGTTTGACGCTACACCCTCATTCCTCCGGGATATCCGCGATATCCCAACCGCGATGGGGCATCATCGAGAGTAGTGGCTCCACTCCCCGTGCGCGTTGCTTGGCCGGTTGGAATTTATTTGAATTTTCCTCGCAAATACATTCGTCCACTTTGCTGTCGTCAATATTTAATTATTACACCGCAAAACACAAAACACGATATGAATATCAGCAGCAAACGTGTAGCTGTAGGGGCATATGTTTGACTTGCTGCTCTAAATAGTAAACCATTTAAACTCTATAGAGTGTTGTTTGCTTTGGTATTGGAATGGAATCATTAGCTTTGTTATGAGGGTGTGGTTAGATTCTGTTTCATAAATTAAATTAACTTTTAGTAGGGGGAAAAAATTGCTTTCGGGGTACTATGTGGCACGGACCATGTGTTAATAACACATCAGTGCAGGGCAGATAGAGATACCTTAAAGATCATATGGTTTAGCATCTGCGGCGATGTCAACTATTTGGACTGTCGGTTTCAGAAGGATTTTCTCTTTTCTTTTCGTGCAAATTCCTTTTTAATTAATCTCAAATAGAAAAGATATCGGAGAGCACAAAGAATGAATTACAGAGAAGAATTTCAATTTTTGACATTAACATTAAAAGCCACACTCGATAACTGAATAAGAAATATATACAAAACAATAGGAGTAAATCAATTGAATAACTTTTGATCGATATAGTTACTTCATTAAAAAAACACACACTTGTGATGCTAATATAGATAATAAGAGACGATAAACTATGATTTACTAGTTTGTTGGAAAAAATGGAACTGGAACTGGAGCAATCGTTTAGTGGAAACTATTGAAGAGTAAAACGGCAACAAACATACTCGATAAAGCTTTCATTAAAATGGTCGATCAAGTGTAAGGATTAATCATCAGTGAAGGATTAATCGTCATATGAGAAGGATCCATACAAAAATGAGACATTTTAAAATTAGGCTTAGAACAAGCAGAACCAGTTTTTGATATATTTTATGGTTTTTGAATGGATTCATTGCAGCTACTCATGAATGCAAATTCGGAATGGTATGGCCTTTAAAGTAGACTTTTTAACAAATACTTTTTCCGATAGTTGTCTTATTCCCTTCATGGCATCATAGAATAATAACATCATAGTAAGTGTTATAATACCACTGATATCATTAGATACCGTTTGCAGCTTATGCAGCTTTGCGTAACCATCGACTGATAGTTGTTGCTGATAAAATAATTACTGTAAAATGTTAAGAATGAAACCATATAATGAGCACAGTCGATAGCACAGACAATTTTAAAACCATTTCACAATCGCACCTTACGCGAACACCTTTATTGAGCCTGAACAATACTAAATACAATTAAATAAAACGCTCTCTAACAATCTCGGTCCGCTAGACGTGCACCACAAATCGCAGTCACTCAATGAAGATTGATCGCATCATCTGCCTTCCCATCGGTCTTGCTATCCGTCCCGTCGCCTTCCACTGACAATCTGCCACTGAGATGCTGTACCTCGGATTCGAGCCGATGCACCGTCTCACGCAATTGCTGGTTGGCGCTGGTCAGATTGCGCACCATATCACGCTCCTGCTCGAGCTGCAACGTTTGCCGATCGAACAGGAAATCCATCACCGTGTGCGTGCAGCAGATCTCGTTCACCCACTGATCGCGGCACGTAGCATCCTTGCGCACGATCTGAATCTGGTGTGCCTTGATGTACCCCGCAACCGTACGCAACCAGTGACAATTCCAAGGGTTTTTGCGCAGCGACACCACCGTCAGGGCGGGAAAAGCTTCACTGAAGTAAGGAACAAACGTAAGCTTGTTCTTGCTCAGCGAAAGGGTCTGCAGCTTGGAAAACTGAAGCCCTAGCCGAGAATCGATCGCCTTGATTCGGTTGTCGTAGATCGATAGGATCTTCAGAGTGGTTGTCGTATTGGCGAGTAGCTCGAGATCGAAGTACTCGATAGAGTTGTTATACAGGTAGAGCTTCTCCAATCCAACCAGATAGCGAATGTTTCGTGGTACATTCACAAGACCGTTGTGAACGATCGATAGCACCTTCAGTTCACGATTTTCCACCGGTTCGACCTCCACCTCCGTCAGTCCGTTGCGCTGCACATTGATCTCCGTCAGATTGGCGGTCCCGGCGATGAGCATACGCCGAATGCAGGTATTGTTGTACAGATGCAGTTGGCGAGTGTCAGCGAACAGTGCAAAGACTTCCTTCGTGAAGTACGGTATCGATCCGGACTTGATCAGCAGCGTCGGATGCTTCGGGAACTGGACGTTTAGCTCGGTCGCACCACCGTTGGTGGAAACGTCCAGAAGCACATTTTCGACGAAACAAAAACCGGCATCATTGACGATGGAACACTTGTACTGTTTCGGTGGGTAGGTACTGGCCGCGAACGTCACCACGGGCACTAGAAGTAGTAGAACCAACACTTCTGTATGACATTTAACAGGTCGCGGCTGCATCGCTTCCTTCTGTTTGTGGTAATCACGATCGCGCTCTGAATACTGTCGAATGCACTACGAGACTAACGGCGATCGGTTCGAGTTTCGAGCACTAAGGGCCAGCCAACCAGCAAGCTAGCAACGATCGCTAACTCATCTTATCAGCTTCAGCTCGATGGCTACGACGAGAGAGGCTGAAGGATGCTTGGCGATGACGTCCATCCCCTGTGCTGGAAACGCGAACAGCAGTAAGGGGGTTCCTCCAGAATCCGTTCAATCACGATTCATGATCGACGTTCGCTTCAGCGAAGTCAAACATTCCTTCTCGATGATGACCACCACAGCCACGGACACGGTCTATCTCCTGAAAGACGACGATGCCTGGTTCCCTTTTTGTGTCCTATCAGTCGGTGTAGGTCGATGTTCCTATCGCCGAGAACCGTTCCTACAGCCGGATAACGACCTCTAGCAAGCAGCAGCAGCAGAAGGATGGACCCAGATAAGCCTTAACGACATGGACACCCCGGGTGACGTATACTATGTGTGCGCTCGTATGTGTACCAGCGAATGTGTCTTTGCTTCGGACACCTCGATGGATGGACGCGATGTTTCTCACTTGATGTCACCGGTACGAAGCAGTGCCGAGCGGTATTATCTCATGACGGGAGACGTCAAAGCATGTCTGCCGATCTAGACGTGTGCCCAGGGCCCAGGGAGGTGTGTGAGCAACATCTTGTGGTGATAGGAGAGGCTAGCATCGAACGGCCAGTGGCTTTATTTATCAACAGTTCAGTGTTTGCTTAGATGATTTGTTGCATTTTGTATTTCATTGCTATGTCTGAAGGACGTAGTATACTGTCTTTAGAAAGTTAATCAACATTCTGCCTACCAATTTATTTGAAATGACGAAATTAAATGGAAAAACCACTTTTGTATTCGTTTGATAAATCATGTAGTGCGACAATTAACATTGAAATCCTTATCTAAATAATTGTTTTCACGGAATGCAGCAAACTTACATCAAACGATCGATGTACGATGAGATCTTACCCCCCAAAAAGCAAGCTTTAACCAGATGGAAAACATTAACTTTACTACGTCAGTATTTCCTACGTCACAGCGCATTTGCAAAAGAGTCTACTTTAAGAAGGTCACAAAACATGACTGCAAGAAGTTTTCGGCACCCATTACTGCTAACAACCTTTTGTATTTTCAGAGCAAATAGTACACAACACACACACACACGGTAAGGAAGAGAAAGGCTCGTAGCCGGTACCCAACTTACTTGTCGGGATCCAGCCGCCTTGTTTGACTGGAGTATTTAATTCATTAAAACTTGCTCCTCTGAGTGCACAGCGCTAAAGCGAGAACGGCACCCGGTTAGGCAGAGAGGGAGAGAGAGGGTCGTTGGGCATGTTTTCCAAATCACAACCCAAAAAGGTGGCCTACGGTTATGTAGGTGGAACAACACTCCACCAAATCGGTTGGTGAGCGTTGAGCGGCGTACCGCGTCAACTTTCTAGATGAGTTCCCAGGTTCAGATGGAGATCAGATTTAAAACGATGCTATTTTTTGTACTTCGTATTCTACTGGCAGGTGTAGGTCTGGATGTTGGTGAATGTGTTTCAGTAGCAGTTTTTGCTGCACAAACCGCTGGTAGCAAACCGTTTCCACATCGCTGGTCTAACGCGTATCAGCAAACACGAAAACAGTCTCGTTCAGATGATACCTGCTAGAGCACATTACAACGATGTAGTTAACTGTACTACCCCTGGGGAGTTTGCAATTGCATGTCGTTAACTGCGACTCTATCTAATCTGCATCTCGTAGTGAATGTAGAACCTTCCTTCTTCTACCGAAACTGTTGTCCAAACCATTTCAGCACACGGGGTAAACTAGAAAACAAAATGCCCTCCTCTCGAATCGGCAAAACCCACTACCACTGCGAAGGAAAACGAAAACGGATCGAATTCTTGGAACTGTGACAATTTACTTCCTTCCAATTCTCGAGAAAAGGTCAAAGATGGTACCATCCACAGTGGCGCAGTGTGGCTTTCCCGGTCTGGAAAATACCCATTGTTAGTCAACCGTCCTTCACGGTACGAACAAGACAAAAAGGCGGCCGCCCCTTCTTCTCGTTATTCCCGTTTCGTTTCTCCGCTACGACGATGCTGGAGCCAAAAATTGAAATTGAAATTAAGATAAAGTTTAAATTTAATTAGATTTTATCACACCGACCCGAGCCCCGAGAACTAAAGCCGCGGGGTCCATTCGCTCGATGTCGACGCTTTTGTCGGTGCCCGAGGAGGTTTAACTCTTTGCGCGACTGTTTAATTCCGGCATTACCGACGACGGGCAACGACCATCGCATGACCGTCAGTGTTTTGTAGAGGAAGAGAAAAGATGCTATTGCGCAAAGTGCAACCTCTCCGCCAACGGCCAAAGATACGGGAGTACGTTTGAAGCTTGGATGCTAATGCTGCACGTTCTTATCACTTCCCATTTCTCGGGGAATTTATGGCAATCGCGGGGTAAACAGTGAGGATTATGATTGTTTGTCGCAGAGTTGAAGGTAGGGAAGATAACGCGCTCCGTGTTCCAAACAAGCTCGGTTGAGCACTGCGTTGAGCTTCTATGAGTTCGGACTGATAGCTTTATCAGGACTGCTGCTCCCGCTCTGTTCGGTTCATTATGCAAAGTTTCAAAGCCTGCAGCAAATGGCTTCAACAAAGGCAATAAGTGCATTCGATACCGTAGTTCCGGCCATGTCCTGGCCAAAGTTCCCGTACCACTGACAATAGGCAGAATGGACAGAAAGGAAACCCAAGTTCCGTCAGAAGTTAATTCCTTTTCCGAAGAAAGCGGCCCCTCTTGGAAAGCTGCCGAATCGATGCTGTGTGTGGTTATGATCGTGGTGCGGACCAACATAAAAGAGCATACAAGAGAGGGCGGAGATGGTCATCTACCTACAAGCACTTGGGCGCATTAGTGAGAATGTGAAAGTTAAGCTTGCTAATTCATGGTGCATGCATTGGTGCAGCAGCATCGTACCGCGGAGGGGGAAAGCTTGACTCAATGCTAACAGCCCCTTGGTTTCTTCTCGCTTCCGAACCATTATAACTATCAGATGTTCTGGTCTTGCGAAATCGGAGGGTTCTCTCGGTCCGCAAGACCGGGCGTAAATTAAATTCTTCTCCCCCTGGTTCTTGGCGACACAATTAAATGGCCGAGTAGAATAATTTACAGTTCATCGATCCGATTCGAGCCTTTTCGAACTGAAGGTGCAATCGAGTGATGTTGGTAAAAAGGAGAATTGCCATCCGAAAATGTACTCGTCCTTTAGTTGGGTTGGATGGCAATGGTAGCATCATGGCCATGGGAAGCACGGATCGTTCATCGTAACAGTATTTCTTGCTTTCACCGTACCAGCCCGCACTCGCACTCGGTTGAAGCTCTGTTAACAGGTTAGCGAGTAGAGTGTGCTGGTAGACCACGTGCTTTGGAAAGGAACCTGTGACACCTCAGGTCCTGTGGCCTGTGTCTAGGGATAGTGGACAGTGGCGAAAGCATATCGGTGCTTTAGGCCGGTAAGATATACGATCCGAGTTGAGTAATTTACGGTTGCAGGTATTTTGCAGTAGGCAGTACAAGAATGGCGAAGATAGCAATTTGTTACCATGGTTCCAATTGACGGAGAAACCCTGGTTTTTATGGTGAACTGAATGTTTAAAGCTGGACGTTAGTTTCAATGCAAGACGTTAGCTGAATAGTTCATTTCACTTTCAGCACGTTGAATTCTATGCGATTTATAACATTGACTTGGGCCTATTGGCATTCCGTAGTTTGGTTTAAGAAGTTCAGTTCACTCACCTAGTAAACGTGGAGCTATCCATAAAGTACTGCGAAAATCCGACGGTTGCCACGGAAAATACGACCAACACAATGAGGATCGTGCGTATCTTGCCCAAGTAACATCGGGAAAATACGGATTGACTCCAGCTGCTGCTCCCATTGCTGCCCCCGTTTCCGCTGAAGCCTCCGATGAGATGAGCACCGCCGTTGCTATAACTACTGCTTCCGTTACCACTATGGCGACTATGACTGCTGTTGCCACTACTACTGCTGCTGTTGCCACTAATCACCTTCGAGCTGATGCTACCCTCGACGTGAGCACTATTTACACTAGCTAAACCGTACACGTTACACGCTCCACCGCTACTGGCCGCTTTACTTATCCCCCGTCCGCCACTCCCAATAATGCTATCCGACTGGCCTCGTCCCATCGTTCCATCAGCTGAGCCAGCGGGAGCGGGTTGATGGTTGCTCAATCGCTGGTCCGCCTGACCGGAAGCAGGTTTCGCCAAGGTCGCTGACGACGTCTGCCGGTTCTGGTCGATCTGCAGACCGTTGGGGCCAATCGTCCTGTCGTATGCGGGCCGTTGCTGTGCTCCCAGACCGGTTGCCAATCCTTCTCCTCTCACTCCTGTCTCGCCAGCTCCTCCACCTGCTCGTCGTTGGCTGTGCTGCTGATGCTGCTGGTGGTGTTCGTGCAGACGTAAGCTTCCCGTCGTAGTCGTTACTAGCCCCGCGGATGGCACTAGACTGTGCTGCTGTGTTGCTGCGTAAACGTTCTCGATGCTGGCGGATGGCGAGGATGCGGCACTCCATAGCTGCGCCGTGGATTCCGATACTTTCATGGTGAGGTAACGCGCTCCGACCGAGCCGCAATACCCCAGGTTCCTTTCCTCTTTTCACACTCACGCGGCGTAGTAGTTCACCTGTTCACCTTCTTCTATGCAACTCGCTCCTCCCTCATCGGTCTCACTTGCAGAACTGATGTCCCTTGCCTTTACGTGGCATGTACACACACGACGACGACGACGACAATGGTGGGTAATTAAAGGCGCTCGACATGGAATGTTTGGCGCCCGGGAATATAGGAAAGAAGACGCTCTGTGGACGTGCATCAACGTGCCATCGTTAGGCGTCCGGGTGTTCTTACACTTTTTTGGAAACTGTTGCTTTTAATAGGCATTCCTGCTGGCCTTCGAACCATTGTTCATATACACACACAGACACACACATGGCGCTGATTGACACAACCGGGAGGAGCCAGCCAAGAAAGGAAACTCGCTTGGCTGTTGCTGGACGGGTAGGTAAGTGTTCACTATCTAGCGATTCGCCCGCTAACGGGGGTATACTATCGGTGATGGATCGAAGGTGCGTGATTCTATTTCCGTCGTTAATAACATGCTCCGTTGTCGGGTCGTTGGTATTTCTGTTAGGTATTTTCAATTAATCAAAGCCGACGCTATGGATGAGTTCACACTGGCAGAGATTGAGCTACTCGGGTTGAGTTACGAGCTGATAAAGATAAGAAAAGAAGAAAATGAAAGTAATATTAATGATTGGTACCATTTGGAATGTTTTGAAAAGATTATTTCGGTAGAAGAGGAAAAGTAGAATTGTATTGATCATAGCTTGTAAATCATTTGAACAATATATTATTAGAAGAATTTTATAGAAATAATTAAACAAATATGAGACATTGCTGGTCTAACGAGCTTTTAAGCCAAATTGTTGCTGTATTACATTGCTTTTAAAATGTATCAATAAGTTGTAAAAATATATACAGTGACCGGCATAAGTAAAAGCCCACCCCTTGATTTTTGTAGATTTTTAACTATAAATCCTACATTTTCTATCGTAACCGGCAAGTGTAGTGGTTTTCTTAAAGCTTGAACATTCCTCTTTCAGTTTCACTAGCTTTCATCTCGATTGGATCGATAACAATTTTTTGATAATTGTTTAAATGAGAGTTGATCGATCACAGTTGCGACAAAAGTAAAAGCCCACTTTGCAAAAAATATAATTGTGACTCTAATAAAGCCCTCTGGTTACTAAATCTTTGTTGGGCCTTTAGTTTACATCCGTTTTAAAGTTTTAGGTTCCCTCCCATTATTGTTTACAGTAATTCAATCCATCAATCGTAGCAGTTCCAGTAGTAAGTCGATTGCACACGGGTTTTCGCTAAAGAAATGGGTGTATTGGAGGAAAAAAAATCGTTGCATGCCTGAAATCTTCTTATGCAGCATTGATTCAACCATGTGTCTCAACAGATATTAGCAGAAAAAATATTATTAGTAGGGGACGTCTTTATGCCATCATGATTAATAACCAATGGTCATCAGAACAGCAAATGAGATTTTAAAACGGACGTTCTAAGAAGACGAGTGATCGAACAAATGATAAAAACCATTCCAGAGATTAGGAAATCGTTAGAATTAACTATCTGTTCCATCATGAAAACCCTGTCGCTGTCTATTTTGGAGCAAACTATGCCACATTAGATGAGCTCTACATGAGTACAAGTGTACGTATGCTAAAAGGCTTCAGTTTATAAGCCAAAAATATGGTTAAACGTTAGAATTTCACCCGGAAATGTGTAACCAAGCTAAAAGAAGGCTAGAGCAATGATCTATGGTCTAACGAATCATAAATGGAAACATTTAATATAAACTATCACGAAAGAGATCGGCGGAAAATAAACCATGGTTTGCAAGAACGTAATGTATCGGTCATAATCAAGTACGGAGGTTGTAGTATGAAGTTAAGGGGTGGATTTTACATGGCTCTTGTGGACATTTTAAAGAAAATGATGGTATTATGGCGGGTGAAATTTATGTAAACAACCTAAATAACTCTTTGATAGGTTCAGTACGAATAGACCCATTTAAAAGCAATTTTGGTATGCAACAGCGCAATGATCCTAAACATACCGCTAAATGAACTAATATTTCTTAATGTTCCCGTGTCATTCTCCTTCTCAAATGGCCTTCTCAAAGCCTTTTAACGGATTTAGAATTTGTGGGGTATTTTAGATAAAAAAAATCATTAAGAATTATGTTACTATCAAAAACAATTATTTTTGAAAGTTATTCAACGAGAATGATCCACAAAACTCCTGAAATCATGTAAACGGTATGTCAAAACGCCTATAACTTGATGTCCGGGCTAAAGGTGGACCATATTAATTGTTAAGAAAGTTTCATTGTAGGTGGGCTTTTACTTTTGTCACAACTACGATCGACCATCTCTTATTTAAACAATTATCAAAAAATTGTTATCAATCCAATCGAGATGAAAGCTAGTGAAACTGAAAGAGGAATGTTCAAGCTTTAAGAAAACCACTACACTTGCCGGTTACGATAGAAAATGTAGGATTTATAGTCAAAAATCTACAAAAATCAAGGGGTGGGCTTTTACTTATGCCGGTCACTGTATACATTCGAATCGTATGAAAATGTTATATTAAGTGTCGAGTAATATTGCAAAATCATTTTCAAATATTCTCAACCTAGAAGGGCGAAGGGTGATATCGAAAGACATTGAATTATTTACGAAATTCTTTGATCACAATCATCACTTATTTAGACCGATACACGCCGAATGTAGTGGAAATGTCGTGTCGTGAGGCGGGGCCGTGCGACATCATTTGCATGGACATCGAGCACAATAAGCGGAGCCATTAAAATGACCCGAACCGGCGATTCGTGAGACCGGTTTGCATTCCTGTCACGGCTTGCTAAGGTCAAAGCGTCGATGATATCCCACCATTCGTCCGATCGGTGGTAACGATGACGGTTGTGACTATCTGTCACATACAGTTCGTTACCCAATCAAATGTGCACATTATTGGGAGCTTCCTGCCGGAATGCTCAAGCAGCTTCTACCTGCCAAGTGTACATTCGAGGGAAGTTTAGGGGAAAGGTAGCGCCCGGTGAATAGCGGCTGCTCCATATTTGATGCAGGTTTTGATAGCAACGTTGAAGCTAACGAATCCGAGGCGTGCCGATCCTGTCGAACTACCATCGCTTCCACCAATCGAGATGAAGTGAATGAGACGTTGAATTATGAAAGCATGCTTATCCGTGGGTGCTGACTGTAGGTATCGTCCCAATGCAAAAGGTAGGTCAATACATAAACCATAAGCCGGCTACTAGTACCGGATCATCCAATGTTGCTCTGGCCTGCGGTTTGATGGTTGCAATCAAAAATTCAAACTTATACTCACAAAGGATACGGAAATTTCCATACAGTTTGACACGGTTGCAACAGTCAAATTTGAAATGTGGTAATCACGGACCGGCGCATTGACAATCGCACTACGTTTAGTCACTTGGATGCTCACAATTAAACGTTGAACGGCTTAAAACCGATTTGATAAAACATCGCAATTATTAGTTTAGCAAATTCGGGAATGGCTAAATAGTTGCTAAATTGTCGATCCTCGGTGCTCCGATATGTTGCATTCCGGTAATCTTCTGAATAATCATCTCTTTTGGCAACGTTTTGCTATCAGAAGGTTCAACCCGAAACCGAGCAGATGCAGGACAAAATCGAACAAGAACTGAACACCACTGCTCCGGACGAACTGAAATCGGGCGCAAATAATCTGGAATGAATGTGCGATGCAGTGTCAAGTCCAGTTCTAATTAATACAATCGCTTATAAGACAAAAAATGATCAACGCCTGGAATTTTCTTTTTGTTGATGAAATTTTGGATGGAATTTTCTTTTTGTTTTGCCTCTTAATAAAATGCGTTAATTCGAACGATGATGTGCGTTAATTTTATCGATTTTAATCTGTTTCTTTGATCATTGCTTCATATTTTTGTTCCTTGTGATAACGAAACAATTTCGCAAATCGTTCATACATCGTATTTGCTAAGAAGTTGGGCAAATCCAGTTGGAATCGTCAGATAGGAATTGAAAGTTGGAAGCGTCAGGTAGTAATATAGTTTTAGTGATTTACCCATTTCTTTAGCCGCGAATGAAATTCGGTGTTAGCAACGACAAAATCAAACCGAACTGAATTAGCAAACAAAAGGAAAAAGAACAGTTGATAGCTACAAAAACTGACAAAAGTAGAAGAATGATCACGAACGTACACCTTAAAATTTGCGATCGACGAACAGTAGAGTCGGGTCCCGACTGTGTAGCAATTAAATTAACTTTTTCGATAGACAAATCGATAGAAGTATCATACAACCATTAGGTGGCACGCACGAAACGTACAAAGTAGCGTTCGATAGGGTAGCGTGTTTGATGTTTGTGGTGGCAGGTTGAAGCATCCAATCCCTAGCCTACGGCATGACCTTCACACGCAGAGTATGTGCGCGGAATATCAATGCTCAAAGCTAGAACTTAATCTATGCTAGGCTGTTCTGCTGTCATTCTATCAGGCCTAGGGAAAACGTGTTTATTTGTATAAGCAGCGAAAGTTAAGCAGTCCAGCAGTGGATTTTGATGACGAGTTTGGATTCTTTCCGATGACGAGTTTGGATTTTGGATGTGTAAAAGATTGAGGTAAAAGAATATGATGCATAAAGTTCAGTTGAACTCTGGATAGGTATTACCTATTCAAATTCATACCATTCAAGAAATCTAAAATCAAACTTGGTACACCTACTGTATTTTTTTATTTAGACCCAAATTTTGATTCTCATGGTCTATTAAAAACTGTTCAAGCATGATTTCTTCGAAAGTATCTTGGCTGCATGATTTTTGCAGCAAAAAACCGTTATTTTTTAAACTCCCACAACAATATATTGATGATATGTAGCCCCACACATTTTATATCTTTTTCTTTCAAAATGTACATTTTGAAAGATTATTCCATAATCGATTATAGATGGATTCCACTAATTGATGTCACCAATTGATGCTATCGCAATTACGATGAATACTTGGTAAAGCGAATCATTCGTTAGGATCTATAGAATGTCACTCTTCTAGATCGGTTCAATATACGCATCCGATTATGTAACACTTGCCCCGGTACCTCTCACACCCACAAATCGAAGCGATTTTACGCCAATTGAAAACATTAGAAAAACATATCGATCCCACCATCGACGACGACGTGTGTGCATGCGTGCAAGAGTGTTATTCCGACCCGGTCCCGTGATTCCCGGAAAATTCCTTGCCAATGAAAACAGCGTTTTTGATTTGCCATAATGATTTGATTTTGCACCACAATCGCCCGCCACGAGAGTCCCAGGAACTCGCAATCGCATCCTCGCCACGAGAATCGGAAAGGTTTTCCGCCGAAAGAAAACAATCATCATAGCACGTCTTCACATGCTTCCAGCAGACAACGTACGAGAAAAATAGCTTCCGACGCGAGGACCGATCCGCTTCCAAACATTCCAAAAGCATCCCCCCGCCCTTCGCTCATGTATCCCTTCCACAACGTTCCCCGTACGCTGTGTTGCTACGCTGTCATCTACTGTCATGTCTGGGCGTCGATCTCACCGAAGCCAGGCTAACCAGACAAACCAGACAGGCTCGCGCGCGCGTATGACATGTTTGCTGATTGTTCGCCGGTTCGCTGCGGTGCCTTTTCACATAAGCTGTCTTCTTGTCTTTTCGTGCTGATAGCGTGACGGCATTCCCCGTGCTCCTTGGCTCCACGTGGGTGGGGGCGGGATTGCCGGCGATGGATTTTCTCCATTTTGTATTTACACAAAACATTTCCACAAACCCCTTTTGTTGGGCCGCTTCCCCCTAGGATTCGTCGCCCGGAGGGGGTTTATTTCCGTTCCGTTCTGCCAACCGAACAAACAAACGCCGGTGGGGTGCACACCACACCACAATTAATCCGCCCGGCTTTCACAGGCCGGCCTTCTCCCTCCCGCGAATCGATTGTGGAAAATGGTTTACCGATTGATACGCACCATCCCATCCTTCCTTCGCCACAATCATCGCACCGAGCAGCGCCGCTCTGTCGCTGATTGTCAGTCGTCGGTCGAATCGCGCGCACCGCTTGCTAGATCTCGCCTCCGTCGCCATGTTGTTCGCCTGTCAGGCCATTCGCCAGGCCCTTGGGGTGGATTGTGCATTGTTGGGCCTTGCGGTGGGGTTTCGGGGCACATGCACTTCCCCGCACCAAGCGCCATTGGCCCGCCCGCGGTTGGTGTCACTTGGTGGAAACTTTTATTTCAATTTCATTTCACCAACAATCCAATCCACCGCCACCAAACCCCGCCACCCAGGGTTACGCTACGCCTCGAGGAAGAGGGCAAACACTGGAAAACAAATGCTTCGTTTTCCAATCAGAAGCACGCTGCTGCTGCTGCTGCTGCTGCTGCTGCTGCTGCTGTTGCTGTCGGCGGCACCATTTCTCCAGCTTTTCTTTTTTTTCTCTCTCCACAAAACTCCACCATAGCTGTCTCGCGTTCCTAACCTGCTTTAGTCAACTTTTTTGTTTGTTGCCTGCGCTTTCCTCGTCGTAGCCCGTTATACTTGCGCGGTGACCCGCCTCCTGTTGCGTACCGTGGAAGGACCCGGGAATAGCAGTGCGCCTGTGGCGCCAGATCAAGGACCTCCTCCGGTGAACCTCACCGCACAAGCAGGCGGTGGTTTCTCGCTGGTTTTACCACATTCATATTTTGTGTTTGTTTTTTGTACTAATCCATTCGAGTATTTTTTCCCCCTTTTTGTAGTTTGTTGTCCAACTTTTTTACCTTTTCTTGGGTGATCTCGTGTTTATATGTGACCGGGAGGGGGGGTTTTAGTGAAACGTTCGATGACGACAATCTCCTCGGACTGGGAGAGAGCTCGTCCTGTTGTTTGGCCGCCATCACATGAAGAAATGACATGTCAAGTTTCTTCTCACCCCGTTGTGCCGACTGAACGGACAGAAAAGTTTCCATGCATTCATACTGCGTCCGCGTGACTTTGGGACAGTCCGGGTCACCACAACCACCTCCAGGATCGTGGAGGAGTCCGGGCCCGTCATCTTCCGTGACCACGAGAAACCCACCCCTTCTTCTGGATGTGGTCCGGACATTGGAAAACTTGCTGACAGTTTTAGCTGCAACAGCTGCGCCTTTCGTTCGGTTGGTGAGGGTTCTCTTAGCAAAGTTAGAGCTGTCAGTAGTTCGACAGTGAACAATAGAGCGATGCTGAGGTGCCACGAACGCGACATCTTTCGAAGTGTGTAACCAATTCTTAAATTAAAACACCAGAAAACACACCGGATCTTCGCCCAGACCCAGAAGTTACAAGTAGCTACAAAGTACAGTTGATCATAGCAGAAGGCAGATGCAAAACATTTCTTGGGAGTCTGTGCTCGAGGCGCTCGGGAGCAAACATTCCATCTTCAAGGAATATGATGGCCGAGGGCGGGGAGGCCAAGCCAAGCTTCTTAGAACGCAATCAATAACCAACGTGCTGCCACCATCCCGCTTCGTCTTCGTGCGTTCATCAAACGAAAGCGGTCTGCCTTCGTTGCGATGGCCGAGCGCGGCGTTTGAATTTAATTTACTTCCCCCAAGGGACCTTTCGTGGACGAGGCTGGATCGTAAATTCTGATAATGAACTCGTGGCAAACGCGGTGGTCGCAATCAAATGCCAATCAATTACTCACGGTTACGCAACCAGCCAGTTTCCATGAATGAGCTCTGACTGGCTGGCTGGATGGAACGCGCTTTTTATGCTTCTCTTTTGCCGCGATTTGATGAGCTGCAGTCTCGGCGCTATTACGTTCAGCGCGTTCAGCTGATGCGTGCAGCATAAGAAAATGGAATTTATATTGAGAAACCGATGTTTACGACTCAATTGATTGCTGCAAAGTAATGGTTAAAGCGCACTGTTCCTTTTGTCTGGCGATTCAAACGGGCGGCAAATCTTGATGCCTCCCGATATCATAGGACACG
>NC_064875.1:40088438-40095938 GCF_943734745.1 Anopheles darlingi | reverse complement strand
TTGTCGTACTCACTTCCATTTCAATATAACAACCAAGTTGGCAAGTGAGAGTATCAGAAAAGCTATCTTTCCGCTGCTGGCGTGTCCTGAAACTTCCGCTGCTACATGTAGCCACCGATGTAACGCTTGTTGGTAGTATTTGTGTTTCCCAACTTCCGTTCCAGGGCCGACAATTGCATAAATGTGTAATATGATATTATTGCTAAAGCATCTCACCGTGCCCACCTTTTTTACCCACGTCCTGTGTGTCCTTTCAACTGTACTGCATTTCAGTTTGATTTGAACTCTCGCTGTAACGACACGCTAGGGCACGATGACGCTGGTCGCTAGGTGAGGGTAACACGATTTAATTTACGTACTACATGGTCCGAACTGGGTTCCGCGAACACAGACTAGTAACCATTTTATTGTAGGTACTTTACTCTCGCGATTAATGGCTTGTGTTCGCTGGTGTGGGAGCGACTGTGGAGCTTTTAGTTGTGGCCAGCGGGAAGGTAACCCCGGTTTCCCGAACTCCGAACAGAAATACGTGTGTCCCAGTGGTGCCCTAGTGTGTCGACGTTAGTAACGGTTTCACTGCACACGGAGGTCTAGGACAGGAGGATAGCAGGGTAGCTTTGAATAGCTCTTCAGCACACTACTACGCACAGCTCTACGGTCTGTTCGGTGGTGATGTTGCAAACAAATTAAGTCCCGAGTACAGCTACAGCGTGTACTCGTGGCGAGTACCCGAAACCCATGTTTCATTTCGTGTGCGAGGGATTCATTTTGGAGGTTTTTTTTCGATTCTAGGAGAGGATTAGTTACACATCAAACTAGGGTACAAGTAGAACAACAAACAGTCGATCGTAGCGTGTTTGGGGTTGTACTTCAACAAAATTGATACTATACATTGCAGATGCGTTTAACAACTCCTCAAATAATGTATGTTGTATAAACAGTTAAGATTATTTCCACTTGTACCGCACGCATGTCAAAAAGGGATTTTGCCCAATTAAGGAAGGACAATGGCTATAATGCACGAAACAATGCACAAGTACAAATGTCGGATCAATTGTTAAAAGAATTTGCAACCTATCAGAAGGTCATTAAAATGGCAACAGCTTATGAGCTTAATCCTACTGACACTGTAATAATGCACTTCCTCGTGTAGTGCGCCATCAATCAAACAATGGGGCGAAATAAAAGCGGGAAATGAACCATCATCATCGACCTCGGCAGTGTTTTGCAAATGAAATCCGCTTTTTTTGTGGCATCCGGAAGGGACCTGTTCGACCATAAAGCAAAACAGAAAAACAGAAACCTGACTTCAATGCTCACAGAACTATAATCAGCTCACGATGTGTCTGTACACGACACGCTACAACCCGCACACCCCCCCCCCCCCCCCCCCACATACACAAACAGACATACACACAATTAGCACAAAGCCGCAGGAAAAACCAGGGAAATAAGCCGCGAGGGAGACAGAAACAAGTGAACGGTAAAATAAAGAAATAACAGGAAAGGTGTCATTTTTCAAACATGTTACCATCATTAACCACCCACCAACCGACAACATAAAACCCATCCCGGCGGCCACATAATGTAAACGCAAAAGCAATTACCAATCAAACGCAGCCGTCGGATTCGAGGTTATACCTTTTTTTTATACGTGTCCTGACACCCCTGTGCACCCCTCCCCCCCTCCCCAACCTGTGTATCTCATACATCGTCGGTGAACCAGGGACGGAGTGTGGGTCCTCTCGATTGGATGATTAATGGAACCGGAACAGCGAAATCGAAACGACCACCACACGAAAGGATAACGACTGCGAGTGAAAGCTTTCGACACGTGGAAAAGCAACGAGTTTCGTCCCGTTGTTTTGGCAAAAAGCAAAACAGAAAATAAAACAAAATACACACACAGGAATGTGGGGGACACGAGAAGAGACCACACCACCTGCCGGCGTGGTGGGTCGGTAGTTAATTTATTATTCCATAGCCAATATGCGATCGGAGCATAAATCATCGTAAGTTCATTTGAAACGTCGACACGCACTAGCACTCGGCGACATATACACCCCGACCCCCTGAACAGAAAAGGAGGCGCGTGCTCGCGAGAGCGTGCACTTGGCATGGCACGGCCTACCCTGTGCGTTGTTCGTTGGCAACATTTGTTGTTTCGCCACTACGCGCATAATCTCCGGGATATAAACCCAGAACACATACGATTTCGGTTGGTAAATAGCATCGGAATGCTGATGACCACCCTTCGTGGTACTTTCTGTCGCCGTTGCGCCACCAGCAGCATCACTGGTGAGGGTGGTGAGCTGAGGTGTTGAGCTCCCCTCTCCTCTGTGCCGACGTGCCGTTCAAATAGACGCGGCAAACAAAATGGCGAAATGAGTAGTAGTTTGGGAAGGCCAGACCGCCTCCTCGACCGCCAGCAGCTCTCGACACTTGGAATCTTGGATGGAAGGGGGATTATGAGCCTCAGCATGTTTACCGACTGCCAACAAAGATAACCATCAACTCGACACCGGCCATTCCTGCCAGGGTATGTGCGACCCGGCGACCTGGCGTCCGGGAGTACGCGGTGGCTTGTACGCGTTCAACCGTTGTTAAATCGTTGGTAACATTCAAATAGGATAAAGCTATCAGTTCGCAGGATCCGGGGACGATGGGCAAAGGAGGAAGTAATTGTGTAGCAATTTGTGTGTGGATTGAATTATTATCCGTTGTGCCAGGGTGTCTCTGTGCGTGCGATTATGGGACATGTGAATGTGGCCCACATGTCGTCGAGTCTCCGGATTCGGTGTTCGGTTGATTACGCTAATCGTTGAACAGCACGCCAGCACCAGGGGAGGGGGTGTGGTGTGCTTGGGAGTATACATCGTAAAAGTGGTGATACCAGAGAACATAGATCAACATGAAAAACGGGGTTGAGTGTCATGCTTATTTGTAGCATAAACAAAAAGTGAGCCTGTGAGTGAATGCCGAAAAATACATCACAGCATGATATGTAGGGCAGATAGCAGTTCGTTCGATAGGAATAATATAAAGACCCTATCATTATGTTAAACCAGAACACTGTTAAACGTTTTTGAATGATTAGCAGGAAACATCAAAATGAATTGGATTATGAAACGGCTTTATGCGAGGGCTTTATCAGGCACATTAGCTCCAACATCCTGTTTTTGGGTACCTGGCCTGGCTTCCTCTAATGATCGGATTGCATGTCTGCAATGTAGTGTGCAGTGGGCGTGTGCCAGAGCCAGAGTAACTTCCTGTATGTGTTTTTTTTGTTTTGGGATGCAAAGCTGATAATCCAAATTAAAACATAAACCCATCCTGATTACCTCATTCACATCGATCATCATTAGGCCGGTAAGGATTAAGGGAATGTCTGCATGGCACAGCCTGCTGCATACCCTGCTGTGAAGAACGATGAAGGTACACGGAATCGAATTCAGATTAATTCATTTTCTTCATGCCAAGCCTAGATACAACTATTTATTGGTAGCAAGGCATACATTTGAACCGATATTCCCATCTCCAATATCAAACGATCTGTTTCACGGTGAATCTTAAAGTTAGGAACAGGATCCCGAAACATTAAAGATACAATCGGATTCGGTTCGCCGAGCCGAGAGCATCCAATCAATTGGCTGCCCTCACCTCATCTCATCATTAATTTAATCCGTTGCGGATATAAATTAAAAACGGAAAGAGTTTTTCATTTTCCGGCACCTTCGTTAACCATGCGCACTCCTCCGTTGGTGCCGTTTTTGTGGACAGCACGGCCTGGCCCTGCATTGGAAACAGACACCAACACCAAAATGGTTTGGCAACTGATGCAGCAGCAGCAGCACGATCCGACGGGCAGCGAGTAAAAAATCCTCCATTCCAAAAAAAGATGATTAAAACTGAGAGCCTTATAATCACCATCACAGCAACTGTGAGGCGTGCGGACAGGCAGGGCAAAATAAAGGCCACACCCTCGGCAATTATTGTGGGAAAAGTGAGAATTTAAAAGTCCCACTAACGGATAGGTAGGTGGTCGCTGCGCGCATTAACGGTTGATTGATAATGGTGCAGGCGCGCGAGCGTGCTGGATTATCGGCGACACGATAAACGTGATTATGTTTGATCGATGTCCAGTCCGGTGGTGCGCTGCCATCATCGAGGCGTTGCTCAACCACCCGTCCGTTATCACCAGCGCTATATTCTGATTAATTATTGTCGAAAGAATTGCGAGCAAGAGCTGAGGGCTGAGCGCCCGCTGTGCTAATGATTTTATCAACGAGACACAAGAATATTCCCGAGTAATTATGCGATAAAGTTCTAATTGGATTACCGTGGAAAGCACATGGCAGTTTGCATTCATTGTCGTCAGTCATTGACACGATAAGGCGCTCGTTTAATCGCATAAGTTCTCTGCATTAATTTCGAAGCTTAACTTTGCTAGCTTTTACCGAGCAGGATTCAGGTGTATTCTCGAAGCCAGCCGGGACCACGAGCCGGCAGGCACGGTATGCAAATCAATAATTTTCCCGATCCCTCTGGGGCATAATAGTTCAGCCGTTCGTAGAGCAGAGAGTTGGCAGGCCAGGCAGCATGCCGCACCGCAGCATCACACACTCGTCATCATCGCCGTGTCGTAGGTGATACATCAAACGTGCTCTTGACAAGCGGCGGCGAGCTGTGGCAGCAGCCGATGTGTCGGCTCTCCCCACCCCAGCACTACTGTAGGACAGCTTCCAATCACGCACGCAGCTGAAGGGTTGATATTTCGGTGAATTGCGTGAATGAAGATGAATCGTCGAAACTCGTTGATGCCACGAAACCACTACGACGTCAGAGCGTCGTGTACTGCTTTCGAGTTTTATCTCTTCCGGCCAGATTCCGGCTACCATAAATCAATCAGCCCTGCGTGTGCGCGGCTTGTGCGTGGTGGGTATCATGCTTCTGGTGCTCCTGAGAGATGCGGGACATGGGACGGGCAGCAGCAGCAGCAGCAGGACGACGGTGGTAACATGTGTCAGGGAGGCAGGTACGCACGCTTCCTCCGTTTCTTCCATCTTGGGCCATTCTATGACGCAGCTACCGAGAGCCAGAGAGATAGACAGTAACGACAGAGTTTCGCGCCCAAAACAGCGTGGCTCTTGTGGTGGCGATTTATGATGAAGCACGGCGGCGGTACATGAGAACAGCGTTCGCATCGCATTGTGTCAATAGATAAACGAGCAAAGATAATGGAGTACGCCGGATGTATGTGTGTTGGTCGGCAGGATGGCAGGAATCGTGCTTCCCGTGTGGAATCGAATTTGTCAGTCAAATTCGATCGTCCCGGATTCGTAGCGAGCAGTGTGCGATCGATCGAGAGTGAGAGAGAAAGGGATACAGAGAGAGAGAGAGAGAGAGAGAGAGAGAGAGAGAGAGAGAGAGAGAGAGAGAGAGAACCACATAGATCATAGATCCGACAGCATCATATACCTGCCAGCCAGCCGATTCTCCGAACTTTGGAACTCCGTTTTCCAGACAGAGGAGGAAAGTAACATTATTCATTGTTTGAAGGGGGTTAGCATGTGAGATTGGTAACGATTTAGGAGCAGAGCGGAGACATGTCGGACTTTATTTATAGTGTTTGGGGGGGGGGGGGGGGCAATCATTACAATCGATTTTGTGTAGAATATTCAAAAGTTATTTCAAAAAGTTTTACCATAAAAAAGCATACTATTATGATAAAAAACAACTTTTTTGTGTATGCAGCAGGTGTTTGTATGTTTTACGATTTTTTAGAGAAGGTGCCTTATAATCGGAACATTTTTTTTAAACAGATGGCAATCTTCTTGCTTGGCATTTAATTTCAAAAACCCACATGATGAGTTCGTCATTAGGGTGCGATTTACGGTTCAGGATCACGCCGAGTTTCGAGCTCTCGAAAACAGCATTCGCTTTTCTTTTACTATCAAACAACAATTAGCATTAGTAGTATTGTTTTATTCGAAACTCGAAAAGAATATGTAAAACCTGATTTGTAGATTGAAAAGAGATTATTTGGATGAGATAAGTAGTGACCGCTTTGATTTTGCAGAAGTTTTTGGATAATGATCCAAATTAAAAACAACGAATATTAGCAAAGGCATTACAGATAACATAAAAATAATTACCAAAGGTTAGAGAATAGTGGAAAATATTAAAATAATAAAAACCTGGGTGTTTCTCTAATCTGCCAATATATGAGTATTGCAAATCTGGATTACCTGTTGAAATCGACACAAGACGTTCGATTGAAAGACGAGGCACTGAGTCTGATGAGATTGGTGTAGACTGCCGTATGCTGTTCAAGAACTGCCCAAATCCATTTTAACAATGCATTGACGGCCAAAAGAATGCAATCACCCCGAAAAGACGATCAACTCGTATTACAATCTGACCACACATAATATACGCGAGTTTCGTTAAAAAGAAAATTTTTTAAATGGAATCTACAGGGAATTTAGCTAAAAAAAACTCAATACTTTGATCAGTATTTTGAATCAATTTTGAAAAACATTCGCACAGAGAAAGGCGAAAATTCACAATTCGGTCGCTTGAGTCAATGTATAGAAAATCCCATTAATATCGATCAGAGAAAAGGGAGCAGACGCCGAGTAGACGCTTTGGCGCGACCTGTTTTACAACACCGATAAGACCCTGAAACTAGTGCCACTAGCGAACATGTGATCTGTCAACGCGTCCTAATAAAAGGCCAACAGATTATCTATCACCAACGAAGCCTTAGCGGAAGCGCCGGTAGCAGGACGACCCCGGATGAAAGAGCCGTTCTTTCGCTAACTCTCGCGACAGTCGCCGCCGCGACCGCGCTCGAGAAAGCGGCTTCCGTGATCCTTTGCTGGTGTAGTGAAAGAGAGACCGAGTGAGAAAGACTGAAGATAAGATTAGTTTCGATGCCTTGCCGGCATTATGTCGGCGTCGTGGTATGACGACAGGAAGCACTCGGTAGCCGCCGCGGGGTTGATGGTCGAACATATCCGTCGTTTTCATCCGAGCACCATCCTCTGGTGGTCGCTTCTATCCGAAGGGCCTCGAGGTGAGTTGTGTGCTAAGCTTAACGGCTTCTTCTTCTTCTTCGCTGCCACAGGACCACCACAAGCGGGCTCCTGGTTGAAAGGTTGATGGTTCCGTGTTCCGCGAAAGGCTTTCACGCTTCGCGTGTTAGCCAGCTTGCGAGAGGATTGCCATAATGGCCGACTAAAAGAGGCGAAGGAGCAGCAGAATGGCCGTACCCCGCGGACTAATGTCCGGGAGAACCTGAACCTGATATGAATCAGGTGTCAAAGCCGAACAGCGAACCCGGGAAAGGCGGCTAAACCAAGGAAAAGGCCACACCGCTTGGCTCTCGTACGATGTTGTACAATTTCATTAAAATAGTTTCTCCGAAAGCTAAGAGGCAATGCATTAATAAATTAAAATGTCGGTGCCTGCCTGTGCCTTTTGAAAGCATCGCCTGCA
>NC_064875.1:40065938-40085938 GCF_943734745.1 Anopheles darlingi | reverse complement strand
TGTGACCACCAAAAAGAACGTTGGCCGGAGCGCGAGCGCTTTCCTTTTTTATGAGCCGCACGTTTGATGCTTTTAATATTGCCAATTCGATTGCCGTGTGTGAGAGAGTGTGTCCATTATCCGGTGCTAGTGGCACGTTTGTACCACACACAGGGGCTCATAAGCATCGAATACACGGCGAAGCAATACGTTTTCAATTGCACAACGAATGGTGGGAACGCGAAACACACACCAAATGGGGCTGCATTAGCGAGTTGTATGGGTTTTAAGTGAAGTCCCGTCGGTACCGAGGGCCTCTGCTCAACTGGGCATGCAAAACAGCAGACCCAACAAAAGCGGACCCCTCTAGCCCGGAGCCGGTCAGCCTCCAGCTTTTTCCTACCGAGTATAGGCACGCAGAGGCAAGTGGGAATTTATTATATTTTTTTTGGTTTGCCTTCATTCCCTCCATATTTGGGCTCTCGCTCTCTCCTTCTGTTGCTTATATTACTTCTTTTCCACTAGCTGGGCAATACCCCCGGCACATAAAGCGCCCAATGGTACCGACGCATTTGCTGGATTGGTAGTCCGGGGTTTTTGTTTCGTCCAGGGCGCGCTCGTGAGCGCCAGGCTCAGCGCCAGCATCAGGCGGCTCTTTTTACGCTCAATGCGGTCCCCCGCGTCGCGTTATTTATTCATAATGAAAGCTTATTTTTATTTTATTGGAAATTCATTTTTATCACTATCGGTCGGTGTACCCCTCGCGAGAACTAAAAGGCCGCCGCCATTGTCGCCGCCAGGTGCAACCAGGAAGTGGGAGCTGCTGTCTGAGATTTTTTTTTTGTCTGCTCCAGTAGCGAGAGAGTATTCAGTGGAGCAGACGAAGTGGTGGCGGCGAGCGATAACGAATGGTCCGCATAAGTACCGCGTATTTTCGTTGACGGTGCAGATTCCAGCGATTGATGTTAATCTCTGATCTCTTTAGCCGTGGACCCCGGCGTGACACTGCGGTTTTGCCAAGGAACGTTTTGTCCTGCAGAGTGTGCTCTTAGAAGGTTGTTGCTCGGCACTTAACACGTTGAGAGCTTTGTGTGAGTGATATTAAGTTTGTGGTTGCCTTGAGGTCATACAACCGGCTTCGGAGAATTTTCCGTGATGGTGCGACTGCCGACATTAAACATGAACTTATCAAGTTTTTTTTTAAACATATATAAGGACGGACGTACCTTATGTTTAACTTACTGAGTTAAACTTATCATACAGATAAGATGAGCATCAATAAGATGATTAAAATAAGCCAAATTCGGAGTATAGCATCTTTGCACAACAAATACTTCCTGTTCATGATTTGAATTCCTCTTTTTCATTTTGTCCGTTTTCCACTTGCATTTAGTTGTTTCCTTTTAAATTTTACTATTTCTTTTTTGATGAACTTACTGTTCTATTGGCTATATGACGGAAATTCGGGGAGTTCAGAAAATGCATCTACACTCAACATTAATTCGAAAATAATTACAATGGTTCTAGAAAACCAACCGTTTTCGATAAAAATCCATCACACAGTGCTGACAAACGAAGTATAATCACTAACATCATAAAAATGTATCAAACACATCCCACTTATTAAAATAATAAAGAGCAATATGGAGCTTTGCAGTTTAATTTTAAACAACGATGAATTAAAAGTGTGTCCACGATGTTAATGTCCACAATGCCAACCCGATAATATTAGTTCTTACAAAATTGATGTCTTACTTTAAAATAACACTGAGTGTTTCTTATGCACATTGGCTACACTTTGTAGCATTTAATCTGTCCAGCGAATTAGTTTCAGGTCGTTGCGGTGATAATAAACAAATACATCCGCCTCATTGGCAACCGATTTGCGAGGAGTAGGACATAAAAAACTGAAAATGTACGAAGGAATTGTAGTTTGAAAGTATGAAAGCAAATCCTCCGATTGACCACTTTTTGCACAACTTTCGTCCTCCTCATTTACGTTTTCCTCGAGTTCTTGTCAAAAACGCAAAGAAAAGTTGTTTACGTTACATGACACACACACACACACGAAATGTACACACGATTACCCTTGATTATGATGACGGATAGCGAATCACCACGGATCGGATGCGCCCGGAAGTAACATCGGTACGCATTCATTTACCTCGTGATCTCTCGCACCAACCACATCAAACCGATACACAAAGAGCGCATCACCATGATCGGAGGCTGGCTAGAAGGGGTGCCCGACCTGATATCGACACTCACACAGCCTCGAAAAGCGTTGGCGAAGAGGCGTGGAACAACACAGCAAATGGACAACGATGAAACATGAAAGTGAAAAGCTCTGACGCTGTCCTCCGAAGCGTCTCCGGATACTCCGGGTATCATGTGGACGCACAACCCAGCATCAAAACATGACGAGGACATGAGACGCGATTTCCGATCTAAAATTCATCAGTTAACATCCGCACACACACATCACAGACTACACACTACATGACATCATAAGGGAGGACCAGAAACCGACCAGCCGGAAACCAACCAACCACCTACCGGCGTTCCCGATTATTGCCTCGCATGTCGCTGAACGAAGTATGCTAAACGCTTCAGTGCGTGTGATGTCAAATATTTACTTTCGCAAAGCAAACCTCGACCGTAACAGGACGCTCGTCATACACATGCACACAACACACACACACACACGTACACAGACACACATAAATCGTCCTGTCAGCCGTCACGTTCCGCCACACCAGCGCGGCCACCGTTGCCACCCTGGTAAACTCGCGTGAAGTTATGCTACACCATCTCATGTCCTGGACCTGTGGGGCCTGGCGCACAAATCATGATCGCAAAAGTAGGCTGTGCAAAATTAGCTTCATACCCAACGTGTACGAGCGCATGAAAAGGGCCGACCGCGACACTGGAGACAACGGAAAAACAATCCTACATCAACCGGAACTGGCCTTCGGCAGGTTCTAAATATGGCCGACCCCTATACATGCTGGTGGTGGCTGGTGCTATTCCACCGCGTGGGAAATCTGACATTTTCCCAACATTGGACCGGTTCCGAAGGTACCACACCACACCTGCTGACCTGCTGCTGCTGCTGCAGAGCGGTGGGAATTCAAATGGAATTTTCCCCTTTACGCGATAGCAAACGCGCCTCATGGAGGCGCCTGGTGCTGACAATAAAATATGTTTTCTGATGCGCTACACACTCTTGGGCACGCGCGCTTGAACAATCCGTTACGATTGTAGCATACGCACCAACGGGTAGTCCCCTACCCTCTGACGGTTGCCTCGGTACTCTCGGTGCGTTTTAGGTGACCAACGAGACGCCCTCGGTGTTCACGATCCCACCACGGGCAATCAACGGCGACAGCGACGACGACGATGACGCCAACCGACTGCGATGAACAAAAAGCCCCCCCCCCCCCATTCCCGCCCGGTTCGCTAACATCATAACATTTCGAGTGAAAAGAAGCGAACATTTTGTTCGCTGCACGGTGTTCGCGCTGTCCAGATGCTTCCGGTGCAATCAAGCACCGGTATCACCGGGCCTCGCGCGATCCCCTGGAGCTCGCATTGGTGTTGGAATGAAGCGAGAGAAGATTCACCGCGGTTTTTGCTTACGCCGGTGGTAACCGAAGCCTATACGGGAAAGCGTTCGTTTCGGTTGCGGCTGGTTCCCTGTGGGGATCCTAAATTGGCACAATCGAATGGAATCGTACCGATGATTTTCCACGATACAAAAGCTACATTTTTTCCAATTTATTTTTTCCACGCTTAGGCACACGCTGCTGCCATGAGCTATTTCATCTTCTCTAGATGCAAAGACTTAATAACACATGCAGCGCAAGCTGTCGTCTGTTGACCGGAATGCCTGTTGTTTGAAGGTGAGCTTTTTTTGTTATAGTTACAGCTTAGCATAACACAAACAATTGATCCACTGGTTGAAAAGTGGCTCTTTATTCCCAACATTAAATGAGCTAATGAACCACAGTTATAAACAACAAATACTTTTTGTTTAAGATGTGAATGCTTCTATAAACAAAACTTTTCGTATTCAAAATTTTCCTAAAGCAAAGAAACAAATATTGCTATTTGGTCAGTGAGTGATGTCTCTATAGTAAACATAAGTCGCTCTAAAAACTATGTTGTGAGTGACAAGTTCGGTAATAACCGAATTCTGAAAACTCTGTTTATAACATAGTGGCGAGATAACACGTAAAACGTTAGGTTCATAAAAGGTATCGTTAATAATTCTTAACCGATGGTCTCCTTCATTTTGTTTCCATTTTAAGCCTTTGAGGATATAAACTAGTTTTGGCTATATTATACTCCATTATAAAGCTTAAAGACTGAAACTGCTAGTGGAAAATATATCAAAAACATGCTACCTATTAATAATAGCGAGCTCCGAGAATTTGCTATTTAACTTACAACGGCAATGGCTTAAAGGGGCTCTCACATGCCCGTTATCTATTCTGTTTATAGGACCTTTGAATCACCGTTTGAATCGCTCAAAAGTCAAACATTCGATGGAACACAAGCATTTCGATGGAACACATGCATCGCTGGGTGCTAGAATTTGCTTGATTTCACCTCCAGGGTTCTAAAAACATAAGCCATACACCCTTATGTTCATAGTTGTAACTACAAAAAAACCAACGTAGATCACTGGTCGGAAAGCTTTTGAAAATGAAAAATGCTTAAAGAATGAATAAGCACGGTCGGTGTTTGGTTTGCTCTCACCGAGGTAAATACACAAATATGCGGCGCTAGAGCACGTGAGGCGTGCCGGCGCATGACGGGATTTGTTTCACTGACAGTAGAACCACCATTTATGCGCATTATTCCGCAGAGGTAGATGGCAGTTAAAGGGTGGAGTGCGGAGGGTCAGTGATACACCCGAACCATCACGGACAACCATCGGTCGTCGCTCCACCAGGCCACCAGCTCGCCGTGCGTGCGTTACCACTGTGTGCGTAACCAGTGGAATGAAAAATTTAATGTTTATTCGGGGATTTATGATTACAGCACCGGACCCCAACTTGCACCGGAAGTACACACATCGCATTACACATTCGCACACCGCACACCGGATCAGCGAGGACACCAGAGCGAGAGAGAGAGAGAGAGAGAGAGAGAAAGAAAAAGAGAGAGAGAGAGACAGAGCGAGATCGCTGAAAAGGTCACTCCGTACGTCGGACCGCAAACCGGCCCATGTCCTTTGGTCATGCGGACCGATTTCTAAATAAACAGCAAAACGTCCGAATCGCTGAACACACACACTCGCGGTCCAGTAGCAGATGGCATCGGCGTGTGAGTTGGGATAGCGAAATAAAAAAAGAAAATAACCGAACGGCTCTAGGACGCCTGCTGTGGTCTCGTTGGTGACGTGGTTGGTCCTCGCGTGGCAGGCAACTCCTAGAAAAGACCCATCCCGAAATGCACGTAACACACACAGCACCGCCGCTACTACCGGTTCCGGCAACGCAGACCAGACACAGACACACTGCATAATTAATGGGATTATTTTCGGCTTCAACCGAGCCACGGGGCCACGGGAAAGCTAACTCCCACCGCACGCATCCATTAGTACCAGAGTGGGGCACGGACTGTGAGAGTGTGTGCTGGTCAAACCTTCCTCTCAAGTATCCTCTCGCTAGTCCCTCTCTAGTTAACTGATTCAGATTTTGCGGAAAAGCTCTCTAATTATCTGTCTCCAGCCCACAGCACAGCACCAGTATTTTCGGTGCTGAAGCGACCCCAAAAAGGTCCACTGGCCACCGCCCTTCTGGTCGCCCAGAACGAACGATTGGACTTATTTGTAGTTCCAAATGGTTTCGCTACTAATCCGGTGATTAGAATGTATTTTGGGCGTAGTAGGCCTCGTTCACTTAAATCTATGCCTTTCCCCAATTGGCACCTCGGTGTTAATGTGGTTGGCCTGCGTGAATGTCGCCATGGCGTGTGTTGCGTTGCGCGGGATAACCAGGAGAGGCCATTTTACAAGCGAAGCGTGATGATCATCGTTTTGCTTCGAATCAGTTCACTTGTGAGTGATCCAATTAAGGAGTGGTTGGTTAAATCTGGCACTAAATTTGATCGTTCGTTAACGGGAGCTGCTCAAGGGCGTTGGAAGCTTGATAAAAATTCACTAAATAAGGAAGCATCCCAGCAAATGCGATGACGTAAAACATGAAGTATGCAACAACTGGGCAATTACAACGAACCATAATTGCTTCAAACTGCTGGTTGACACTGCAACACACCAAACTTGTCGGTCTGATGGTGGCTTGCCAAACTATTGCAAGCAGCACACGGCACACGATGCTGCTAACTGGAACCGAGAATAGTCGTAGACATCGTACTATGAACTAAGTAACATACCGCACCCGGTCCCAAGAGACTGCTCCCGGCTTGCCGGCTCGTGTTGACGTCCTGGCACCTGGCTAGCCAGACTGCGGCGAAGGAAAGTGAACAGCATGATAATGTGCATCTATAAGTGAATATCCTTATTCGTGCTGTCCCCTCCAATCGAAACAGTTACTTGGTAATTGTTGGACCAGTCGTAGCGCACCAAATACGACACGACCTTCTACAGCAAGCACCACGGGTACTTATTCATTCCAATGAGCTGACCGGAGCGATCTAAGCGAGCAATCCGATGTGCAAATATGCCACTCCGCCATAGTGAACACCCCTAGTGGTGGTCCCTGTTTGTATGCTGAGATTTATTGAGCGGCAAGAGATGATGCTGCTAAAGGAAGCACATTGCACAGTGCTCTAGAGGTATCGTTATTTCTGTGCAAGCTGCTGGTGGCTTCCAGCGTGTCTGATAACATCTGTAGCTGACGTGTTTGTCAGCAATGTGGTTGCTAGAGCGTTAAATTGAAAAATAATTAGTTATGTACTTGAAATTATCTTACCATATCGCAGGTGTTTGCAACATCCAACAATGAGGATCTAAAAAAGAGAAAAGGAAAACAACATTAATACCAAATGCAACAGGTTGAATGATCGTTGGAAAAATCGTATCGTATTCGCAAAATCAAAGCATATCTTACTGTACGAAAGAATGTTCATATCATCCTCCGTTCGAGTATCAGTAGTAGAGGATACTAGACCTGCGATGGTGATACTATTTCATGCAAACACCACCAGGGACGCGAGTTCGACGCGTATCGTCTGGTCCTGCAGTGCTAGGCGAACGCGAGCGCTGCAAGAGCATCAAAGCCACGTGCCAAAATCAAATTCCACTATGTGATACGGGCCAACGCCACTAAAGCTTCAAACGGGTGCCCACCCTGAGGGTACGCAAGTCTAGTTTCGCATCACTGAATTCCCTACCGCACAAGAGTCTTCTTCCCTCGAAATCGATATTTTACAATATCGCAGCCGCAGCCTCAGAAGCAGCCATAGTGCGAGGATCGAGAGCCTTGACTTAAGGGTTGCAGCGGCGATTGGTGTAACGTGGGTTTTGTTGGTTACGTTCCCGTTCTTTGCCTGCCATGAAATGGAACCTGCAATCCGTCCGGATAACATCACAAACTTGGGATACTTACACCATTCCGTAGGTGACGTTGGTAGATTGTTCGAACGAAATCTCAAAGCACAATGGTATGGCTAACATAAAAACCGGGCGAAGGATCACTTGTAGGATTTCGACCGAAAATTCGGAAAAAAGAAATGGAAGAAAATCCGACGAAATTCCTACGCTGCGCATTCAATCAACCACAAAGCAGTGAAGCCTATAGAAAGAAGGGCATTCGTTTGTTCGCGGCCTTCGAATCCTTTTTTGCAGCTCGCAGGGATTGGGTTTGGAATTGAGCTGTATGTTGGATGGGCGGGTGGGTGCAGAACGGAAAGTACAAAGCATTTCTGCCAATCTTCCCGATCCGTTGGAGAACCGCATACCTCAGGTCATACCAGGGGTTCAAAGGGAGCGCGAAAGATTGTGCGCTGCCTATGGAAACGAATGCTACGTAAATCCGTTTTAAGGCTTCGATGGAATCTTCGGTGAAGCAGCTTACTAATGATATTTGACCAATCATTGATCACTTTCATTGAATCCTATGAAGGCACTTCTCTCTAGTGCTTATTCAAAACTGGATTTCTTCATTCGTAGTAACCATCGCGACAATACTCTAATGTGCTGTGTTTTAAACTCAAAATATACCATTAAATATTGGAATTCATTCGTTTTCACCATCCGCATGCCATCGATGAAACAGTCGTTTGATCACGACAGAGAATGTTCATGCTGCATAATGCAAATTAATATTTCGCCGCAGCGATTGGTCTCTTCTGGTTGCTTGTTGCGATTTATGAGCCGGCCTCTAACCATTCGGTGCACGACAGATTGGTGAGCAAAATTGCATTCCATGAGCTATCATTCGCGCTGGAAATTAATATTTTTTCTCTATCAATAAACAACTTCTCTTTTATCAACGCGAATTGCATACGGGTGAATATTGAAATTTACGCCAGCATGGATGCAAAAAGCAAATATGAGCTGAAATGGCTATTTTCAATCTCCTTCAATATCACATCGCACATGACAACGCGATGGTTACCGTAATGAGAGATCAGTGCATCGTCCTTTGAAATGATAGGTAAATATTATCGCCAACACTAATAGTATGCTCGTCTATCTTGAGCAAAAATGAAACGGTTACTATTTTTATAAATCATCCTATAATTAAATGATTACAGCCAAAAGAAACCAAATATACGAGCAACATGCAGTAGGGTTTGTGGTAATAAATAAACCAGATAGGTTACGGGTGTACACCGACCAACGAACTGGAAAACAAGATGTAAATTCACTTACAAAAGCAGGGAAGCTAATAATTGGCAATGTGGAGTCAAAAAAATAAGGACGAATTCACCACTCCGAATCGCACATAATGGCACAGAACCGTTGCGCCATACAAGCGTGTCTCTCGTTTTCTTAGCATGGTTTAAAACGAATAAAAACGAAGACTTTTTTTTGAGCAGCCAAAAAACAGCATTTGGTCGAAAGACGAGACATTCAAGTTATTCCACGAAGCATTATGGTAGCAAGAGTACGCATCAACATTTCCTTTTCCTTACGATTAAGTGCGCAGGACGATGGCGATGAAGGAGAAGGAAAAGAACGAAATGGCCACCATCCCCGCAGAACTTTGCAACCGATCACCACACCATCCGTATGGTGGCAAGGTCGAAGAGTGTCCCACACATTTCCCGAAACCCAACGGCGGTGATGGCGGCGCCACGGTGGACCATCATCGTCCTCGGATGAAGCCAATGAGCAATGAGGGTAAGCGGGAGGAGTGTTGGCTTCCGTTGGCCGGGCCTTTAACCTTACGAGCATATACCGCGCTCCGTACGCTCGAGCTCGAATCGTTTCGAAGAAAGTTAACTTCAAGCCGAACGAAGAGAACAGCGCTCCCAACGTGTCTAGACGTCTGTCTGGTTGGGTGGTTGGTTGAATGTGTAATACCGTAACAAAATGAAAAATAAAACACCACCACCATCACTGTGCCGTTACAAAGTGACAAGTGCAAAACTATTTAGAGGGATGAGAGAATGTGTCTTTTCATTCTTTCACATCGCAGAAGGTTTACAAAAAAAGCCACGATTCCTCGCTCAAGGGAGAAGCTTTGCCATGATTGGCGGTCTTTGGACATTGTTGCAAACGAGCCAAAAAGGAATAAAGTAGTAAGAGCAAATATGTTTCAAAAGAAATCCAAATAGTGCTACTCTTAAAGTGGCTTATAGTTATATTAATAATGTGTTGGCATTTAGTGACAAAAATGAAAAAAATGAAAGATACTTTTCTGCAATAATGTGCAAATCAGTTCATTTTCAGGAGACAAAGCATTACTGAACAAAACAAAAAACGGATTCCCAAAAGCCCTGTCCGTACCGCAATCAGCGTCTGACAGCGTCATCCTCTTTTTCTATCCGCTCGCTAATCCTGCCGAGGAAATTGGACACCACGATTCAGTAGCAGTTAAGCCAATGTACTTTAAAAAACAGTAAGTTAGCTAACGAAACAGGACCCCGCAAACAGTCAGTCCAGTCCGTGTTCCCGTTGTTCACAATCGTACGCAATGGTTATGGAAAGGGATTCGGAGGGCTGGGGCCGTACGCTTCGCGCCAAATGGATTAGCTTCCGTTCACTTGCGGACCGGTCACCTTGGTGAGCCGTTCGGTGTTCGGTGACATGGGGCATGGCATGCAACAAAAGTTTCCGAAACCGAGAGCCAACCGAGAAGCCAATTACCAGTCGCTATGACACGCCGTCAAGTTGCACACGGGGGTCCGACTTGCGATCCGCGGACAGTGCCGGGGTCCGAGACCCCGACGTCGTCGTCGTCCGACTGTCGAACCGGATAGGATTCGGTTGGAAGTTAAGGATTAGCGAACTGAACCAGCGCACCGACCAGACGGTAATGCTGTAAAAAGCCGTCAGCAGCAGCGGAAGTAGTCGAAACATTGCGCAACGGTTGCCCGGAACGGTCTAGAACTAGGATGCTCACCGGATTAAGCTTTCGAGTCCAGTTTAAGCGCATTAGAGACGGCATTATTTGCCCCGACCACAGTTGCTCATTAGCGTGGCCACTTGACTGCCTCGCCACTGTTCGTACGGTTGTATTTTTGCTGCTGCAATCCTTATTGTCGATTTCGAAATCATAAATTACAATAGACACGAACGCGATCAAGAACATGGTTACACCATTTTTTTTAGTTGGTTATTTACAGCTATTTTTAGTTGGCAAAATTTTCGGGGTTTGAGCAACCAATTTCTGTTCAATCCTCCTATTGAAGGTTTGTTGTCATTTTTCCAAAAATAGTGTTAATGGACGTAAGCATTGTAGCATTGCAGTACTGCTGTAATGTATGCTACGGTCAACGGTAAGGCCTTTGCCCAGATAAATTTCCAAGTTATTCCCATCCAAGATAGAAAATGTCTGGTCACCATTCATTCTGCATAGAAATGCATGGAAAGAGTCAGATGGTTTGAGGTAAAGTACTAGAAAATCCACTCCTCTTCCACCGAACAAGCAGAGAACCGTTGTAACTGTTCGACCGGAACCACTAAGCCCGTATCAATGCATTAAGTTGGGTCGTAACATCAATTAGGTTGATTGCAAAAACTTGTTTTTCAAAAGACACACCAACCTATCGACCAAGTTTTACGTCATTCGCACAACCATTTGCACTCGATTCAACAGCTCAAACCGTGACGATACTTTCAATAAGAATCAATAAGAAATAGTTCTGTAACGTGCGTTCTAATACTCGTAATGTATGTTGGTAGTAAACCAATGAACTGGAAAAGAAAAGGGATTTCTACCAACCGCCGAGAAGATTCCAAGTTATTGGTTGTAGAGGAATTGCAAGAACCATTCCGAAAATGATGTGCAGGTTTGTAGTGATAATAACAACTTCTGAACCATACTTTTAAGTAAAAATAACATGTTTCGCAAAACGCAAACGATGTCGCATTAACAGTAATGCTAATGTAGTTTAACGTCTCTGTTTGACTGTCTCTAGCCGGTTGGATTATGTTTTCATTCCATTACCCAGTCCTTTACATTTCCATGAAATTGAGTTTTTAGATCCAATTGCAAGCACGAAGGACCCTCGTCGATGGTCTCCAAAACATAAAACACAACAAAGCTCCACCGAAAGTGCCCGGTGAGAGTGGCTGCTTTTACATTTACCGAGCATACTAACCGTAGCACTAAATGATGGTAAACAAACAGAAATCATAAATTTCAATAAACCACCTCGTGCACGATGCTCTCGATGGATGGATGGATGGAACGGAGGAATCCTCAGTTAAGCTCAGCCACTGTTGGATGCTTTTAGCATCCAATCGTTATCGGAGAGGTAGACCGGAGGAGTCCTGGTAGTGCAGGCTGAGGTTTACCATCATCACTCATCTCGACCGGCTCGCTGCTCGACCACTGCTCGTGTACCGACCACGATGGAGCAAACATGCGGTGGACGAGAGGGGAAATCATGCAATGAATTTAAGCTCCGCTCGCATCAAGAATTATGAATCCACATAATTTGCCATCCAGCCCTGCAAAGAGAAAGGGAGAGTGAAGAAGGAACAACGGAACAGACGGAAGTGAGGTCAAGAGAGACTGGTCCAATGGTTTTATTGATTGCGGTACTCGTCGCTTCAAGGACAGTTTCTGCACCATTGACCGTTCTGTAAGAAAGCATTGATTGACTTCATTCATTTAATCAAACAAAATGAAGGAATAAGAAAGTAAATTACCCAGCCAAATTCAACGCGGCTACTGAAGCTCGTTAATGAAGGGAATCGAATTAAAGGCATGCCACTGAAGCGAATACGAAGAAGTAGAAATTTCGTTGAAAAATCCCTTCGCTTTTGGAGATGGAAAATTTCTTTTAAATCTTATACCACGAACCATCGAGCGAAATATTGAAGATAATATTATTACGAGAAATCCGATCCGATTGGATGGAGGAACCACGTGTTTAAACAAACCTTCTCGCAAACACGGGCTGTCGGTACTAGGATGAATGGTATCCGTAACAGCGGAAACCTTCCAAAAACCACCCACAAAAAAAATCAAGCAGTGTCAGCGATCCATCATGAAACACAAGAAGAGGCGCCCCGCTTTGATGATAAGAAATCAACAATGAAGAGAGACGATAAATGGCGTTGGCTTTCTTCGTTGAGATCTCAAAATTAAACGAATACCGTCATTTGTTCAATTTACTCCCTGGCAGCCGCTGTTGAAAGCACCACCACCACGCGCGCACAGCCTGCTGTCTAACCAATCAACCTCAGGGTGACACAAATTGATTCACTAATTTCATTGCTCGGTGAGAGGAATGGTTTCACCACGAGCACGGTTTGAGCCGGGATCCTGGCGAATGCGCTCTATATTTAATGAGCACAAAGAGCATCTCTAGTAGCCCTTGGCACCTCATGGCCTGCTGGTTACAAGACATATCCCCCCTACTCCACATCACATTCGCGAGCTGGTTGCTGGGAGCTGGATCGAGGAACGAAGATGTTTCCATCCCTTCGAATGCCACAAAACCATTAAAGGACTCAAAGTATTAGAAGCGTCGTGCTGCCGGGGGCTAAACAAATTACGATCCACGGTGGTTGGGCTACGCTATTAAGAAAGGTTAATATTTTATGAAATTTTACTTGCCCGCCCTCCGCGGTGTCGATCTTCGTCCCGAGCAGGGATGAGCACCGTTAGTGTGTTCTTCAACTTCTGCTCAAGCCTCGCGAACCCAAATCACAGTTTTGTCTGGGTTGGTCCGTGTTTGGAAGCAAGAGTGTAATCGCGATGAAGCTAATGTAATCCAAGCTTAACATGAGCAAATCTTCACTCCACACCGAACACATGGGAGGATGTTAATCAAAATTATAACTCAAATGGAACGCTTACATGATGTCTGTTTCAAGGACCTCTTATTTGGGCTGCCTGGCTGGCTCGAAACACTCGAGATAGAGAGAAAGAGAGAGAAAGCTTTGTTACCAAATGTCCTTCATTCACCACCAAAGCTCCACAATGAACTCAAGATGGCGGAACCTGGTATAGCGGTGCTGTTCAGCGTGGCATTCTCTCTCTCACTCCCCACAAACCCGCTCATTCAGCATAATCGGAAGCAACGCTACCTAGTTCCCGAACCTTCCCCGAAAGCCCGCTCCCCTCTCTGCCACTCGAGGACACGGTGTTCGGCCACCAGCTTGAATCGCCAGCAGCCAGCGACAATGAGGTGCACTTGAAAGGACGTCGACAGTTGTGGAACACCAAAACCTCAAACCTCGGTTGACACACACACACACACACACACGTACACACGGAATGGCATTCCTCGGCACCAAACGGACCGGAAGAACTTGTGGTCGACTTGTGGCGTTGCGAGTCCTAGAGTTTGGCATGTAGCAGGGGAAGGACGCTACGCGAACCACGCGCGGTTCATGTTTTATTCCATTAAATGAAGTTGAAAGCCCCTCGGATCGGATGTGCGGCCCAGGGACTGGGGACTTGCTGCGGAGGGTGCTCTGTTGCTGCTGAAACCCACAAACTCACACAAACGTACACGAATGTACATTCGGGAACCGGGGTCTGGAACCCGGAACCCGTTGCCTCTAACCGATCTTCGGCAGCTGATTTCCGGTCCTCAAGGGCTCAGTCCTCAGGACCTCGGGTAATGCAGGAGGAGGATGGATCAAAGCAAAATGCTGCTCACGCCGTCGAGCGGTACTCGGGTCGTCGGTACCGGTGATGAGGCGGGAGAGGAAAGTTAGGTCGATTGAATAAACTTTTCAGCACCCCGCAGAAGCACCAGCAGCAACAGCAGGGAGCCAACTTTTGCCTTCGAGCTTTCTCGGTTGGCTGAAGGTAGCGAAGGGACGACGGAGCCGCCTTTAGATTGCCGTTGTTGTTGTTGTTGTTGTCAACCCGTTAGAAGGATACCGAGCTGCGGACGGTTTCGTGCCTGGCAGCAGTAGCAACAGTAGTGGTGAAGCTTTAATTAATAGCGGCGGCTGTTGGTTTGCTGAGCGGTTCCCGATTTCGTTTCTGCTGGCCGAGGAAATATTATCAGCATAACTCCTGGCACTCGTGCTGCTGCTGCTGCTGCTGCTTTCGGCTGGACACCGCTAGAGACAATTTCTGTCCGTGTCCGCTCGGCAGGGAGAATCTCACGATACATTAGGCACGGCGAGAGATAAATTGAAAAGTTCGTCCCGATGCCGTCTCATTATTCCTCCCGAAACCGCAAGAGCATTCCGATGCCCTTTGCACTGAGATGCACTGCATATAAAATAGCAGCAACAGCAGCAGCTACCGGTGGCCCCAATCTAACCCCTGCACAGATCGGTGGTGCCAGACTAGCCAGGAATACGACCAGAAGGGAGGGCTACAACAACTCGCAAATGAATTCAATTTTCAAACAGCAACCAACTTTTTCCACCCGAGTTTCCGGAATGTCTCATTCGTTCCTATTTTTTTTTTGCTGTTAATTATCTCGCCCCATGCTGGTCATCCCGGAAATGAAAACAATTCCATCGAGTAGCAGATACAGGAATGGCAAAGGTCGGTGGCTACTAGAGTAGACGAGCAAAACTTTGGCTTTTCCGACACAATGAAGGCTGTACGATTTTTACTAACCGTTCCCAGGAGGCTGTGCTTAAACGGCTCGGTGGTTCGGTTGCTCGAATCAATGCACGTAGTTACACGGGTCTGTAATAAATTCAAATTCATGGTTGACCCTTTGGGGAATTAAATTAAAAACGTTTTCTATGGTGTCGAGTAGCTCGTTCCAAGGAGGGGAGACAATACGTTTCCGAAAACTGACCAAAACATCGAACAACACACCCATCATTCATCCTAATGAAAATCATTTCCACAACAAAGGGGACCTAGCTAAGAGGGGACACGTTTATCATGCGCCCCGAGGGTCAGCGAAGCGAACAGAGAAAGTTTTCCAATTTGTGGTTCACAAAAACCAACTGCGATCGTTTTCGACAGGGTATTCATAGTAGCTCAAACTGCTATAAGATCACGTTGTACCACAGAGCTTCCCGGAACTGACGCATATGAACTAACAGAGGTTTATAGAAAGCTTACTTGCTCACCTCAAAACTGACATTTGATGAGTACTGCGTCATTTTGCAGAGATTCAATTGAGAAGTTTCGGAATTAAAATGGTTCGAAAATGGATGCTTGAGTATCATTTTCAGCTCGTGGATCATCCGCGAGGATACACGAATGGACGGAATTCATCGAAACGGATGCTGCTTGGCAGGGCTATTGATTGAAATAGCCATGCACCCGCTTTTCGTCGAAATGCATGCTTGGCTTGACAACAGAGTATTTGAAAGCGGGTTCGTGGAATTTATCAAACACACAACGTGCACGTGAAAGCTGCAAAAAATCGTACGGTATGGTAACATCGCGCAATACGCAAAATGTCAAAACTGTCGATACAGGACATGTGCTGCATTTTTTTCCACTGCACGTTTTTGTTACTACCGCAAATCTGTGGGATTTGCATTCCATAGAGCATAGTGCGTCGTATGAAATGCCAGGAATTGCTGTTGTTTCATCGTTTGTTTTGCTTTAAAATGATGAAGCTGCAGCCTTTCGCTCGATGGCACCTGTTGCTACAGCTTTACATGGTTCTCTTGGTTTGGTTTGGGGATATTTGTGTAACATTCTCTTACTACATGTTAAGTGGTATGCTACATAGCTCATGGTATGTTAGATGCATTGTTAACGAAATGCAATATGGTCTGAATGTCTGTTACGATCGATCATCAAACATATTTGAAAACTACCTGAAACGAAACCAAAAAGTGATAGCCATGAAAGGCACATTTGTTGAAACTAAATTTACTTCACCTCACTGGAAGCTGGTACATGTACCTTCAAGTAAGAGATCCTGTTTAAAACTCTTGATGACAATTTCCGGAAATCGAAAACTACAATTTCCGTGCGACCAAGAAGGTCACTACCAGAACGCGCTAATCGGCTATAATATTTCTTCCACCTTCTTCTACAGCACAGCATCATTTCGGGTTCGAAAACGGAAACATCCTTCCAGCAAAGGAGAGCAACGAGTGTACCTACTTCATCAGGTACGGTACCTAACGAACCAAATGGCGCGTAGACCATTCACGCTCGTGCTGCTCGCGACACAGTCTGCCGATGTGAACCCCGGAGTGAATGGTGGCTCGCCTGAAACGCGGTCTAAACCAGTGAAAACATATTCCGATAAGCGTGGTGCAAGCTGCACGAATTTTCTGGTTCCGTGAACCCTTTCGACGTTGGTCCTAACGGAACCGGAATGGAAGGAATGGCGAATGGCGAATACACATCGGAACCCATCCGATGGCAAGCCAAAAGACTAACGATCGAACGAATTCGGGCGCCAAAAGACCATGTCAATGGAAGGGAAATAATGATGATAGATATTGGGCCGTGCCGTTACAACCAATCTGCCACAATGTGCCGGAAATGGTGAGGCTCGTTAGCCGGCTCCTGGCACAGACACTGTTCTAGTGAACGCACATTGCAGAAGGTATCGTGAAGGAAGACATTGCACAGCTTGTGAACCTCCCTTCACTCAGTTGGCCTTGAGTTTGAGATTTTGAGTTGTTAAACTCCAATACTTTGTAATCATTTTTGCAACAATCAAATTAGCAAACGAAAGGTCGAAAAGACAAATGTCGTTGGTCTGGAATTCCTCCGACACTCAATTAACACGTCTTGAAGTTCTAGTACTAGAGGAGACCTAGATGCTTCCTTGAGCCATTCCAATTAGTACATCTCTATCTCTTGATCACTGCCCCGGAAACTAACCGCAACTCAAGATGTTGAACAATGAGCATCTACCGGTCTATTGCATTTTCCGAATTCGAACCATCTTCCGAGAACCCACATCTATTCCATTCACCCTGCTGATAGTGGTGGTCAAACGAAACACACGATGGCCCCTTGATCAGAAGGTTACAGGTCACCACACCACAGAGTGCTGGACTGTTCCTCGAACAGGATTTCAAATCACCATCGGTCACCAGTGTTACCGATGATGGGTCAAAAGGGAAGATGTTTGGGTTTCTTACAATGCAGACATTGTTCGACACTTCGAGGAAGTCACCAACGAACGGCGACCCGGAGGTAGAAGAACCATTCGTTGTTCGGATGGCCATGCACCAGTCCAGTCCATATGCCATCATCATTTGTGGTTCCGGTACAACTTTCACTCTTTTCACTGCTTTCTGCTTCTTTTATGCCTGTCTGTGTTTTCTCCGTTGCAGGAGCAACTGCGGAAATCATTGGAACACAGGAAGTAACAACCTTATGTCGTACCCAGTCCGGAAGGGAAGGAATTTTCTCATTTTCTTCCCATACCTTCTGCAGAGATACCCGCAAATGCTGCAACGAAACAGTCTTTTGGTAGTAGTAGCAGCACTAGCAGCAGCAGTGGCAGCAGTAAAAACCACACGGAAGAACGCTACAAGTAAGTTTGTAGCGAACAGTTGCACACCTGGTAAGCTTCTACCGAAATGGTTCGGTCTCTTTTCGCCTTAATGCTGCTCTCCGAAGAATACAAAACGGTGGCGATGGTGGTGTACCAGAGCAGTCGCCGTTGAGCAAGTAAAATGTTCCACTTTATTTCCAATCATGCTCGTTAAAAAGGAACGGCAACCTGGTGAGAATGGTGTGGAGTAGATCCACCATCTTGAAACAAAAACTCTCTAACCGCCATCCCGACCACGTGCGTCGTGGTGTTTTGTGTCTTTTGTGTTGCGAGCAGACATCGACGTGTGATCCCGGGGAAGCCCGCTGGTAACAGAAGAGGGGGACCACATAAAAGGGCGGTAGAGGTACAGTGTATTGTGTTTGAACTGCATAACTGCAGCCCGGAAATTCGAGCTAACAGTGAACCTCCGGGTGCTTTCGTTCGTGAGTCACCTGGCGCCTCCATTTGTGAACGAAGATATTGAAGTAAGTCCGCTCGGTGGCGGTGAAATGGTAGAAAATGAATTGCCTGTTAGAAGTGATAAATTGAAAAATGTTTCGAAATGGATTTCTTTTTACTATCTCAAACAATTCATTTTGCACAATGGAATTTCTTCTCTTTCTAGTGCCAAGGTGCCGTAAATGAAGAGAAACTTTGCAATAATGTCCGATTGAATGTGAAGTTTAAACATTTAACAGGTTTTCAGTAGATGATTAAACATTAACCCACTTGAACGTATGATGTGAAGCGTCAGCTGCTTGTACTACACTATACCCCTTTTCCCGCTAAAGAAGCACTCAACCCAACTTTCAATCAGCTTCCTCGTGTCGCTTTAATGACATAAGCTTGCGTTTATCACGACGCCACCGTAACCAGTGTCGCTCAGAGAGAGTGACACATTTTCAACCTCACGATCCATTACGATCACGTCAGCTCGCGGAGCGCGTAGGTGCAGAGGTAGATGGTATCGATATCGTCCATCCCCACCACCATAACCACCTGTGATCCATGACCGCACACCCACCCCAAGCAGCCGTCCTGTGTGTTTCGCTTGGTATCCTTTCTTACACGCAAGATGCTTCATGGAGATTGCCGGCGATGTATAGAATTCTTAACGAACAGAGAGGTTTAACCTGCCCCCGGCATTTGCAGCATCACCTAGCCTCCCTCCTTCCGCCTCTGGATCCCGTTCTACCCGCGCTGGATGAGCCGTTACGGGTGGTTTGTACGGGGCCGCAGCAAATGGCTTTTCCGCTCGGTTTCTTATTCTTCCTCTCTGCACCATTAGCGAACGGAAGCCATTTTCGGAAAATATCGCCGTCATATTATCATTTTTCTTGTGCTATCACTTCCCATCTTTTCACTCCAAACGGCCACGTTGCTTTCCAATATCTTGCTGGAGGTAGCTGCCGCCGCAGAGTGAGAGAACGAGAGAGCAAGAGAGAGAGAGGGAGGGAGTGATCCTCCCGACCTGATTGTCCTCCTTGCTCTCCTTGGCATGGAGTGGTGCGGAACCAAGAAACGCCATTCAAGCTGACGCTATCGAGTGAATCGATCGACTGGCCCGGGAGGGATGAGGGACTTTCGCACTTGTAGGCAGCTCCTGATGGAAGATTGCACTCTGCACACGATACACATATGCGAGCCACGGTCGTGTTGCTCACGTGCTCCAAAAGCGCACCTAACGATAATTGAATGAATAAATCAATTTTCTCGTGAAGCTTCGTGCAGCAGCTCTTCCGTAGCGGAAAGGGGGAAACCGGCAGTAGATGATCCACTCAGCTACGGTTTTCACGGTGGTGGTGGTGGTGGTGGTGCTTGCTGGATGCTCATCGAACTCGCACCGAGGATCTAGTGAGGGAAGAGGGATCCATCGGTGATACCAACCGGAGAGGTTATCTGACGTTCCTGACAGCATCGTCCACAACACATATGCCTTGCTCTTCGTGCTACTTCTTCGTGCTGCCTGTTGGTGTTCTGAG
>NC_064875.1:40050938-40060938 GCF_943734745.1 Anopheles darlingi | reverse complement strand
TTCGGATAAAGTGCATCAGTGTCGAATATGGGGAATGTGGCGAAAACTTTCGAATTTGTGAGGGGCGTCTCTGTTTGTGAGTTTACAGAAATCCAATGCCAGTTCTTAATCACAAAGTTTTCTCATTACGCCTATTCACCAGGAATTGCTATGAAAAGGCTGCTTGCAAAACAGTCAATTACAAATCAATCTCACTATATGTAGTAAGAATGCGAAGCACGAAAAGAACTCTAAAACGAAAATATTGATAGGTCTCAGATTTGTTTTCAAATTTCCGTCGAATGCTCGTCTAACGTAAACATCAATATCAATATGTTCCTCATCGCAAGTGTCTAATATTCTTTCCTATGAAGCTCGAGCTATCTTCAATAAGCAAAGATAGCATACAGAGTACATTGTGTTCCTTAATAGCTAAACATATTGCAATACTTGACAGAAAGTTGATCTTGAAAGTGTAACATTTCAAACGTAAGGTTCCCAGTGTTTTGCTCGTCATTTTCTAATGGATTATCTCAAATTTCCAACACAAAAACAATACACAGCAATCCAAAATGATGGCAGCCCCATCAGACGTTAACAAACACTTAACTCGTGTTAGGTGTTAGGTGGAGTACAGCGTTAAAGGCAAATTTAATTATGCGTAAAACAGTGTTACGTGAGCAACGAACACTCAAAGACGCGTTCACACGATACACCCTGCAGCGAAGGGAACGGTACCGAAGATAGATTAGCTTCGATAGCTGCACGATCCAATGAAAGGGAATGAAAAATCACTCGTTTACCACTTTCCATTCGAGGGAAAATTCCTCCTTATTTAGGACACGTCGGAAAGGACGTGTCCTCCCTCCTTCGATCCACCGGCTGGCCAACCACAAGAAGCATCGAGACGAACATTTATTTTGTCGTATCCGAAGCGAGAATGGCGCAACGCTGGCGGGAAATAGGAAAACGGAAAGAAAAAGTCAAACTGTCACCACCACGATCAAGCGGACCCTCCTCTAATCCTCATGCCGAATGATGGTTGGTTGCGTGGTTTCGGTATCGGAAACAAATTTCAGTCAATAAAACAAATTTCAGCCATCAACGACCACAGCAGGAGCGCGTGCACGACGAGCGTAGGACTCGCTATACGTTTGTGACCACGACGGTGGACCGCCAACCAGGCAGCACACACCCGGACGTTGAGCTATGGTGTTATCCAAGTAGCCTGTGCAGCCCTCGCAGCACATAAACCACGTGCGATGAATTGTATGTCGGCACAAAGAGAGACAAATAAACATCGGAGCATAAAGTAGCAACATGGGGCAGTGCCCCATCCACCACCCCTTGATTCATCCCTTTTAAAATGGCGACAACGAAACGGAATCGGTCACACCTGGCTACGAGGCCGATGGAGTAAAAGGATTGGATCAGGATACGGTGAGAGAGCGAGAGAGGAAGAGTGAGGTCGAGTCAGCATAATTGATGATTGCTCGGTTGCGTTTCCACTGCCGTTGCCACTCCGGATATGCCGGGTGTGTGGCCCCACGGGGACATTACCGGGGTGTGTTGGTTCTCGCCGCGCACCGAATATCCCGCTGCACCGGCCTCATCATCGGATCGAACGAAAGTTTCGTATAACCGGGAGGAACGGCAGGATTCCGGTATCCAAACTTAAATAACCTCCACCACGACCACAACACACGGTCACAGTCCCCCCGTATTTGTTAAACGAACGGCGAAATTCATCGAATTCGATTTCGATACTGATTCGATTAAACCGTACTGCCGCGCGCAGGGAGCTTTCCATTCACTTTAAGGTGGCCGCCTGGCATGTCGGAAAGGGAACCGAATTCGGTTATATCGTTACAGGTTGTGGGCCGCGACAACAACGTTTATTATCGGTCGAAACCAAATGCAATTAAGTTAATATTCTGTTTTATCGATCGAGTCCTCATTGCTTTTCATACCTTCGGCCTAGAGTTGTTACACGTACCCACCATTTAATAATAACGCATTTACCATTCGAGAGTAACAGAGCAAACCGCATATCGCGGGGGTTCGAGGAGATTAAAAATGAAAACTTTTTATCACGTCCGAAGTCAATAAATCTGCCCAGGAAAGGTCAACCTATCCAACGCAGGCTAAATACTTAGATACCCTCCCATGAACCTGCTGTCAACGAAATGGCGGACCAATGCCCAAACCACACCGAAAGTTCCAAAAACCACACAGCAAATCCGTTCGCAGCTTTCGCAGCAGATCCACCGAAAGCGACAGAGAGACTTTTAACGAGAACACGCGCCCGAGTACGGGCGACGCGAGAACACCGACTGGAGCCCGGCCAAATTGGCAAGCGGCATAAATCTAATCCACCTCCGTCTAACCAAACCAGAAGCCCTTGCTGTCAAACTTTAAAACATCCTCTCTCGCGCGCGCGCTGTTTTTTTCTCGTTGCTTTCGTTGCCGCGTGTTTTGAGCGGCAACTGGGAAGCGGCTACCAGCATCTGCCAGCAGTTGTCCCAACCAAATCGAACCCCGGCATCACGAGCTTCGTTAATAGGCTTAGTTCGCTAAAAGCCGCCATTCGCGCGACTTTACCACAGCCCGGGCCACGGCGGGCTTAATCGAACGCGGTATTGTTGTTACCGGGTTTTTGGTGCCGCCATTCCGATACCACCGAAGAGGAGACGGCGGCGACAGCAGAGGTTGTCCTAGTGATAACGAAACCGTCAAATGTGTTTTCTAAATACGAGCTAGTCCCAGCCGTCTGTCAATCAGCTTTGCGCGAGCTATAAAGCGTTTCTCGGCTTTAATTAGTGCAACGACATGTGACGTCGCGCGAATGCAAAATTCAATCAACCGAGAGCAATGCTGATGCCGCGGAACACCTGGATTCACTCAGAGCGAACGGTTTGAAAAATCGGATAAATGATTTATTGTTGCAGCTACTTTCCCCAATAGCTGGTGGAATGAATATTTTAGGCATTCCGAATATTACAGCTATTCTAAAGCGCGCAATGGACATATGGTTCGATTACAATCGTACTGGGATTATACAGTGATTGACGCAACTATGTGTTCAAAACTATGTGCTGTTGTGGGTTTTCCGTAAGTATGATAGACGTTTTAGTAAATATTAATCGAACAGACAAGACTTAACTGACTAGAAGCAGAATAAATTGATAAATTACCGATTATTTGCATAAACCTGTCTAAACTGTTTCCTTGGTGACGGTTGTGTCATGTGATTGCATCATTTCAATACCTACTGTAACTTTGCAAGTCATCAGGAATTTGCATTACAAAATGCATTAACATGTACTAAAATCTCTTACTAAAAATTCTGTATCATCATCCTTGCTCATCAACATTAATTCGTAGAAATGGTAATGGTCGATGCAAAAGTGTTTGCAATCTAAATCACTGACCTGATGCTGAGCTATCACTAGCAACAATTTTGGAGGTAGTGCAAGTGACGATTCAAAACAGTTTTAATCGAAAGAATTATTAATTTCAATCAAATATCTTCAGAAAAATTAATTTCAATTAAATATTTTCAGAAAAAAAGTTTAAAACTAATGTTTGCTGATATTTTGGATCACAGAATTTCCAAATACATGCGGTTAGATGACTGTGTCGCATTGTAATCTGAGACATTGCAACTTTATAAATAATGCTATTTAAGTTTGCCATCATTGTATTGGATTCTTTTTCAACACCTTTCAACATTCACTGCAATTCATTTGTGGTGTTTACAAAGAAATGAAACGGACACTTATTTGAGTACAACATTGTCGCTTCTTTCCATAATCAAGGATCAGCGACCGCGCGCTGTACGTGAGCAACCCACCGAAGCCATAGCTTAACGGGCCGACCTCCACGAGACAGAACAGGTCGTCCTTGCATACAGAAATTCATCTCAACCGTACGGAATACGGAAAAATGAATTTCCAACGGTATAAAATAGCGAATGGCAGTAAGTATCCGTCACTTCAAAAACTCACCGCATCCCATTGTAGAAAGTGTAATTGTTGGAGAACGAAACAGACAGAGAGAAAGAAACGGACGAAGAGATTACTCGCCATTGCGGAATCGGTTCACTCGTGAGGACCGCTGGAACCATCTATAACCAGCTCCAGAATCCCACTACTTTAGTCGAGGAGGACCGAGGAAAGTGATCTCTATACGGTTCCTTCCACGAACACGACGAACCCACCACACCCGGTACCAGGCACCAGGCGGAATGCCAGTTAGTGACAGAGTGGCAGCATGTCGGTTCAGTTAGCAGGCAGGCAACGAGGGGGGGTGCAGAAGAGACATTATTACCCGCGCAGCATCCTTTTGCCACATCGCGTTGATAGCGGCATTCAGCAGCGCGGTTCTATTTTTCTTCTTCGCCGGAAAAGCGCCCGTGAGAGTGCCCGTGCTGCGTCGTCGTCGTGGTGTCTGTCGCTCCATGATGTATGTTTCTGCTTATGCAAACGCTAGGCCCGATGACAGGTACAGGACAGACACCGCCGTGCCCCATGCTTAGCACGCATCTTTACCAGGACCGGAAGCTCGCGCGGAAAACATTGTGGCAAACGTCAGATAATAAATCAGAACGCCCCGTGCTTCTGTCGTGCTACTTCCGTCGCGGTTCACCCTTTTGCCAGCAGCAGCAGCAAGTAGATGGATTGTCGGTTTTGCTATTACTTTTCGGGGTGTGGTGCTGGAGCCTATGGCCCCAGGTGTCAACGGCATTCTACCGGTCTGGATGCTGGATCATAATTTCTCGTCCTTCCTCCTCCCTTGGGAATTTTCTAATAAGAATGCTACATCCTTCTGCAAACACTTTATCAATAGGAATGAATCAGGATATTCATCTTCCTTCATCCGCTTTAAACCGGAAGAAGAAACAGCAGTTACTGATACTGCGCATAACAGTCCCAAGACAACTGTCGACATGCCGTAACAGTTATCAGTATACCCCGAGTGTTGTGTGACCCCGAGTGTTGTGTGATCTAAACACCACCATCTGCACCAGCTCCTGCCACCAACATAATCACTCGTGTCATCGAGACACCACCCAGCTGAGGGGGGGCAAGAGAAGCCCCATTTGTCGTTTCGTTTGTTTGTTTGCATCTCGCGGTACTGCCAGTCGTCTGACACACTGGCGTTTGGCGTGTGTCACGCACGCTCGAGAAACGTGTCCGCGTTTGTTAAATTAAATTTCTAATTGTCTCAACCAAGGCTGGGGGGTTGGCGGCGGACGGGGGCCTTTAATCGTTGCATCCGACAGATTTTCGCCCAACCTTTTCCCCGAACAACCCCTGTTGCCCTTTGGTTGCTGCCCCTTCCCTTTTCCGGCAACGTCACTCGACGTCGAGCAAGACAGTTTGAAATTGTGCCACAGACATGCGAGCACGCCAACAACCCGACTGGCTGGTTGCAGAGACCAGAGACCTACGAACTCACAGAGCATAACTGACATCCAGCAACCACAACTCCGTCCGGACAGAGCGAGAGAGAACCAAGTGAATGCGAATAGTGGTAACAGTGGCATTCCTCTCGATTTCGTGCACTGGTGAGCCTAGACCCCGGGTCTAGGCCGTTGCATGCGTCTTAATGAAATTCGTTTTGCGCTCGCTTGAACCCATCCGCACCGACAGCCGAATGTCGAGCGGTTGGTTTGGGGTCCGTCGGTGGCTTCCGCCATCTCCGGGCTTTCAATGGGTGGCCGCCACGACCACTGTCGACTGTCGGCCCCGGTTGTTCTACATTCAGTTCTCATTCTGGCTTTACAAGTGAAATAGTTTCCTCATCGGGGGGAAGACTTGCCTCCCTTACATGTATGCATGCATTGTGGCATCAGTGTGCCAGTCGAGCACGCACGTAACACTCCGTCGTCGTCGTCGTGTCGTTGCTGTTGGTGCATGGAACGAGCCATGCGGCTGGCTGCGGTGTAGTCGTTATTAATTCCGCGCATAATTTTCCACATCCGGTGCTCGGGGAGCGGCTTTCGGAAGCTATTCGGTAACGCAGCGAGCCCTCGGTGCTCGTGAGTTTTGAACCAAAACAGAGTGCAGTGCAGGAACAAACAAACATTTATAGGTGAAGGTCGCACGGAGCACCAGAGACAATTTCTTACCCGTTCCCTCTTGAGAGGCGAGGATAATAATGGCAAACTGTGGCTAATGAAAGTTGCACGATTTAATTAGGATCTTCCCGTTGCAATGGAAAGTTGTAGAAATAGTTCAACAACATTACCTGCAATAATAATCCGTTCCGTTTGAAGATGATTCAGTTGACAGCCGCTTATGCGTACTGTTCCATGAAGTGTATTTGCCTAAAAGTATAGAAAAAGCAAAAAGGAAACGAATAAGTAAAGGAACCTTATTTCACTTTAGTATATTAACATTTCAAATATGAGCCTTTCGAGTGAACATAAACTTCCAAACACAACATAAACTTCCGTGATAGCTAGGTACGACAAGACAGGCTGACAGTTGAACACAGTACACTTTGTTTCGTATGTTTCCGAAGGAGACACATGTCCATTATTAAACATATCCAAAAACGGAGAGACGGAACGTAGAGGAAGCCAAGAAGTGTCACCGATGTCAACATATCTGCTAACGAAACGATCCTAGCCCATCTTGGCCCTACCGCTAGCCACAACATGCCGGCCGGCTAGAAGATGCTGATCACACCTGCTCCGAACACCTTAAATTCCAATGCACCCACCAACCGTCCTGTCTCCTGGGCATCCCCCCTCCATCTTCTCACATCAAGTCGAATTGGTTGGCGCAATGAGCGCAACATGGCGAAATGCTGCACGACGCTCTCGACCCTTATTGTGTACCAAAACATAACATAGGCACCTTCCTTTGCCAGCATTTACCATTCTCGCTCGCTGCTGCCGCTGAGAGGTCGTTATTTTTGATAAACATTTATTAAGGTGCAGCAAATAGCTTTTGTCACATTTTGAGCTAGATGCTGCTGCTGTGCCTGCGGGTCGGGATCCTAGTGTTGGTCTTCCGACCTAGCGAATGGCACACAATTCCCGCCAGTGTGCGCCAGCCTTTGGAGACTTCTGCAACTGAAGTGGTGGTGGTTGCGTATGGCACACGGTCGGTGTCTTAGCACTTTCATAAAGTATCGTATGTTATCGGAGGAAGCTTTCAACGCCGTCACCATCCTAGAAAATGCCGGAAACAAAGGAACATTCTTTTGGTGAGAGGGTGAGATCGCAAACCTCGTGGAGGAAAACACTAAAAAGCATCGACATTTCACACCACCGCTTCCTTGGATGGTGACTGTCAGCTTCCGTTCCCCATGGCCAGTGAAGCGTGTCGTTCTGCAGAATCGAACGTACAGCTTCGTTCAGGTGGAGTTCATCCAACCGAACCAGCTTGGAAAGGACGCATTTTGGATTATGAACCAATCGTAATGGTATTGCCCCTTGGTCCTCTAGCATGAAAGGGGATTTCGTTCCTTTGTCCGAGGTCAATAAATTATACTACGAACTTATATGCACATTGGCATCTAAAGTTGCAATACTCGATTCCGCTCTACAGCAAGGAACCAGCAATTACGTTAGTAGGAAGAACCAAATCTACTTCATCTACCAAATATTAAAACAATAAGCATTTTTAATTAATTAGTTTAAAATTGTGTTCTTGCAAACAAAGAATCATCCCACAGTGTTCTAATGAGAGTTGTAGCTCGTACGATAGCATTTGCAGAGAAAACGTACAATTCCAGGCAACCAGAAGGTAACGACGGACCCCTATTTCCCTTGGGTGTGCTGTCTGGTTTTCCCGAAATTTCCCAAAGATATCCGCGCTCGCCAGCTGCAAAAGATCCAAAAACCGAATGCAAGACGATACACCAAACATGACGCGCATCACCGCGATACCCCCGCAATGGCCCATGTCAAAACTCGTTATCCGCAACGGGCAAAAGACAATCAACCAAAATTGTCCACAATTGAAGAAAGCACCGGCGGCATCGTACCGTCACTCGCGCTCCAGAACAACGCTCCGAAAGGTTGATGCTGGGTGTCACCCGAGCGCCGGTTTTGGGCGAAAAACTTTTCCCATTGTTACCAATCGAAGCAGCAGTCGCGAGAAGCAGTGCCAACCGCGATGATGCCACTGCTCAGAGCACAACCAGGCAACCGTTTTGTGATGCGTTCATATGCTGGCAGGCAATACCGCGTCATGGCATGGTGGTGGTTGAAGCTAATCAGAGAACCCGAAATGATCTCTGGCATTGATAACGGTTATCGTTGCGCTCGATGATGGCTGGAGCGCGCGCTTTCATTCTGCTGCGTGACATTCGGGGGTACCGCCGAGGAGACCGAGCCTTGCAACGGCTGCCAGGAATGGGAAACTAATGATTGCCTCAGGTGACGATAAGGGTATTTGTTGGAAAATATCAGAGTTCTACCGCCCTCGCCACCCACCCAATTGTTGGGTGCCATCCAATTGTAGGTTTGACACGAACCGAAACTGAAAACCCAAAATTACGGTTAGTATTGAATGCCTCAACGCACACACACAACAGCATGACGATTCGAGGAAAACTTGATTCCCATTTTGATGCCAAAGTGAGCTGCATCTTCTTTCCGGGACCTTTTGCATCTCCTGACCGAAATCAGAGACACCAAGCGGCTGCTGCTGCTGCAATCGACATCTCCACTGCTGCACACCGCACAGGCTAGGAGCAAAACCTAAATTCGAAACGTCATCGAACCAATCCAATCAAAAGTCGATCGATCGTCGTTTCGAATTCGAAGGTTCCATTTTTTGTCTTCTTCTTCTCATTCGCTCTCCTTTTCTCGATGTTCCATTTTGCGGTTTAACGCTCCTTGATTGATCCACCGACAGCTGGAGCGACGCTTGCTCTCTGTTCCTGTGTTGAGCGAAACCGAAACCAAAACCGTTCGTTTACTCGCTTCAACCACCATCATCGTCGCAGCAACCACGCCACGACGCGGTCCATGGCCGTACCACCGAATAGCAATCAGGTTGCGGTGAAGATGATGTCGAGATTTTTCCGTTTTCCTCCATTGAAGTTCTCCAAAGAAGTCAATTCCCGAGCACTGGCGTCAATCGCACGGTGCGATATCTCTTGCACGCGCGGCGTATCACAATCTTCCGCCTTTTTTATGTGAAATCACGATGGCATCATTTGAATGACGACTACTACACTTGTCTGTCAGGATCCAGCGAGAAAACTTTTCCGTCACGTTAGTGCCAGGGTGCAAAACGGTTCCGGGGTTCCGGAGTTGCATGAAGTAAGGGGAACCAAGAATCATAAAATACGGGAGGTATGAGTTCGATTTAGAGTACCCCCTAAAGCAGCATAAATGGGGCTCTGGCGAGCTAGCTATCGAGAGTTCCTTGATCGCTGTTTGGTGAGATTTTCCCCGAATGTTCCACAATTTTCCAGAGGGGTCTAGAGCATTGGCAGCATGATGCGCTTCTGCCCGATTGATTCGAAGGTGGGTGGTTGGGGCGTGACGTGAGCTTTCCTCTTTCCTCTTTTCGAGAGACAACAGCAGGGAGTGATTTGTGATTTATTACGATGCCCATCGACCACCACAGGACGTCTCTGTCTCTCCGCTCCGCACCGCTCCGGGAGTTTCCTCCATTCACAGGCTGGCCAACACACAATGCAGGCATCAAATCACCATGACCATGGGCCAGTAGTCGATCGTTTGTTTCACCCAAACTCCCGAAACCACAACGCAGACACGCAGACGAGTGTGAGTGCAACCATGGCACCGAGCCGAAACCCGTCTGCACGATGCCGGAACATCCATCAAGCGAGGAGAGCGTTGGTCGAGACAACAGGCAACAGTAACATCAGCTCTAGCTGGCTGGCTACCAGGACTCCCCCACCGGAAGTCCGCCGCCCAAGTGCGGACCTCGAAGCAGAGCGAGATCTCGTCAGCACCGCACACGAAATGGACCTAACAAAGGCCAGTAAATCGGTTGCAAACGACAGTCATTGGATGGTGTGCACCGGC
>NC_064875.1:39910938-40048438 GCF_943734745.1 Anopheles darlingi | reverse complement strand
TATGTAAACAACCATTTCATTAGATGAAATGGAGCCATTTACGCCAGTAACGCAATCTATCTTGCAACTGTTCGTAAAATGTGTTATTAAAAATACCTATCTATCTTTGTATCCGTCCTACGTCGACCTATCAAACACACCTTCGATTTAATGTAAAAAGTGTGTTTTATGTTTCCACATTCCGGTCTAATCGTTTGGGTTTTAAGAAAATCCCCGGAAGCAACATCCGGCACTCCACCGGTGCTGCTCGAGGGCACTGGAATGCAGTTCATGTCTTTCGATGCAGCATGGTCTCGTGCCGAACAAATCCAAACGCCTCTTATGCGTTTAAGGTGCTAGAGGAAATGTGGGTCGGCTCAAAAGGTAAACAAGAATTGTAATAAATTTATTTTTGTTCTTGCTCCCATGCCATCCACGCTTCTGGTCATTTCCACAGTGCCTCCAGTGGTGGGTAAGGGTTTTCCAACCATTTATCTGGTCACCCTTTGGAAACCAGATGCACCACTTGCCGGTGGATTTTCTACTGGAAAAAGAAGAAACTGTCCGCACAAGTGGGAAATAGAATGTATTCCAAATATTTTATAGCCAAGATCACAGCCACGAAAGGGTTTTGCACCAAGGAAAAAATTGTTCCTTGAAACTCAGCATCCTCTCCAAAAGGGTGCTTCGCCGGTCGTATCGTCATGCTACCAAGCGGTCCAAGTAATCCTATTAAGTGGTATGCATTTAACGTAAACTACCGTTACTTTCAAACACGTTACAGCAACCTAAGCTCTCACCTCTCGCGTACCAGAGCAGGATCAGCCGACTACGTTTTTTTGGGTGGTGGTTTTCCATTCTAGTTTGTTTATTGCTCAAAGTTTTGCGGTGCGCCAGCTTCGCGCACCCTTTTGCTGAAGCCTGCAATTTGTTTAACACCCAAATTTATGGCAACTGCCGTTGCCAGTGGTCGGCGGAACAAATTTTGATTATGCAAATACAGCGATTCAGTGCAGACAGCTCAACCCTCTAGTCAGACAGGGGGCGCTCTTGAATTGCAGAAGTAGGTAAGCGGCAGCTACCGAGCAAAATGGATTGCTATCCAACTCACCAGCTGGATCGATCACTGGCCTTACAACAATAGACCTTAGCCGTGATCGTCTAGTGGTTAGGACCCTACGTTGTGGCCGTAGTAACCCAGGTTCGAATCCTGGTCACGGCAGTGGTATGTGTGGATCGTGTAGCCATTAGCAGGAAAATCTGTGGCGCGCAGATATGTATCCTCAAACACAACAAAACACTGTCACGGAGGTCATTTTGATTTTTGTTTTTCAAAAAGGACCGCAATTTTGATGTACAATCTTATAGACTGCATCAGAAACCGTATGGAACGCTCACCTACCTCTTCTAAACACTCGCAAGTAGTTTCGTGATTTTCCGCTACCGGATCTATTGTTGTATTCCTGTTTCAAGATGATTCGAAGGGGTCGCTCTGGGTTGCGAAGAATATTCGTTTATTTTTTCGTGTTAGGAAAATTTTAACAAAATCTCAATCAGTTTTCGATTTAAAATTAAAAAATTGAAGATAGAACACCTTACCAAGAGCAAAAAAGGGTATCTGGTTTTCCCTCTCCGTGACAGTGCATCCACTCATCAGCTTAGTAGTTGACGAGTCCTTGAACACTGCCGTGACCAGGATTCGAACCTGGGTTACTACGGCCACAACGTAGGGTCCTAACCACTAGACGATCACGGCTAAGGTCTATTGTTGTAAGGCCAGTGATCGATCCACTTACTTGATCGCTTTCCAACGAAATTGGATCAATACTTCGCTCCACCATTCACTTTATACCGTTACGTATCCAAGCACCCCGGGTAAAACACGCTCAACCAACCATACCATGGAGAAGTGCTTCGCGAGCAATACGGCCAGAAAGTGGAGCCAAAAGAAAAGCGAAATAAAAGCTTCAATCACCCTCAATCGGAATGGAAGAAACCTGTAGCGCAACTTTTCGATCGGTAAAAAAATTGACCCCCACACAGCAATCGTTGGTGCCATTTCTGATTGACTTGCTAGCTGTGATCTACTTTTGGGCGCTTTTCAAGTTTTGTTAAATCCCATAAAAAACGCAAAGTGTTCAATAAACAAACGAAGAATTGGAAAGAATGCTGCAAACATTAACGAGGACACCCTCATGACTATCCTTCAAACCGCATTACTCCAACGCGACGCAGAGCAGAAAAAAAAACAAAGTTACGTACAAAGCTATCTGCTACGTTAGATTCACTGAAAAGAAAATATCCATCCGACCCTTTCGCAGGGTCACTTTATTTTTATTATTATTTTCTCGGCAGCGGAAGTTACTCCGGAGCCAGAGGCAGCAGAACCCTATTCACACCGGAAAGGAGCCAACCGAGGACCAAGTGACCGGCACTTTATAAATCTTAATTACGAAACACTTATCTAACCGATCGTTCTGGCGCGAGATTGGCACGTAGCAATCTTATTACACGCCCACACGAAAGGCGTTGGTCCGGTCGAATGAAAGAAATAAAACAAACCGCACCTTCCTGACTTCCATCCAGTCTGCCAGCCCCACTCCGTGTCACCTTTCATCCCACCGGTGGGCTTTCATCCCACCGACCGTTTGCCACTTTTCTCCAATCCAATCCACTTTGAGGTTGACGCTCCGCTTTCAGTTTATTACCTTTTCCCATTTTCCCATCCAACTTTCCTCCTCGCGAGGAGATCCGGAAACGCACGAAGAAACGGAGTAAAGGAAAGAAAGTAAAACCCAAGAGGCAGCCCTGAAGAACACCGACGACGAAACACGGTTCAGCAACTCGCACCCTGAACGGCCATCCTTTATTTGGCGTCGTAAAATTCGGAGGAGGTTGTCGCAGCGACCTCGCCGGTCATAAATATGTTGTCGCCTTACTAATTTTTCTGTGTCGTCGTACGTCTCACCCGCAAACCCCTTGATAAGGACCGGTGGAGTGGGCACTGGGAGAGATTATGCATGGATGGGCGAGTACACGAGCACACACACTCGCACGCACGCATGAGCGCACTTCTTCAACGATAATCATTTTAGGCGCACAACCATAATCATCATCACGTTCGCCATCACTGAACATCCTGCAGTACCACCACGGCATACAGCGTGTTTTTGGTGATCGTTACCGGCCATAAAACCTGCGCCGAGAAGGAGGAAAGTATGTGACAGCAATGACGACGACGACGACGACGGTGTCAGTTCGCTGTTCGTTTGAGATTATTGCTTCGAGAAGTAAATGGTCCCTTTATCCTCAGTTCATCGATGGAATAACGGCCCCCTAAGCGATGGATGATTCTTTTCTCAGTCCATTTTTACAAACATTTGCTCCGATATAAACTCACAGTTAATACATCGAAGTTTGTCATTTACACGATAAGCAATCGCTTTTTTATCGCAATCTAGCCCCAGCGCTCCAAGTCATAAATGGTGATCCGAAATTCGTTCGTTTCGATTGTGAAAAACATCCACATAGAAGAAGCCACAACACAAATGGTTCGTGCGATCAAACCGGCAATTAATTTTAATTTCTTAATCATTACATCTCCCAAAATCGGAAAAGGGACCAGCGCGCCAGGCCCATGAAAAGGACCAACGCGAGCACTTCCTGTCTCTTCGCGCCCCTTTCTCTATCCGAACGGTGTTAATTATTCAAATCGATAACGCTCTAGGGGTAAACCACGATCGATCGAAGAGCAAAATCATAATAAGGTGGTGCAGAGATAAGCCAGGGATGTAGCAAGGTGCGAGGAAGATGTTCTCACCAAACGTTTCTAACAAGGGGAGGAAGGCGCGCGCCATTGAAAAGGGTCATCAAGATTAAAAAAGGGAATTTTACCGGCTACACGTTGTGTCTACATCAACAGTGATTCGTGGAATAATTAAGCCAGCCCGATTCGTGGCAAAGCGCAACTTTGGGCGAGGCAAATTAGGTGTCTTACCTCGTGTCCTGCTGGCGGCAATCATAAATTTTCCTGCCAACCACGGCACGGTACGCAGTTGACTTTGAAGCCTTCAGTTTTGACCAAACCCTGGGGCGTATCAGCGTAGCGCCATGTAATAGCGCCCTGTGCTCTGGGCCATAAAGTTATACGGCGCGGTAATAGAAATTGATATAAATGTTGTCTTTGGTTCAAAGTTCACGTAATCGGTATTAAACGGGACGCGCGGATGGCAATGAAAACGCTCCTTAATGGGGGGGTTCATCTGACCAACAGAGCAATCCTAACAAGATTCCAATCTGCAACTCCGGCCATTCGCATTGATATTGAGGCACTTTGTGATGTTGCGTTCGTGTCTAAGAATGTCAAAAATGCTGTTGGTTGGACCTTTCGTTTTGTTCAAACATTTCTCCTCTCCCAGCAGCAGCAGCAGCAGCAGCAGCAGTTTACCGTCGCAGATGTGGTCTTCGTGACAACATGCAAACGAACAAGAAAGGAACCGAAATCATGTCATTAAGCCTAATTAAATCCTCCGACAGCCATACCGAGGCCGAGATGTAATGGTTCGCTGACTCCTGTGACAGGGTCTGACTGCTCTTCGGACTCGGAATCCTCGGACGACGCCTTATGCGACAAAGAGCCAGGTGCAACTTAACGGGCGGTACCGGCACGAGCAAAACTCTTGAACTGAGAGGCCGAGTATCCTTCAAACCACCAACAGTAGTGCATGATCGTGGTAACAAGGAGAGGAGGTCGCCATCCCTCCTTCCCCAAGGGAAAAGTTTTAATAAGATATCCAACAACGATTTCACGGGTAAGGCACGTAATTAAGGAACGCGCAGCAGTGTGCGTACACGTCAGGCTTGAGTGTTTCCCCCCTCCATCCTCCTGTCCATTCCTCCTGCCTGCCATGCGGCCAAAACCCGTGTTGTGCGGGCGCAAACTTTTGTCACACAGACAAAATGCGGGGTTGATAACAATGTGCCGTGGAATATTAGTTCGCTTGACGGATGCAGTGAACGACGTCGGATTTTGTCTAACGAGCTACACGTTCCTCTGTTCACGAACCTAAAAGACCAGCAAAATAGAAGTTATTTTACATTTCACCTAAAAGTTATCATAGCTTCCTTTTTACCTGCTTGTATAATAAACTTTCAGTTTCAATCGAACGATTCAGAAAGGGTTGAATTCCGTCGGCCAGTAAACCCCTGAATGTTCGCAATCCGCAATACAAATTACACGCTCGGTACGCGTTCTGGCCGAATGAACTCAATCCTCAATCTCAATCCTTTCCGATTCCGCTCAATCAATCTTCAATCGTAGAAATCACTATACGTGTACTACATAACTGCCGGGAGTCGCTGTTTACAAAAAAGTGACCAAAGTGGCTCTAGCGCAAGTACGCCACATCGTCGTCGTGTGACGTGAACCAACTGAACTCGGTAAGACCACCATAAAGTACCAATAATGCCATTTGCTGATTGCATCAACCAATTGACGGACGACATAAATCGCAAATGACAACACTAATTTCATTGCCCATGGACCATTCTACTTCGTCACTCGTCAGCAGAAAGTATCCTAAGTGTAGAGACGTCCCCTGGGGGTCTCCTCGGAGAGACTGCTGCTCGCTCCTAACGATTCCTATGGCTTTCGTCGCTTTCTGGAAGATGATGAAGCACTTCAATCACTTCAATTGGCTCCGAAGGGTCAGTAGAATGGCGTAAGAAAACTCTTTTTTCTCGTACTGTGTCCAACAACACTTGAAGCATGATTCTGGTCTCGATTGTGTTGGTCCATGAAGAGTCACCAAATGTGAACCACCATCCGGGTGCTCCTGATTACCCGGCCGTTTTTTCCCGGTATCCGTACACCACCATGGCAGTGATGGAGCATAACGATTATGCGGCACATATACCCTCTACATACCCCGCTACTCATGCTGCTCTGCTCATAGCACCCCACACACCCCCATTTGATTGAAGGCGAAATTCATCATTCGCAAATGCGGCCACACCACCGGTGCCGACCGCGACGGAAAAACGCACCCAGATGAGTTTTATAATTAATTTTTCACCTTTTAACCCACCACCGCCTTCCCCCGTCTGCCAGCTTCCCTCATCCTACCACAAAGCATGGGCACAACCAAACGTCCGCTGCTGGTACTTAATGAAGTTGTGATATTGTTTCGATGAGGGTCGCCCGCGTGGAACGCGAAACGTCCCCCCAATCGCGCTCCAGCCACGCCACATCACAGCGATTCCGCACAACGACCAACACACACCAAATGTTTCTGACGCTCGATCGATAATGTTTCGCGAAAGTAAAATGATGATCTTTCGCGAGCATCCGGTCGCGCAGCATACTTCGATGGTCGAAGCAGCAGCAGCAGCAGGAATGGGACACCATCGGCTCGGCATCCTGGTGGTGCCCGCGTGACCGAGTGCTCGCTCCCGGGAGTTTCGGAACGAAATTAATTAATATTTATCGTAATCCACCGCACACGGAAAGAAAGAGTACCGGCGGGAGTAGGCCTTGGGTGTTGCCAATGGCAACACCAGCACCAGGTGCGCGCTCTGCGATGATCAATTTTCCGGCCTGCAGCACTCATTGAAATGGTTCGTATTTCACATTTTCCTATCTTTCTCTCTCTCTCTCTGCCGCGGTGGTGGTGGTCGGCTCTGAAAAGGGTACCCCGCCGAATGCTAGTAGTGCCGGCACATGAAAGAGGATCCTCCTGATTGCAGAGGGCAACCTTCCCCCGCGATTGCATAAAGACGACGGGGCACCACCATTACCTCCTTCTCCACACCAAACCGCATCGGTGCGAAAGATTGGCCACAGCGCGTTGGCGCGTGGCAGCAGATTACGCTAACGAGATAATCCCCAAAATCTTGCGCCCAACGCGGGTATGACAGCATGCCAGCCTAGGCCATGATGGCCACTCCGATCACGTAACGTTGGGCTCAGCTGTGGGTGCGTGAAATTACATTTTAATGATACACTTCATTGGGCATTGCTGCTACTGCTGCTGGTGCTGCTAGACTGGTGGAAAGATTTGCGACGAAGAGGGTCCCCTCCATAAAAATCCTGGCGCTGACCTAGGTATAATTATAATGAAATTTCCATTGCCATTTCCCACCGGTTGACAGGTGTAATTTGAAGAGGAAAGTGCAAAGCGATGCTTCCCGTAGCTCCCTTTTGCGCTGCAAACCTTATTAGCAGCAGGTACAGAGAAGCGGAGAAAGAATTCGTGTCCACCCAAAAACGAAAAAAGCTGCGAGGCTACCAAAGATAATCCTGCAAATTCGGTGGTCCCGTTGAATGTGATCAAACGAAAATGTTGCAAAGGCTGCAATGCAATCACCGCCTGCGGACCTATACAGCGGAAGTATCACGTTGCACCAAAAGATCGGAACCACCACCACGGTGCTCGTCGCAACGGAGTCACGGATCGCTTCATCAATTTCGTGAACCAGGATTTCGCGGATTCTGAAAGTGATGCATAAAAAGAGCTTCATCATCATTTTAAATTAATTATCCATCATACCGGCGACGGTGACATCTCTCACCCCAGAATTCTCTTTCCCTTTGGAGTCGAAAGGATGGAACGTTTGGACAAGAATTCGGTCATCAGGATTGGTCAGTCATATTTGTTACGTTCCCCAAAAAGAAAAAAGGAAAACACGCCCCGAGAACATTCCCTGTCAGGTATGAAATATGATCGAATTGATCGCATATTTTTAATTGCTCTGAGCCCTTGGGATCGAAACCCCGTGGACCAGCGGTCATCCTGTAACGCTGATCGGCATCAAAATGGCATCTGTGGCATCGGATTCGGACAGTACATTTTAATTCCAACGACAGAAGGTAATGAATGTATCGCTTAATTCCAAACCGTGTGTTGTGTTGTCGGGACAAATGAAGATTTGTGTTCTCTCTCTCTCTTGCGGTCGCCGCATTCGTTGCTGTAGAGGCAAATTAATTGACATTTCTGTTGTGCAACGGCAGCAACAGCACGGGAAGCGAGATAGTGGAATGCGAAACGTAAATTGTCCCCCTTAACATTCTTCTGTTGACCCCCCTGACCGACCGACCGACCGACCAAGACGCACTCGCCTCGGGCGTACACTAAGGGTTATGGCGAGAGACGGACGAGCTGATTGGAAACATGGTTATCATGCCCCGGAGGTGAGGACCATAAGGCAATAGCTTTGGCTTCGGGTCGATGATTTGTACCAACCGCTCTCTTCGCGATCGTGGAACAGAATGAGAATGTCTCGATTCGATGCCAGTACCGGTCCCGTTTTACCACCCGAAAAGCAATCACATCTGCAGTTCGCAGTCGCAACAATCCGCCGCTCGGTGGCGGTCAAGAGCCAAGGATTCGATATTTTCAATTTACACCTACGCGAACGCGCGCGAGCTCGCCCCGCGAGTGACGAGCATCTCTCGCTGCGTGCACTCGCCGTGTGTGTTGCTTACGATCCAAAGGAAGTGGGAAAAAGGGATGATGATGCTGCTGCTTTTGGAGGGGGTTGGGATTGCGGGGTGGTGTACGATACATAAATTATCCTCCAATCGAACGGCAGACGTCGCGCCGTTTATGCGCTTGTCGTTAGTGGGAGCGAGACCGTTCCAGCTGGTAAAAGCGAACCACCAACAACCGTCTTCAATCATCACCACCATCAGGGGGGCCAACATTCTCTTGTGGCGACGGCGGCTTATGCTGGCAGACGGACGCGGATGCAGGGGAGAACGCTTGACGCGCACACCCATAAGGCGGAAGAAGAAACCGAAACCGAAGAATCCTGATCTTTGCTTCCACCATTCCTCGGGGGAACGATAAATAGAAATCGGAATCGGTTACCACGTTACCACGACAGCGGCGCGATCCGGCGTGTGACGGACGGACAAACGGACAGTCGAACAGACAGACGGAGGGCACACCGCGATAAGCGATTTGTGTCCGGAGATGTTAGTCACGCCACCTCGCCGGACCTCGGATGCCGCCGGTGACGCCGGAAGAGGTGTGCGTACGCGCGGCACTCGTATGTCGAAATCGACGATGACGATGATGATGATGATGATCATCATCATCATTATGGGGTTCTCTTCCCTTTTTCTCTTTCTCTCTGTCCCGTGAAATGTGTCTGCTGATCTGGTGAGGTTAAGTCCACAATCCACCAAGAACTCGCGCATCTCTCGCGGTTCATTTCTCATTCTTTCCTCGGATTTTCTTGGGTTCTTCGCTCCGATTTATGGTTCTCAACGTGCGGCGACGGCGGCGGCGGCTTCGGTTCCCTCCTTCTGTCCACCAAGAAGTGGTGGTGTTCTTTTTTTTGGGCATTTTTATGTTTCATTTCTGCCAGACCGGCCGAGCATAAACATAAGAGGCTCGTAAAGCAGCCCCTGCCGGTATGTGTGTGTGTGTGTATTTTGAATGCCTCAGCTTATGCGAGACAATAATCCACCTGGATGGGAGATAGCGAGCGAAAGAGAACATTATGCTCTAGCTCTATAGCTAGCTAGCTAGTGACCGGCGGCCATTAGAAGAGGCCGCGTGTTTGTTAAGTAAATGGAGACAGGGGAACAGAGATGAGATGAGATGAGTAAAGAAGAAGCTAATCCCAGAGACACTCGGGTCGGGATGAAAGGCCAAAAGATTTAAGCGAAAAGCGATAAATTACAGAACGCTGAACCACACGCCGCGTGGCTTAGAATGAACACGAATGGGTCTAACGTCTATTTCGACACATAAAATATGTTCAAAACACTGAGACACACGCTTGATGGCATTAGTACACACATTAGTGTTGACAGTGTTACCCATTGAGAAGGTAATCAAATTTTACAAAACAAAAGATACGTTATGTGCAATAGAGAATAACTTTATGGTAGAAAATTGCTTCATCTGCTAGTCCCCAGCGTGCAATCTGTTAAAGATGGTGGACACACCTACGCGAAAAAACACACACACGACACTACGAAGCAAAAAGATCACAAAATAAAGAGTGCAGACGAAGGAGGATGGCGGACCAACGAGAGGGTCTATCACGATCTCCAACAAAAGGAACTCGCGTGGTCCATTTATGAGACAGGCGAGAGAGAGAGAGTGGGAGGAGTGAGAATCCGGTACCGGGGTTGTAGACACCCCAACAACATGCCATCCGCGTATGATGTTCTTGCACTTTCCTTAATTCATGGCCAGCCAGCCAGACACAGGAATCGTTCCAGCATCGGCATCCTTCCATAGGATGATAACCAACCAGGCGGAGAGGGACACACATATTGGGACATAAAACAACAATGCAATTTGAGACAATTAATAATACACAAAGGAAATAAGGACCACAATAAGGAGGAAAAGTGGTGGTGGTGGTGACGTTGAGGGAAGAGTGAACGAAAACAAAACAAAAATATGCTCCAAGAAACACGTGCACCCCCCGTGTGGCTGGGGCTGTGTGGGTGGTGAGGAGGTATGTTGGTCTCCCCCCTTACGCCCCCGAAAGCATAACCAAGAGAGAGACAACCAAGGACCAAGACCATCCAACACCAACTCATAATGAGTGCAAGTCATGTGCCGGGCGCCGCGTCACAGGATGCCATGCCTTTTTTTTCTACGCCCGTTTTTTTTTGTCACCATGCGCCCGCCATCGTCTGCTTTTCAAGTTTTCGCTTTTCATATTTCCAAAGAACCAACCGCGCCCGCTCCTCCCCGGTTATTGTCTCCATCGCGCGCGCAGCGGAGATCGCGTGATGCAAGAAATCTCGTCAACCCAATTCAGGGCTCTCTCTCTCTCTCGTGCTCTCACTTTCTCTCTCTCCCTCTCTTCCCTCTCTGTTCCAAGTCAATGTCGATCCCGGCGCCGGCTAGCATATAACCTTTTGGGGAGGGTGGAAGTGCGGTGGTAATGTGTCTCTCCCAAGGGACCGCGCGCCGGACCGGCGAACCTTTTGGGGTCCCAGGCACCAGGATTTATGGACGCTCCACCATCCTCTAGCGGCCCTTCTAACCGTGGTGCTCGGAAGAGAGGGGGTGCATTTTTGGGGGGGGGAGGAAAGTTTTATGATCATCCCCCTGCTTCGCGCCTTCCTCTTCTTCATTTTTTGCTTCCTTTCGGTGTTTTTTTTGTGAGGGCGGAGGAGGTTTTCGTGGTCTCTCCACAATCTGCAGCCCCATTCGGTGTTAGGTTGAGTGGCTCCAGAGCCACCCCCCTCCCCCCACCCCTCCTCTCAGCCACCAAAAAGTGAGACCCATCGTGGTGCAAGTTTTGCGGTTTTATTGTTTGAAAAGCTTGTCGCGTCTTCTGCTGATGGCCACATTCTCCTTGGACACCCCGCCACCGCATAAAACATAAGAATTCTCTAGCGCCAGCGGCAGCGGCATAAAAATCAAGGGAAAACAGCGAAAAAGTGTTCTCCACCAACAACTGCGCGCCAGTGGTTGAAGTGTTCTCTGCCGGTCACCACACGGTCACGTCTCCTCATTTCCATTGCTACCTTTCCTTTCCATCGCCGCTACCGATAAGCGGTTCTCCCGGGCAGGAACAACAACAACGAAGAACTATAGTCCCGTGCCGCCAAAGTGGTGGAAGATAATGAAAAATTAAGAATACAAACTCCCACCACCACCACCACAGCACCGTGTACCGTACGGTGGCTCTATAGTGAGGCCACCAAGTTGACAACCACCCACGAGTACCATCACCACATTCCATGCAACGCGCGCCTCTGGCTGGCCGAACGTGCCCCGGAGGAGTGGTGCCCTGGTCTGCGGAGTTCGGTAGAATTACTTTTTCGCGATAAGATTTATGTTGCGACGATGGATCACGCAAAGCGGCCAACAAACAACGGCCACCACCGTCAGCAACCTTGAGGTTTCTGAGGTTTTCCTCCTTCTACTCTTTCGGATCGAATCCATCTTGAACATTATTTTTAAAATAACTACCACAAGGCACGCGCGCGCGCGCCGCGGCCCAGCGCTTCGGTGCAAGAAATCCGAGAACCCGCGCATATCTAGGCGAGTCCGCGTGAAAGACAAGGAGAAGGAAGAGGAAGCCCGGACCGAAATCCGTGCGCCACCGAACACGAATGAAACAGCAACAACAAAAAAACAGGAGCAGGAAAAGAAGGAACAGCAAGGAATTCAATGGAAAAGCTAGAAGAGCTGCAAATGGAATATAATGAAAATTTCGTGATGGGCTGTTGTGGGGAAGGAGCGCGAAGGAAAATCAATATTATCATCCATCCTCATTATACGCAGTCGCTAGGCTAGTAGACTGGGCATCATCATCATCATCATCATCATCAGCAGTAGCAGCAGCAGGGCTTCGCCTCTCATTATCTGGAGAATATTCTAAAAATAATCCTCACATTTTTGAAGAAATTTGCATGGATGAAAAGACGGCCGTCTTCTTGCTGCCCTTTGCATAAATCCATTAACATAATATCTGCGAACAGAAAGCGGGCGGTTTGGGGCCAGCCAGGCGCAACTGATAGCACGATATGCGCGATTGAAGCGTAACTGAAAATCAATCACCACTAACTGAATCGCAAAAAAGGCGCATGGCTGAAAAGATTGAGCGCCCCTCCCCACGATTTAATATTCATTTTTGTGCATAAAACAAATAGAAAGATAACCCCGTTATGCATACAGTTCTCGAGATCACCGGTCGCGTATCATGCTAATAACTTTTTCCGATTTTCCGATTCTGAAAACCAAACCTCCGCATCAAGCTGAACGAAAAACGACGATCAGCAGACCGAAAAAAAAGGGAACAAAATTTTCCGATTGGTAGTGGGAGAGTTGAAGTGACTGTTTGAATGAGGGCCCAGGGGATAGAGGAAGACACTCCCCGCGTAGCAAAGTGTAAAAGTGAATAGAACGAGCCACTCGAAGGCAACTACTACTTCTGGTCGGACTTGGGCGGTGCCGGTGGCCATCGTCACTTGAACCGTTGGATGGAATATTTGATTAGCGGACAGTGACGTTGCCATTGCTGGAAGCTCATTAGAGTGACAAAGATGCTAGAGGACTGGGTGCCGAGAGCAAGTTCTCGAGTTCTTTAGCTCGTTTGCTTTTTCGTTGAGCGCCCCATAAAGTTGGATGCTTAAATATGAATCAACGTCACTTCTTCATTAGCATTGAGTACTTGGCTAGTTTATGCAGAGACGAGGTCAATGGTTGCTGTGAGTTGTAACACCATAAACCTCGTTGTCGGGCACTGATCTTGTGAACGTAAAAAAAAAACCCACCAGAGTACTTCGATCTCGGCGCTTATCAACAGAAGAGTTCACTTTCTGGAGTGCTAATCATTTTTTTGTTTTGTTGCGCAACGTTACTAACCATCGATCGTGCTCCTCGCACATAAACTAAACACATTAGTCATAAATCTCAAGCAGATGTACTGCGCCTGCGATGCGATAACCAACAACTTTTGCCGTCTTGCAGCGATCGGGGGAGGATGGCAAAGCAACAAACATTCATAATGTGTTGTGAAGCGTCAAAACACCAGCCATGTTGACGCGGCTGGTTATTGGGAAGGGGACGGGGGATTAAACGGCCATTCGTTCGAGCCGTCACATCACCATCGGAATGCAGTTAACACACACCTTCTTCACCTCCTCGTTCTTCTTCTCCTGCTGCTATTACGGGATGGTGGACACCGCTCATAATCTGGACACCAGGCGTGGCACCCACCCGCCGTGTGCGAGTTGAATTGAAATTACGAACACGTTCGCTTGGAGCGTGTTCACACGGAGCGCATCCGTGTGTCACCACAACATCACCCAGCATCACAGTCTGTCATCGCTGCGACGACGACGACGACGACGACGACGCCGCCGGAGCAAGATTAGAATCAACGGCGCGCAACAATCTCCTCTGCTGGGGTCCGCGGACCAAACGAACGAACGAACGAACGGACGAACAAACATCGCAGTTGTAGGCAAGAGGGAATCGAAGAAGGCCGCCGTCCGTTTACGAACGTCTTCATGACTATTCTAGCGAGCAAGGCAAATGGCGCCAACCAATTTGGAGTGCCATTTGCTAGATTAAATGGAACCCCCCTACTCGCTGCTGATCCAACAGCCACGAGCCGCTAGATTGACACAGGGCCTTTTATTGTCGTTTCCTTTTCGCGTCAACCAGACAACCCTGCGTCTCCGCCGCCAGTCTCATTGCGTTTTCATCACAATTAATTTGCGCTCTAATGTGCGAAGAACCAACAGTATATCCTGGCTGTCTTCACGACAGACAGAGGCTAAAAAACAAAAATGCACAGAAAACAGCAAAACAGAAAAGAACCCCAATCCACACGTGTCAGGTCAAAGTAGTCCCTGTGCCAAAGACAACAACAGCAGAGTGTTGCGGCGCGAAAGTAGAGGGAAAAAGTTAGCAAAGCAGCCCAGGCGGTAACCAACAACACAGACAGAACAGGGCAAAAGCAAAGGCAGCGAACGCATAAACCACGCGACACACAGCTGACAGTTGACTCTCTGGTGGAGCTCCTGCTTCCGGTCGTCGTCCTCCTGTCCCCCCCCCCTCGGTGGTGGTGTGCAGTTGAATGCGACACAAATTTGACATGATGACAGGCCGCATTTGACAGTGAGGAACGCGAACGCGGCAAGCAAAAAAGGCCGCCCAACGATCCCACCCCACCACCAACAACAACGAATGAATGGTGGCGGTGCTGGCCGCTCGATCCGCAAGGCCTTTTGCACACGCAGAGGCACGCACTACACCACGACGGAATGAATTTCTAGGTTCCGTCAGTTGCTTCCACTTGGTACGAATGTGTTAGTCTAGCGAGAGAGGACCATCCCCGTCCGTGATAAATAATGGCCACCGTTCCGAGAAGTGCATTCCCCAGCGCTACGGATTAGCTGCGTGTCTAGAGGGGTTGGTGGATGAAGAACATCCCCCGCGGGGATCCCTACTACAGAGGAGCTACAAGCTCGGTAACAGGCCGAGAAACCGTGAAAAGAATGGTGAAGTAATGTCCAGGGACGGCGACATGCATGCTTGAAATTCCACCAACGAAACCCCGGCCAAAACTGCAAAAGAACCAACACACAAGATGGCGTCACCACCACGTCGACGGGTGCTCTCCGTTGGTTCCGTTTCATTGACATGTTTATAGTGGTTTTGGGGCACGCGCACACTGGATTCTGTAGGAATGCGGCCAGAGCAGCAGGGGCACTAGTGGAGTAATTAAAGGGCGATATACACGCCGCCGAAACACCGGAACCATTAATCGGAATGAAGTCTCAGGCAGAGAGCATTCTTGAAAACTGAAAGAATGAACCTACCATGCCATCGAAAAGCAAACCGGAGCCACCCTCCCCTGCTTGGAGCGTATAACTTCCTGTTACATGCATAGTAAAATGGAACCAGAGGAACATTCCAAAAGCGATGGTTGAGGCGCATGCCGCACCGAACGCCTTTGATGGCGATGGTTTTGTTTGATTTCCTTGGGGAGTGCCTAGCGCCCCTTTTCCGATCCGCTGTTGGCGCGACCAGAGCTCGTATAGTTGGCCAGTAGAACCACCAATCCCGCGGACAACACAAACCTTATCCTTTTCAACTAGTCAGGCGAGTGCCACCAAAGCATTACTAGACTGAGGAGGGGTCGCAAGACATCTTTCTCTCTCATTCCTCTCTCGCGCGAATGGTTCTAGAACTTCTTGGTGATTGCACTGTTAATTAGAAAATATAACGAGAAAACTTTCATCCGGGCCACGGAATAGTCCAGCAAACCATTTTCGTGGCCATCTTTTCCCATTCTTCGGTACTGGACTTCTGCTGGATGATAAAGTTATCGTGAAGTTACTTTTCTTAGCAGTTCATTCGCGTTTCCATTCGGATTTACTCAATAAATCAACAACAACTTCAAAGTTGCCTTCCCAAGAATCAAGTGTCATCCGAGACGAAACATTAACGAAACAAAAACGACGACAAAAAAAACTGTCTGAAATAAACAAACCATGATCAGCACAGACTGTCGTGAGCGGTGAGCGATTTATGTGGTTCTGTAAATAGTATCGCCATCGGTTCTGGAATCTTTGGATGACTGTGAACCACCCTCCCCCAAGGGGGAATTGCCCTTCAATTTGTCTCCTCTCCAATTACCATCGCCAGCGATCCGCACGCACGTAACTAGAAGAGAAAAGGAATGTCTGTTGAAGTTCGATCGAGACGAGACGAGACAAGACGAGACATGACCGCAACAATGCTCATCAACGTGGAATGTGATTTTCCTTTCCATCGCCACCTCATCGTCGCCTTAGAGCAACACACGATTAATTTCCCGTCCTACGTTGTAACATCGAAGCAACCGGAAACCATCGGCAACGACGACGACGGCGACGAAGAAGCCTCCACACCTACACCGTTCCGTTTGCCGGTTACGGATCTTGGTATGGTTCAAAAACGAAAAAAATCTTAGCTTCCAGTCGAATCCTCCGCCGGTACTCGCCGGAACCTACGTGTGTGCGCATCCTCTGATTGGATGCCCGCTGACACGGGACGCAGATCAAACGGATCCGGAACCTCCACCTCCACTGGCACCAGTGAACGATGAAGCGGAAATTGAACTTCTGCCAGACATTGCTTTCGGTGGTACTTCGAGCAGCTTGCTCATCGGCGCCAGTTAAGATTCCGAAGAGAGAAGAGTATACCACATGTTTGTATTCGCGAGAATCTGGAGTGTTCCTTGGTTGGGATGCGCGAGCTTTCTTCTACGAAACCCACGAGGTGATGATGATCATGATGGTGTTGAGACCAACACACCATCATCATGTACCAAATCATCGATCCAGAACGGAGCAGTGATATCCTCCAAGCTGCTAGAAACAAAAAAAGAAGGAAATCCTCTCACTCTCTCTCTCTCTCTCTCTCTCTCTCTCTCTCTAGTCCATCTCTCTAGGATCTAGCAAATGCCACATCTTTCTCGATGAAGAGCCTGCCATCCCAGTAGAGGCGTGCAAAATTGATGAAAAACTCCGTTCCGTGCTATTCCAATCTTCTCCTAGCTGACTCCCGGTCCTCAGCCGACACGCTTGCTGCACCACAGAACGGCAATTGATGAGGAAAGTTACCCATTAACTTTCACTCCTCCTCGTCATCCTCCAACTACCGGTCCCCGCACTACCGTATGGTCATATTAAATGGTCATCGCATTTCTCGACCCCTGGCCACACTCACGACACCCGGCCAATAAAGCTTCTTCGCGCATCAGACGCAGGCAAGTGGGCGGACGGCCGGTGGGCGACCGGACAGACGATTAGATGGACCATTTGGCAAACGGAAGTCTCCGTTGTGTTCGTTCTCTAGCGCCTAGGAAAGACAGGAGAAGTGATGTGAGATGAGATTAGTTAGCGAAAGGATAACATGCGCCTGGCTTACTCCATCCTCGGGCACCACCCCCCGCCTTACTTTCACTTAGTGCTCTTGAGTGAAACAATAAGAGCAACAGAAGAAGGGGCACTAGGGTGCTGGGTGCTAGTGGGCAGGGCATTTTGGCAAAGTTTCGCCTTCAAGAGGTGTTGAATTAATTATGAGTGGCCTGCGAGAGGACGACCGAAAACGATGGTCGTTGACACACACACACACAGACATGGGAGGCTAAGCACCATCGCGCTTTGGATGTGCCAAATGAAGGACGATGGCTGAATCATACTCCCCCGTAAGCGTGTGAGAAGCTTAATCCAATCCGTCGAGTCCTTCACTACCACCGAGAAGCTACTGACACGCTCCTGTCCAGAAGGTTAAGCATCTGCTAGTTACTAACCAACACGTTCCGTTCGATTCATCAGCCGGCCAAAAGCAAAGAAGAAGGCAAAAAGAGCGACCGAGAGTGTTCGTGTGAAATAGTGTGGTCAGCGCGTGAACAGATTTATCTGTAGACGTAAACGAACCAGAACGCCGCCGTAATGGAATTAGTGCCAGCGGTTCTATTGCTCGTGAACACTGGAATAGAATGATGGTTATGTTATTAGTTTACACACGCCAACAGCATTCATCTTAAGCTTCTTTTTGGTTTCATTCGCATCTTACCATTTCTATGTCACCAGTTTAATATTCTTATTGGGTTCGAATTGCAACCAGTACGGAGCCAATTGCTCGTCTTCCATTTTGCGTGCCCGAAGATTCAGGCCTGCGCCTACTCTTGGTTCTCCATTCTCGTCGCCATGCCGATCCAAGATTGCTGCGATTGCCTACCACCAGCAGGGACAGGCAAGTAAACACTCGAACACACGACGTAGATCCATCTGCCATCGAACCAGAAACACTCTATTTGCATTTAATTACTCCGACCGGGGCCCGGGCATCACATTTCAGGCGGCATATGGTCGTCAGGTTGCAGTAAATAAACCTATCTACCGAGGATGGGGAGCTTCCAGAGATTTGCTGTCAAGGCACGGTGGTATAGGGGACCTCCCCGGAGTATCCACGAGCTCTACGGCTTCGCCTACTGCTGCTGGTACCGGTGCAATCGTTCCAGTTGTAATCACCGAACACTTCAACTCCATCGCCTGCTACGCCCTCTCCCCCGGCCGACACCGTCGATGAAATGTACCGACGCAGGCAGGTAGGGAATTCTGGTTCCAATTAAAAGATGGAAATACTCCACGGACTTCGAGATCTTTGGATTCGCTTCGAGATCAGGACAACGCCTGAATGCCATCGGCCATCGGCAAACTCAATTTCATCGAGGTGGATTTGTGTTTCGTCGCCCGAAAAAGAATTCGCCATAGTACGGGAGGAAAATAAAGTTATTCTTTACGTCGTTGATTCGCTTCTTCGCCTTCGAGCGATTCACCCGGAGACCGTGCTCCATCTGCACGCAAGACCCCGGGATGCCGGATGGTGTGGCGTCAGGGGGTAAACCGTTTTATGGCACAACGCGTACACGCTTGCTCTCTCTCTCTCTCACCCGTGTGTGTGTCTCGATCGTTTGCGAGCATATATCGCTGATTGCCGGACCATTGCCACCAATGGGCCCGACATAAAAACGATATTTATAGCCGTTCCCCGAGCCCACCCATCCGCACCGGTTCGTCCGTTCCGGCATCTATCTCTCGGTCATCTCGTCGCGCGCTCTTTTAGTGGCAAGTAAAATGTGGAGCAAAGAAGAGCGAGAGAACAGCGCAGCGCAGCGAATGGCGAAGATGCACTGGCGAGCGAACGAGTGACAGCGTGGCAACGAGCAATAGCAACAACGAAAAACTGGCCACTCCAGTACATGATGTACCATCAACCTTTACAACCGTGGCCCCCACACCCAAGCCGGGGGCCCTATAGTCACACTTGTCCGAGGGTAGATACACCGGTCCGTTGATATGGTGACCGGCGGAGCACACTACGTCGATCATATATGTGTGTATCTGCTCGGCATGGCATGCTGAGAGGCACTCCTATGCTGAGAGCCCCAATGTCAGGAGGATGGACGGACCCGGACAAAGGACTGGCGATTGTGATTTTGGCACACTGTCAAATGGCGCTGGCAGAATGGTGAACCCGATGACCGGGATGTGATGTGGTTTGTTTGCTTTACGGCTTCCACACCATCCCACACACCACCTAGTGCATCCACCGGCACCGTACTAGCACCATTCTCATTATTATTGATCGGTCCGAGTAGAGCATTAACCTTGGCATCAAGTGTCACACTGGATGCGAAGGGGATTCTGATGATGCTGCGATAACGGGTATTATGTTGTTTGGGACGCTTCTGCACAGTGCAAGGTCAGACGCTCGAGAAGAAGCTGTCGTGTGTCTAGGCGTGGCATCGTATACTGGTTATGGGCTCGATTGATTGGACTCTGACTCGAGCTGAAGTGTAGTGACCGGTGATGGTCTGTCATTGACGTGATTCCATTACTTCTAATTACATTATCTAAACATCTTCCGTTTGCTAGGCGCTCTAGTAGGAGATACGGCCGGGGAGTGAAGGTTAAATCCAAAATGCAAGCTCACAACCACACCTGTCGTAATGACACAAGCGACATTAAGAGACACTCGGTCTTAAAATAGCTTCTACGGCAGGTCTTACGTCACGGCATCATCACGGTGATAACCTTCTATTCTCCGTGATGATATACAAATCCTTCCAAAAGAAACAAAAAACTCTCTCACCTGAGGCAATATATATGTTTTTGGTCCATTACCCGGACCCGTAGAAGGTTCTACTTTGCGCACGATGACGACAGTAGGAAATGAAAAAGATCTGACTGAGGTCGCGTACGTAGTGACATTGTCTAAGGGATCGTTAAAATGGTAACCACCAGTTTCGGTCAGGCAGAAAAGAGCAACTATTTAGCGGGGACCACGACCACTATCCACTGTCAGTAGTGCGCCAACCAGTGACCGGTAAACAGTCGAAAATACGAAGATAATCATGGCAAGCAGTGAGCAGAAACCATTGCCAGTGCCCAGTCTGGAGAAAGCTCCAGAGAAATACGACGATGAAGCAGAGGAACCGACGGGACCGGCCAACATCGCCGAAACATTGGAAAAGCTCCGCGAGGAACCACTCGTACGGGAACAGAACCTCAAGCAGATGCGCGATTGGATCGCGAAGCATCCACATATTCGACGATGCCGTACGGACGCCCGGTTCCTGTTGCGATTCCTGCGCGCCAAGAAGCACTCCTTCATGGTGGCCTCACAGACACTCGAGCGCTATCTAGCCGCCCGTATGATCCATCCCGGATGGTTCCAACGGCTCGACATTCGCGATCCCGAGCTGAGCCACCTGGCGGACATTGGGTTCATCTATCCGCTGCTGGAACGCACCGCTGATGGCTGTAAAGTGACGATGACCGATTGGGGTCTGCTGGATCCAAAGCAATACACGATCGAACACAGCAACCGGATGCATATCCTGCTGGCGGAGGCCTACAGCGACGATCCGCTGGTCCAGTGTGCCGGTGCGATCTTGATCTTCGACTTGAAGCACGTTACGCTCGCCCATCAGAGCATCGTCTCGCTCAGTGTGCTCAAACAGGTGGCCAAGTTCATCAACAACGGGCTACCGTTACGGTGCCAGGGTGTGTACGCCGTCAACGTACCGGCCGGTGCCATGTGGATTGTGAACGGGTTGGTTAGCTTTTTGCACGAGAAAATTCGAAGTCGTTTCGCGGTGAGTGTTCAAAACGGGTCGAAGAAGGCCTTTCAATGTTGCTGCCAGCAGTGACCATGACAATGAATGTTTCATATTGTTTCAGGTATTCCACGATTTCGACGAGTTCACCAAAGAGCGCTTGGATCGCCAGCTGCTGCCAAAAGAATACGGTGGCAAGGTATCAAAAAGTGAGCACATGAAAGCATTCCGGGAGCAGTGCGAACTTTACCGGGACAAAATGTTGGCTCTGGATGAGATGGAAATCGATCTGGATCATAATGAGCCCTACTCGCGGCATGCTATGCTCGATGACATCGAGGGTGGTGCCGTTGGAAGCTTCCGAAAGCTAGACCTAGATTAGAGCGATCACAAACACGCGTTACACACAACACATGGCTGCGGAAAAACACTAGCGCGATTGGAGCATATTAAAGTTCAAATTGTTGCCAAAATACTAACCTTGCACTTGCTCCTTAATCGACCGTTGCTGTGAACGGTAAACCAGAGGGGGTCCTCGTCCGTCCGTTAGTGGTTGGAGGATGCAACCGCATACATCTGTTTGTGGCTTTATCCACCGTTCTCTATAAAGACCGAATCCCTCGCGCTACCGATCCTAGATGCTCTGGTACATTGTAGTACAAACCCACAAACTAGACTTCATATCACAAATGTCCCTCCGATCCCGCCGGTACGGTGAAGCACAGTTACGGACGATGTTACGAAAGAGCTGCAGGGCTCAGCAGCGCTCAGCGACTGTTGAGAAGCGTCGAGCTAAGAGAAAAACCCGAATACCCGGGTGAGGGGAAAGCCAACAATCAGATAACACATGTGAACATATGGTCGGAAAAGCGCAGCTAGGACACCGTGAAATAGGGACACACCGAATGTGGCAACTGGCACAAAGAGATAGCCCCAAGCGTTACACTAAAATATGTCACGAAAAAAAAACAGGATAAAAACACTCGTGTATGTGCAGACTAGTAACCGGCGGGACGAAAATGGCGAACACGGCGCAAGAACACACGGTGCTCCGTCGTGGTGTGGTCGCCCCATCATCAGGACGATAGAGAGTGTTCTGTAATTGTGTGTCCCAGTTCTTTTGTGTCGTGCACATCGTGTTTCTATCCACTTCCCCCACCGTAACAGTTCCCATATAGTTTTGATTTTTATGATTCGTTCTTTCGAGGAACACTCACTGAAAGAGGAAAAAATATTGCGATTTCTACTATTCTCCGGTCGCTTATCGCACTCCGCAGGGCAAACCAGGAAGCTCTAATACTGATTTGTCGAGTTCAATTTGTTTCCCCGTACGAGCGCACGGTTTCCAGCAGGGTATCTAAAAGGATCCTTAAAAGCACGCCATCAACCAACCATCAATCGAATCTCGCCTGTTTCGCTAAAACACGCTGCTTGCTGCCATGATTTATTTTTACCGATTAAGAGCAAAATCAAACATCCAACATCCGCGCTCCATCGTGGTATGAGGGCAGTGTTCCAGGAAGCGGGTTCGAATGAAGGACAACACTGCACCGAATCCAATGCAGCCCTCGACACAGAGCGATCGAAATAGGAAACAGCATTGTGCGATGCGCCCAACGACGCGCAACTACGGACCGAACGCAACGCCGAAGGACACCCCGTTCGATCGATACCTGACCCGAAGAAGATTGATGCCGGGGATATTTATGATTTATAAATGTTTGATATTTCATTGCAAACATACCCATATTCCGAGGAGAAACTGGCAAGTTGACAGAATTGTACAAACATCATATCTACGATCCACTTATTGGACCTTCTCGGTACTGAACCGAGGACGAATGTGTTTTTTTCTCCGATATGCAGCACATGTGGCGTTGGACCAGATGCTTCCTTGAAGTGAAGCTACGGACTGATTCCGATTATAGCATAAACAAACCGAAACACCATAATTCGTTGAAATATTAATGAGAGCCAACGCTCCGTAGTTTTATAAATCGATTCTAGTCCGGTAGATAAACATGTTTATTGTTGAGATTATACTAAGAATGCTTTCAATTTTGGATAGAGACAATCTAAGACTGATAATTGGAGTCCATCACCGCCATCGACAAATCGATCATCTTCGGGTACTTTACTGTCTTCTTATCCAGCTCGCTCTGTACCCAGAGGATCAGTTTCAGTATGTTAAACAACGGGCTTAACTGTTGATTCTCCTCTTGCTCAATCTTAACGATGGCAGCGTTCAGCTCGCTTGCGATCTTTTGACGATGTGCTGGCTCAAGTAGATCGGCAAAAGGACACTGATATGGCGGATTGAATGCCAAAAGGGCCATCGTGCGTTCTATGTTATCCAGATCGTTCATACTTGCCTTTGGAAAGTGTTCCTGGGCAAATGTAAGGGCTTCCTCGATTTTTTCGTGACTTTTTTAAACCATTCCGAAGTGGACACGAATGAGTTTGTTGATTTATATGCTATATGCTTGATCCCTATTCAATCAAGTATATTTTAAATACACTTACCGAATCAGCTCTATGAACTGGAGCTCTTGCAGGTGAATGTACACGGAGGGATCGTTGTCGAACAGCTCCGGGTGGAGCTGATTAGCTAGACGGATCGTCTCCTGTATGCATCCGTTCTGCACTTCCTCTCTAATCAGAAATCGAATGTCAAGCGAACCGGTTGACCGGTTGACGGATGGTACGAAGCCGGACTCGCGTTGAAACTCCTCGGCAACCTCTTTGAATCCCTCTGAAATAGAAGAGTTAGAATTTTTATTAGTATAATGGATTCAGACATTCACTCATGGATTCATTAGGTTAAGGCAGAGTCAACTGCAATAAACAGACAGATATGGAACCCTATTTGCTTCGATTAATTTCAGATTCGCTACTTCACCCTTGATATTCGTCTCCCGATCTCATGCGCTGTACCTCTATTTGTTGGGCCATGGACCACTGACTCCAAAAGCATGCGACACTCACCCTCTACCAGGTAGTTTATGATGAGTTTGCCGATGTTACTCTGCTGAAACGGAAAGCATTCGAGTCGGCTCTTCCATTCCTTCCCCGACATGCCATCACCTTCTACGTTGGAACTCATTTCTACACCAGCAGTTGATGCAGCTTGCTGATGAAAACGATGACGACAGTACCAACTCACTGGTTGCCAAGAGTTTATTGACATTCCTTTTAAAAAAATGACAATGACAGCGCGATTGAATTCCTTCGTTGCTATTTGTCATAAAGCAAATGCAGCTGAACAGGCATGTTCCGGGCTTAAGCGACATGCGTAGTAACCATTGAAACTTCTCTTCACAAATGAAGAGCAAACTACAATCCTGAATCTGGAAGCACATCACTGGTGTTTGCCCATGTTTGATTGGCACAGTAACGTAGTTGATAGAACGCCCTCACGGGCACCGGAAGGAGAAGCCACGGGTGTTTTATTTGAAAAGAATTATTCCGCCATTTCAAACCCTCCTGTCAGAACTGAATAGCCTAGAGGAAGCGGAAGAATCGTACCTACGCTACGGTAAACACAATAGCATCGAAAAGGGGTTGCACGATTGCCGTTGCAGCAGAACTCAAAGTAAGTACTCCCAAGGTTTGCTCGTATTTGCCAAATACAGGGCCAACAAGGCAATGCACACAGAGTGTGTCCCAGCGTCGTCAGCAACTCCAGCATGACACTTTTGGATGGTTCTAGGGACATCCCAACGATCTGAACAGTTGTGTCAAGGATCCAAGCATCCATTCAAACATACCATCCACGCTGCCTACGATGTATGTGCGTTGGTGCTTGACAGACGGAAACGAAATACTTGTACAACGATGATTGACTTAACCGAAAAAGTAAGGGACAAGTGTGCGCTTCTTCAACGTGCGTGCGGGAAAACTCAACATTTTGGAAATGAGTTTCCACGCTAATTGTTGGCGGAATGTCCTACTGTGTCAACTTTAAACAACGCTACATGTGCGGTTTAAGTGTATTCGTCCACAAAGACAAACATTACCACCAGCCCTAGAGACGATGGTACACATTAACTCGAAGTGGATGAATGAATACCCATTTTCAACTCATTTGAGACCATTTGACATTCCATCTCCAGGAGTTACAATCCATGATGCCTAGCACACACAACTCAACTCGTATCAACCCGCAGAGCATCAAGTTACCGATGCTATACCGAGGCGAATGGGGGTTATCTGTTTAGCAGATTATTGGTGGAGAAGATCAACCTACCATATGCCACCAGTCGAGGCGAAACAGAGTCACGTTCATTTCCGCATGCGAATGGATTGGCAATAAATTTAGCTAACCAAGTGTTGTCCCGGCAACCGGGGTTGCCTGCACGGGTTGGTGGCGTGAGTGAAGGACCACATGTGGAGGATAGAGGGATAATTATGATAAATGCGTGCCAACTAGATTGAATTAGCGCCAGCCGCGCCAAGGACAAGGGAACCACAGTCGAGATGAGTCGAGATGAGTCCATCAGAGCCAGTGATCGTTGAAAGTGTCCCTCGTGCCATTATGGGTGGGTTAATCTATTTCGAATCAAAATCATCACCTAAACACCACTCCATCCGGCACGGATGGAAGTTACTGAAGGCATCTGTGCGCTACAGTCCTTATCGTTGAGGGTGAGGCTCACTTTATGGTTCACGAAGGACGGTTTCCGATTTACGATTTGACTTCCAGCAGCAGCAGCAGCAGCAGACGCACGCCCGGCTTCTATGAGTCTGTATATGACACACATCCACTCCCCCTCGCTCTCGAGTGTCAATCGTTGGTTAATTATTGGCTAAACCATGGAACTTGCGAGACACAATTCGATGCGCTGTGTCGAACCTTCTGGACCGAGCGGAGTGGTTCAGACGGAGGAACACGTTCGACGGACAGCACGAACCGCGCGCGGCGTAGCTCTCCATCCTAATGACCATACTCGAGAGTGTCATGCGGTAATAACACCATATCTCCATAACACTCTGCCCCGCTCGCACGTCCCAATTGACAGCTAAAGACAGCTCGTCGTTCATCTGAAAATGCCGCCTAAAACCTCCAACCTGACTGGCTTCTGCCTCTACTCTGTCTGGCGTCCGCCATGCCCTCACAAGTCTGCGTGAAACGTGATATCATAAAATGGTTAGGACGATGAAGACAGTGAGAGTGAGCGGGAGAGAAAGAGAGTGTGTGGCCCACGGATCTGTCTGCTTGGGATGCTGTAGGCGGCGGCGTACGAAAAACGAAATATGCGCCGAGCTCCCACGCAAACTTTTCGACCGAATTTTTGGGCCCGCGCATTCCTCAACATTTAAAGGCTTTCTTCGGCGGTGCTTTTATCCGTTACGTTTTATCGGTGCTTGCGGTGCTTCGTCTTGGTGGCTTTAGTTTTTGAGCCAGTTATGAGGAGACGACAAATACTGGAATGGTACTCCCGGTAGCATAAGTCGCATGTGGTGATTTATTTCTGTCTGTAATGTCTTAAGACGAGACCAATTTATTTTATCTTTGATCTCTTGGCATATTTCAAAGTTTGTTTTACTATGAATGATAAAACTTAACAATATTAACAATATTTTATCTAATTTGTAACCCAAAACCTTCATTTTTAGATTAGGTTTCTATTATAATATCTATAAAACTTTTACATCAATCTTTTTCCTATTTTGAACACTGTTTCTATACATTACAATGCAGTAAATAGTAAATAGTATGAAGTGGAGTTGGGGCATGAAGAGTTTAAATAAAAATCGTTCATACTTTTTTTGAGTATTGTTTAAAACACTTAACACAAGATTTCCTTTGGACATTTCTTAGCTAACGAAAAAACTAAGACATTTCCTATATTCCTATTAGAACATACAGCACTGGCCTAAGATGCTCATGGAATAACATACACCTCAGCGATACTTGCCCGTAATAGATGTGATGAATGTAATTTATTAGATTTTTTAAAGCTTCATCTAATATTCTTCAAAAACTTCACATAATTTTAGTGTTAATAGTTTGAAGACATTCACTTCGTCAACATTCAGAAAAGATCATATCCATTGAAAACATTACTCGAAAATAAACCATAATCCAACCATACTCGTAGTGAGGTCAGCCAGCAAATGCTAAATACATACTCTCGTTAGCAAACGGATAATTGAAAAGCAAAACCTCTATACGAAAGCCACGCCATGCCTCCGGCACTGACTAACGCTGCTGCTGCTGGACCGGTGAACATAACAAGGTTGACATTGGACGACCCCCTACCCCCGAGGCACACTCCCTTCCCTCTGCACCTGGATGATGATCGTCGTCACCTTAATTAACAACGATTTCACACCAGACTGCACATCGCACCCTATTCACACACCATCTTCTTACACTTCAGGCTGTTAATTAATAAAATCGCTTCATTTTTTTTTGGGTGAGGAGCCGCTTTGTTTCTGTTTCCGGCGACGCGAGCCCTCCGCACGCGCGCTTCAATTTAGACCGTTCGTTCGCTCGTTCGACTTCCACAAGGGGAGGGGGACCTTGTGTGTTTGTACAAGTGATTTGACTTTATCACGGGGCCGCCACCGTCACCAAAACCACCAAAATGGTAAAGCATCGCGGAGGTACTTGAGCATCGCCACCGGGAAACGGGAAATAGAAACGCCATCAGCAGATTAGCATATGATTCGACATGTCGTTAACACACACTCATTCTCGTCATCAGTCGTCGTCGTCGTCGTCATCGTTACCGGAATCGGGGAATCGATCTCGGGCATGTCGAAGCGAAGCGCTTAAACACAGCACGGCAGATGCCAAAAGGCAAACTCGTCGCGGTCTCATCGCAGCAGCATAACTCATATCCCGGGTAACACGAACCCATAGCCTACCTAGAATGCCTATTCCACCATTCCAGGATCTGTGTGCAGCAACCAGCCACCAGCGCACACCTTTCACGAAAAGGCAAAAAGATGGAGGATGCACCTTTTGAATAAAAATCACGTCACCACCACCGAGAAGAGAGCGAGAGAGCGAGAAAGTGAGAGAGCATTCGTCGTCCAGCAACGGTATCGCATCGTGGCACAATCGATGGATGGATGGATGTCAATTTATGCGGGCGCGTGGGACCGTGGAACAGGTCTTCTCAGGCTCTGGCCCCTTGGCGTGACTCCGAAGAGTGGAAAAAGGTTGAAAGCGGCCAAAAACCTAACCAACGAAACCTGTCGCTAACAGGTATAGAGGTCGGTGAGTGGGTGAGTTCCATAGAGATTCCATCGATCGGAAGCGCGCCCTGTAGATGATAGACACGCGACACAGACAGCCCAACATCCCATCATCCACCGAACATACGACACCACGTGCGTGCGTGCGAGCGCGTGGTGCGTGGGGGAACACCACACCACGGAACTCGGCGGCCGCTTGATGATGCTTTGATTTCACCTTCGCCCAAAATTGGCTCCGTTTTTTTATCCTCCTCAAAAGACCGGTGTTGTGTCCTCCCACGATCGGAAATTCTGGTTTTTTTTTCTTCTCATTTTTCCCCCGGCCCAGCCCCACTCCAAGAAAGGGGAATTGTATTATGAGGTGAAAGGAGCGCGTAACGATCGAGAGGCATATCCACAGCTCCGGACTTCTCCGGATGACAATACACACCACACCACCTCGACCTACTTTTTCAAGAGAAAAATCCAACGCCCACAATGCATCTGAAAGCTGAGCTGGGGCAGGAAGAGGCCTGCTGCATATTACCCCCACCAGTACTGCCACTTGAGACGAAGAAGTGTGCGCCTTTCGGCGAGCCTTCGCGTCGAGCCTTCGCGTCTTTTTGAAATGCTTCAAAAAACGGCTTCCGGATTGCCCGGAGCACCGCTAATGGTTGCGGTGACCTCCAGTGAACCTTCAGAACAGATTCGTGCCAACAGCATAAAACTGCATCCCTTCCAATCACCGAATCGGGATCTTCTCATCAATCACACCTCCTCAGCTTCTCATTGTCTCATCGATCAAATCGGTATTATTTCACCGCCGTTCGCCAAAAACCAACCGAGGAGTCTGAAATGGACGACGGACAAAGTGAATCCTCTGTTTAACAAATGCAAACGCGCCACTTGAAACCGCCGCTCGGCAAATTTGTCTTGTCAGCAGCTTCGATTGCAGATCCTGGCCATGATTGCGCAGAGAAACGGAAAGAAGAGACGCGCGGTGCGGTCCACATTCCGCACGTACGTTTCGATCGCAATCGCGGAAATCTTCTGCGTTGACCGTGCGTGTTTCGGTTGCACAGTTAAAGGCAGGGAAACGAAATGCAAATCCCCACGAAACGGCCACAGAAAGTGGTCGTGGCTTTATTCTCGTTCTTCCAATTTGCTTTACCCAGGGTGATCATCGTTGGTCACAGATTTATGATCGGATGTCGTTCTCGGCTCGAACAGAACGATCGATTATGAAATTCCATGTACAGTCCAAGTCATGTCACGCAAATGACAGCCGACGGTCGGACGGCGGAATCCTCAACAAAATGCTACTCTCACGTGAAGCGGAATTACACGGAATGACGAAATGACGAGGAGAACGCTTGCAGCAGAGATCGTGGTTTGGGCTGTGCTCGAGTTCTTCTGTCCAACAACCCTGAACGGCTGGTATGATACTATGTTCGCTCGCATATTCTTATCTATTCGCACAAGCCCTAATCTATAGTAATGGTTGGTCTTTACACACGACAAGCACACTGATTACGCTGATGCTGCTGGCAGGAGAGCACGTTTATGAGTCGCCGGCTAATGAACTAGCATGTTCCGGACAGGGCGGTCTCACGTGTCTTTCACGGTGTCTCGCATCATTCCCTCTGGCGTCTGACGACGGAGAGCTTACCAGCAGCAGCAGCAGCATCCTGCCCACGGAAAGGGGCAAAAGCGAACGAACGAACGAACCCTACACCTATCCTCTGCCAGCGGCCAATGGTCAATTAGTGATAAAGTGCGCACTGTTTTAGCCCCGTGCTCAGTAGAATCCTCCGTAGCGAGAAGAAAAAAAAAACAGAGCAGAAACTAAATAAATAGTCTAGTTCGAGGGGCGGTGGTTAATTGGCCAACCACCACCACCATCATCATCGGGGTACCTCTTTCATCTGGCCGCCGCCCCGAACTAAATCGTCGCCGAACATGACGACGACGACATCAGCGCACCACCGATGCTCTCGTCGACGATGGCTGACGCGCAAGGATAAAGCATAAAAATGGCGAACACCAGCGTGTCACCACCGGCACCGTACTGGTGGCTGGCAGGTGGTCCCCTTGGGGTTGGCGGAACTTTATTAATATTCATCACTTCCGTATGAGCAGCCAGCCTCAACTGAAACTCCCGTGAGAACGAACCATCCGGCCAAGAGAGGGGACTAGGCAACACAATCAGCAACAAACACAAAAAGGCCGCTACCTCCAGGCACCTTCCACGGTGACACCTGCTCCTGCTGCTACGCCTTCCTCTCTACGCAGCGTGCTCTAGTAACGTCGTTGCTCCTGAGGGGGGCTTTGATGAATTGTCGTAAATTAGCGACAGACAAAGAGGGTGCATGCAGTAACTGTACGAGAGAGGAAGGTAGAAAGAGTGACCTAAACGGCTGTGGAAATGCGTTGAAAAACTCCCGGGGTCCCGGGGTCTGGGAAAACTACAACCTAGAGAGAGAAACCCAGAGGTTTGGATGTAAGGTTCTCGGTGCTGCCGAAGCGCCAATTCGAGCACCGTGCACGGCGACCTGGATACGAGCACCTCCCTTAATGCATCATTTGTTTCGCCGCACGTATGTTGCCGCAAGGTATGCACAAGAGGAGCCGACCGCGCCGCCTGTCTGCTTGCGTGTGCTGTACGGTGTTGTGTTACACCGGCGCGAACGCACGGACTGCATCGCTGTAACGAGCAATGGCCCCGCTGCTGCCTCGCAGACGAACGATGATTACTGAATGAAAGAAGAGGGAGGAAGGGATAACATTGTTAACGCGGTGATGCGCGCGGTGGAAGTAAAATATTTGCCACAATCGAGTGATAATTGCTTTCAAGTGGAATACCTTGTAAGCGCCGCTCGAGCTCGCGCCCTCGCCGTGCAGCAAGTAATTGGCGCAAACTATTGAGGGATCACCATCACGAACGCCGGCGCTAATGTGCGCGGCTTGCGGTGCAGAACATCGGCGAAGAGATAAAGAGGGAGATTAATAGTTCCTGAAAGTAATGATTTTCGTGCAGTTTTGATCACTAATAGTAGATACTATTGAATTACTAATAGTAGATAGTATTCACAATTGAAAGCATAATTGATTGAACGATCGACACAATCGCCGTTATCTTTGATGGAAATGGTTCAGAACAACTATCTGCACAGTGCAAAAGCAACATTTGTGTGAATGCTGCGGCCGATAGAAAGATCGAAGATCGTTGAGAATGTCAAAATCTATTTCAAAATCATGGGACTGTTTTAGTTATTGCACCCAAGAACAATAAGCATAACTTACAGCTAAATGGTCATAATTGCTTCTCAGAAGTGGACAAACGTCGAGAGTTCGTCGATTACGAATTGAATTGAAGCTGTAAGAGGAGTTGCTATCTTTAAACGCATGCTTGATTAAAACGACGAATCTTATGTGAAAATCGATTTTAATAAAAAGTCTGCGTTGTTTCTGCAAACGTTAATAGGCGAATACAACATTTTCTTGCGCAAAAGTTAATGCGCAAAAAAATAACTTTGCAAGAGATTTATTCTTGTAATAAGAAAAGCTACATAACATACGGCTCGCCCGTCATTATATATATTAAAAAAAAAGGAAAAGCTACATGTGTTTCAATAATATAACGATGAATGCGGAAATTAGCAAACAAAACAAAAAGAATTCCTCAAGAAACGTTTTATAGAATTCAATAAGCCATATGGTGTCCTGATCCGTCCCTAAGCAACCGCATGCGAAGCCGAATATGAAGCGAATACTGATAATGACATCCGTACGGCGCTGATCAATAGCTTGCTAAAATAAGGTGCCTGATAGCAGAAATCAAATGAAGAGAAACAATATCTTTCAACATAATGAAATTACTTTTATTGTAAAGGCACGGAAAATAATTGGACAAGGAAAAAAATCGGATGAAATTATGTTTTTTTAATTAAATAATCACATTTAAAAAAAAAAAAACTCCGTATGATGTATTGGTTAGCGACGCATGAATGTACCGCTACTGAATCGATTGGTCTTTCAGTGTCTACGTTGCTTAGGACGCGCCTTAGAAGGGTCTCCCAAAAGAGGGGACCCGAAATGGGACAAAACAGTAATCGCAAACGAAATTCCAATTCCATTCCATCGAAGGAGATAACACGCGACTGGACAAACGGAGCGCATCGCAGCACACCGAAGGGCCAAGCGTACGGTGCCGGCGACACCATCATATCGCGGTGGTGATCTGGCGGCGGAATCGTTCAATCAAAAGATAGTATGACATGTCCCCAAATCTTGACTCCATCGCATTCCACAAGGCCAGCGTTCACTGTGCACCACTGTGAACCACGTGAACCAACAACAACAACAAGCACGCCTTGTGATAAGGATAATCACACACAGAGCTCCACCATTTCGCACCTTCTTCTGGGAATGGAAGCATCTCATCTTCGATTAATACTACCAACGAATTCGAACCGAAAACCAATCACTGACCCAATCAAGGTGTTTGATTGTGATTTAGCAACGGCGCGGCCACACTTAAGTCACATTTCATTATCAAATAGATTATGAACGTTGAGCTAAAACTAACGGCTGAACAGGAAAGGTGAAGCCAAAAGCGTTTGAAAAGGTTAATCTCCGTTCCACTGAGCTCTACTCTATGGGTTGGGCGCGGCTCCATCCAACTAATTTTGCTTGGCCTCCCCCACACCCCCCCCCCCCCCCCCCCCCACCCAGCACAGCTGCTACCGTAATGACCGCGAAGCGTATGAAATATTTAAGAATATGCACCCTCGGCTCCTATCTTCCCCGTACAATCACCCCCACTGGGAGGTACTTCCGCTGCTAACAAAGCGGTTTCATCCGTCCACCACCGCCACCACCAACCAGAAACGTGCCCAACAATGGCCGAACGCAGATGATAGTGGCCCGGCCCCCATGCTCCAACAGTAGCAGCAGCGCCGTAAAGCAAAGAAGACGGTACGTTCCTTGGCATCTCCGGAACGCACGTTTAACTTGATGCTTATCATCATCATCATCATCATCAGCATCATCGGCAGCAGTAGCATCATCATGCGAGAGAAGCATGGCACAAGCACCAGTGCAGTCTGGGGCCATTGAGGCCCAAGACCAACGCGACGTCGCACTAAATGAAGATCTCGACGTCATCTTATCCTGCTGCTGCCACCAACCAAGCGTCGGGCTACGTGCTCCGCCCCATCATCCTTTGTTTGGCGGAAGAACTAGCTGCATCCAGCTAGCCGTCTGTCGTACATTGGCCACCCTAGAAGCGGAAAGGAGTAGTAGTAGTAGAAGCTCTTCCTTTTTGCCACAAACCTGAGCTCCTATCTTATCACACCGGCTGTACCCGGGCGTTACAAAGAACTTGCGGTGCCGGAGCTTTAGTCAGCGTTTTCTAGAATCCATTTCGATGACTGGACAGGGAAGGGTGGTGCGCGACTTGTAATCTAATATTGGCCGGCTCGGTGTTTGACGATGTAAAGTACGTTATTATCGATTCTTCTCGGTGTTATCCACATCGATTGCCGTGATGCAGTATATAGAGAGAGAGTTCGTGGTGGAGGAGCTTCTCTTTTATCAAGAGACAAACATAATCTTGTTACCGGAACATCGATATGTGTATGTGAGCTACGTGCGTGCGTGCGTGTGTACGTACGTTTGTAAACCACAAAACACACCCAACCCAGAGCAGTGACCGACGGCTGCCACCAGAGAGACCACCATCGTGGAGGGTTTGATGGATGAAGTGAAAACTTTGTCCATGCGGAAAGGTGCCAGCAGCAGTGTCCACGGGGCGGGCGGTGCTTTGGGATTGTGGATTGAGGAACCAGAACCAGAGCGAGAGAGACCGACCGGAAAAACAAACAATTTCCTGTGTTTCACCAACGTCCCCCGAGGGCAGAACCGAGGATGAGCCAAACAACAGACAGCAACAGCAACATGTCTGTAGCTCGAGGCCATCGGCCACTGCGCCTAGTGCCTGGTCCTAACCGAATTTCGGTTCCTCCCCCATTTCGGGGGTCCTTCGGGAGGGGGGGGGGGGGCGAGACTAGCGAAATTACTAAGCCAGCGTGAGTGGAGTTTTTCCGGTTTTTTTCCTTCTTTCTCGCTCTCTCCTTCTGTTTCACGCCCCCGTGACGCGGTTTTATTCGCTACCAGGACCTCCTCCTTTCTCGCCACACACCACAGGACGACGACACGCATTAATGCGCCCTTGTGCAAGAAGACATTTGGAAACAAGGCGGAGGAAAACCCATTAAAGTGTCCCATTACCGCAGGAAACAAGGCACTAAAAACGCAACTGGCCGTGTGCGTGTGTGTATGTTTCCACGAGGAAAAAGTCTAGGTTCAGGGATACAACCCTCCACCCCAATCAAACCCCGGAGCCTTGCCAATCCGAGGTAACAAACGTCGATCGTCGTCGTCTTGGTTGTGCTACGACCTGCCGTCATTGCTAGTAATCAGTTCGCATTAACTTTAGCCGCTTCGTGGAACCTTCCGAGACGTTTCGGGCATCTGCTGTTTGGACTATTCGACCACCTTGGTGGCGACCTTGGTCCAGCTGTGTGTGTGTCTAGTAGTGGCCACACCACCACCGTCGGTTCACCAAATCCGGAAGCCAGCTTTATGGTCCAGCAGTTTGAGTTTCAGTAAAATTTTAGGTTTTTCCCTGCCATTTGATCAGTGAAAATGGTTCATCTCAACCCAAAAGATTACCGGTAACGACGTCCATGACGATCGAGTAGCAGCAGCACCAGGTCCATTTCGCTCGGTAAAACATCAACTAAAGGAAACGCAACCCATTTTGTACATTCCCTAGCGCGGTACGACGGGAGCGCTCGCTTGTTGGTGTTGTTTTTGTGTGTGTATTTGATAAGAGCGGTTTGAATTATTGATTCGTGCACGATTGCCTCATTTGTTTCTCGGAACATTACGCTGTGGCGTGGTGTGTTTATGCAAACACACATCTGGCGCCGATAAGCAGCTACTGGACGTAAAATTCATTTTAACAATGTACACGACGACCGAGAATCGAATAGAGGCCGGCTCATATGGACCACCGTCCATGTCCAGGGAGGTTGGCCCCCGTGGTGGGAATGCTTGCTTGAACCAAAATAAAATCCCATGCAAACAGTCAGTGACAGAAGTTAGTAACATAATCGTTTGGATCATAAAGGGGATCTCATATAGTAATAAGAACACTGATCTTAACGTCTACTGTCAGTAATAAACATACTTTAAAGTCGCAGTTTAAAAAAAACAGCTGGACTATCAAAAGTAAGTGTTCGTTGAATAAAATTCTTCTCATAAGACGCATAAGCATGAGCAAGAGTTGTCTCAAACATTACTAAAGATCATCGTAGAAATAAAAGAAAGCTTGAAACTAGATGTTTCGACCCAGACTGTCAATTGTAGATTGCAAACCGAAGATCCTGAACGAAACAGACAACTAAAACAAAATTTAGTTTTTTAAGAACTACTCTAGCAAAACATTGAATATGGTCGCAAGAATACTTTACTTTTCTAAATAACAAGGCAACGGGGTACGATGTTAAAAACGATTGATTAACCAAACCTCACTAACATTACTTTCAACCTTATTAACCTTTTTTTAACATATATAAGGACGAACGAGCCGTACGTTTAACCTTATTAACCTTATTACCTTATTATTATCATTAGGATTAACCTTATTGTCACGACTTTCTACCACGATGGAGGCGCCATAGGGTGCAATGGCCATTCTCAATGTGAGAAGTAAAACAGGTAGTTAAACTATTATTAACTCTTCATATAACGTCATAATCACTAAGTTATATAAATTATCCATCTTATTCCTGTCAGGAATCATCCAATCATTTTTACGAACTAAAGAATTTGGTATGAGGAAGCAAACGCCAAATGCTTTGCATTTAAAGAATTTAAAACCGAAGAAAAACGCATAATAATACACAAGTACTAATAGATTATAGTTTCATTTTCCCGAGTTTCAAGTTATTTTAATTCTATGATTAATTTGAATAATGAGTTATTGCTCGTTTTTGGTTACCTTTCTTTTGTCGCTATTAAAAAGCATTTTTAACATCAATAAACTGTATTAAAACAGCATTTACTATATTGAAAAAAAACCTTCTTTACCTAGTACAGAACTTTGCTTTACCTAGTACAGAAAGACACCATAAACCAGCTAAGGACGCTTCATAAAGTTGCTAAAAGCATCCATCACGTAAGTTGTTAGAGCAACAACATGCTAGAAATCGTCCTTGTGGTCTAACTTTTGTCACTAACGGTACGTGGAGGCACTTTGGCGATATCAAAACACACTTTACGACGGTTTCCGTTCTCCCCTTGCCTCTCTTTTCTCTCTCTGACTCCCTCCAAAATCAACAAATTCCTCAAATTCCGCACAACACGCACCCAGTAGCAGTAGTAGTGGTAGTAATGCGGCGACATCAGTTTTCGTGCGCCTATATAAAATTAGTCAGCATGCCAGTAAAGCCAACGCCAACGGTCGGTTGGCTGGTTGGTTGGTTGGTTGACAGGCCGAAAGGTACGGACAAAAACTATCATAAACCACTTACGAAATGTAACCTTTGGCTAGCGTGACCTGAGTGCGAACTTCCCTTCTTCCTTTCCAACAAAAGAACAGAAGCGTTCTTTCTATCCATCACCATCCATAGGTCCAGTAGCCACTCAATCTTACACCACACCGGCGCTAGAGGGCCCGTACCTCTACTACCGCTACCGCTGGCCAGAGAAAAGCGGCTTTTCGGGCGGCTTGTAAAAACATTTCGAAATCATTTGCTTCGTGTTCTATGGTGAGAGGTTCTCGGTTCTCCACCAAAACAGAGACCGGTGATCGTCGCGCCGCGTCGCGTCGTAGCGCACTCGGTAGGAAAAGGAAGAAGGAAATTCTCCGAAAAAGCGAAGGTAAAGCCACGGAGAGTGGGAAGCCCCATACCCACAGGAAAGCAGCAAGAGAATTGATTTCGAATCTCACTTTTCACAAACCGTTGGCCCATCGGTGGCAGGTTGTTGGAGTTGGGGTAGTGGAGGGGTAGGAGACGAAGTGCGGATGAATAATCAAAAGTGATGAAACCGATGAGGCAAGGGGCCGTTGGTGTAAGGTTGGTACCTCAGCAAAAGTTCGTCCTTAACGATATTAAGGCAGTTTCCGTTCCGTTCGTCGTCCTCGTTCGCCAACCAAAGACCAAGACCCTTGGCGGGGTATGGTGGTAATAGGCCGCCCCCTAAGGCCACCCTCGACCGGATCCTGCTGTCAAACGAAAAAATGAAATAAAAAGGAGGGAGCAAAGCGGCTTCCTCGCAACGAACTTCGCGACCCTCGCCAATAACAGAAGAAGAAGAATAAAATGAGGAAAACCTCCTCCTGCCAGAACGCCATGTGGCCAAATCCGGCAACAGAGAAGGAAAAAAAAGTCCCAAAGAGGGGATCGTGGCCACACACACACCAGCGTGTCAGCTGAATTTATCGAATTTCCCTTTTTTCCTTCGCACCACCCCCAAGGAGCTGCAGCAAACACACATCCTGGGGGTTGTTGTTGTTGTTATTGTTATGCCTTGAAGGGGAAAAGAGAAAAAGGATTTGTCGGTGTGTGTGTGTGTGTGTGTGTGTTTCCTGGTGCGTCGCGGAGGTGCGTCGATGATGGCGGCGCGCAAGCGACACACCTTCTACCACCCCATCATCATCATCGTGTCCTGGCTGTGCACGGGGAACAGAGTGAGAGAGGATCGCGGTGCAAGGTGAAATCGACCGCGCCACCCCTTCTGCGAACTAGGGGGCTACACAAATTGAGAAGTTATGTCGGGGACCACCACCAAGTTCCGAGCCCCGGCCCGGAGAACGCACACTTTTCGGTCACTTGAGGTTGTGGGTATGAAAAATAGGAAATTCGTCGCCATCGTCGCCGTCGCCGTCGCTGCGGCCATCAGTGGAGGGTGTGGTGTGCTGGCTGTTTCATTCTTTTTTTTTGGTTTTGTTCTCCCTCCTTGCAATCGACGTCAGGTTGTCGCGCCCGGGACCTTGTGCCTGGTGGAAGGAGCGTACAAGTGGCCAAACACCGCACAGAGGTGTATTTGAACCAAAAGCTGGCCAAAACCCCATAATGATGTTATTCTTAATGAATATGATTGCTAATCGATGTTAAACAGTGAAAAAAATGTTTTGTTGCAGTACCAACATCTGTTCTTTTTTTATTTCTCTTATATCAGCAATCTCTTTCGGGGATCGCCCACTTATAAGCCGTGGCCACACGGGGCGAAAATTTGCGCGCAAATTTGCACATTAATGCCAAAATGTTTTCGCTTCGTGTGGCAGGGGTAAAAACCCGAAAATTTATGCCGAAATGTCAAACGTATTGTTTTCATCTGTGTTTTGGCCGCTGAAGTTGATTTCCGAATAAATTTTGCAGTTTTTAACGATTTTGTTGCTGTTGCCGCTATATTTATATTAAAAATGCAAAAACAATACGAAAAGAACCTACATTTTCGTAAATAAAGCGTTCGATAGCGTCAAGGGTTCAGCGAAAAAGTCCGCGGACGTATAAAAATTTGACAGCGTGTAAGGGTTAAGCGAAACCGTTTTGGCATTAATTTTTTCGTTTGCGCTAGAGTTTTCGCCCCGTGTGGCCACGGCTATATAGTTGGTTTTATACCCTAAGAACTGAAAGTTCGTCTATTTGTCATTAGCCATGTTGAATTAATTCGATATTGTCACCACCGCGAGAGTGCTTATTTCTCCACAAAATATTAAAGTTCGCCGTCCAAAACCTTTTTGGAGCATTATTTTAAGTAATTTGCACAAGTATTGTTAAGAAACAGGTAGAGAATTCAAGTAAATTCAGAAAATAGACGAAAAATTGTGAAAAACCCATATTTCAGAAAAACATCGAAAAACCGGTAAAGCGGGAACGACGGGGAGTAATTTCGGCTGGTTTTATATTCTAGAGTCCTTACTCTTTCAAATGTTACCTGAATTACTGGTGGACATTGTTGGGCTTTTGAGAAAACTAAAGTTGAAATTTACTGTTTTTTATACGATTTCGGGAAGGTTCCTTTTTAATGAAAAAATTGTAACTATTGCCATACTTTAAACCACAAAGAGTATTGCAAAATATTTTACTAACATCGTAGATAATCATGCATACCAAAAGCAGGCTGTTATCTTGAATATAACTGTTTTTTTTTTTCATACAAGAATGGCGCGAGGCACCTCGCTCAACTATACGTACGCTACTAATTCACAGCTAAAAATGATAGCTAATCGATAGTATATAATCAACAATTGAGTTCTGTGTGATAGTGCTGTTATGTGTAGAATGTTTTAAAATTATTAGCAAGGCAAAATTTTAAAACATAAAAAAATCATGCTTCAGAATTCTGGCCAGCTTTTCGCTCAAATACTCCTCTGTGCACCGGGACACCACACCTTACGACACTTCAGAAACCGCACCCCATACGTCAGAGCTCCGGATTTGTTCGAATTCCTGTTTTTTTTTTTTTTCGAGCGAAGGGAATGAAGCAAAAGGTTGGCTACCGCGTGTCCAGTCAGGGGAACGACTAAGAGCGGGGATGATTCATGCTCTACGCTATCGTCGGTCCGACAGGATGGTCCTCCATTCGGGGCTATTGTCACCACCGCAAGACATTCTCGATTCGATTCCAATTTGCAATACACACTCCTGGCGATTCCGGAGTAGTCCTCACCACACGCATTGTTGAACAACACGATAGAGGACACTCGCACTCGTGGATGGTTTTCCTCCAAATCTCACCGAGGCCCTGGTCAGCTGACGCAAAATCAACATTTGTTTGCCACGCACGCGTCCTCTGCTCTGCAGTGTGACCGCGAACTGGGAGCGATTGATGGTCCCTGTGCTAAGATATTGGACAAAGGATTTCAATTATTTTTAGTTCTTCAGATGTGAGATGTGGTATGCAGGAAATATGAATTCGTCGTCGTCGTCGAGTGCCTTCAAACCACGAAGTACCACCGCAAAACAAACAGATAAGAGAGAAGAAGCGAGAAGTGCTGATGACTCCCGTTCTTCTTCTACTTCATCTGGCGCATCCATTTCGATCCGCTAGAAGGAAGGAAAGAATGAGGAAAAGCCCTGCGATAGTGGTCCTACAAAACATCAGAAGGACGACGACGGCGACGATGAGCCCATTCTCTGTTGATTGCACATGTCCTGACCGCCAAGCCAATGCCATTTCCAAACAACGCTGCGCGCCCTTCTCAAGCGGAAAACCACACACCACACACCACAATAAAGAATTTCCAGTTCCGATGCATCATGATACGATCTTCATCGCACAACACCAGGACCAGACACAGACACAAACACGCATAAAACCCGGAACCCGGAATTCTAAAAACAGAAACCCACAAGGACTCATAAAGGATGATTCACGCGAAACCACAAGGGAGCAGCAGCGGTAGCAGCAGCAGTAGGAGCTGCATGAGAATTTAGAAAACAATCCAGAAAAGGCTCCACTCCTTAGGGAACTTACGGTGAAGCGTTTAGCAATTTGCTGCACCGACACTCGGAGTCGGAAAAGGGGAGCAGGAAATAAGGCCACAGAGCAATCGTAGCGCGTTCGGTGCCAACGCAGCGAGAACACAACTGAATCTGCATTGCTTTATGACCCACAAAATGGAACTGCGTTTTCGGGGAGCTCGGCCCTCCCGAGTTCGCTCAGTCCGGCGACGGCGTGTGCTCGAGTTAATTAGAAAAGAAAGGCCAAGCTGTCGTGCAAGAAGCAAAAAGGTCGGAGGCGCCGGGGCAAGCGGCGAATGGAAGGAAAGTTGCGGAACGCTGAACCGGCTAGATGGTGGTTTGACACGGCATCAGGACACGGGACGGGACTCATTATCGGTCGTCTGGTTGGTTGGCCAAACCGCCCAACGCGCCCTAGCATAAAACTGGGCCACAACACAACACTCGGGGTCTTGGATATTTCACTTCTAGACAGGGCGTCCAAGGCGCCTACCAAGACCAAGAGGATATTGTCTAAGCGTCCACCACGTCGCTTTTTTCCGGATCGATGGATCGATGAAATTATATTCCATAAATTGGATACCCGGACCTAAAGAACCGGACCGGAAGTCGACGTGCGGCGGTTAAACCGCCGTCGTTGGTGGTGTGGGTCGTCTTCAACATTTCAAGCAGCAAGAGGACCCCGTACATGAGGGGTGGGTGTGCTGGTTATTCGATATTTTCTACTCCTCCTTCTTCAGTCCCTGTATATGTGACAGGACACTGTGTGACTCCCGCCACACGTACGCCTGCTTTTTGGCAATAAAATATTTAATCGATTTTCCCTGCCACAGCGCGATGCAGACCTTTTGGAAAAGTCCAAAGGGTCGAAAAGGTAAGGGATCGTTGTAATGCGTTTGCTGAAACATCCCTTCCTTTCTGACATGTTGAAGAACACCAGAGAAGTTGACCTCAAGAAGGAAGTCAAGTCGAGGAGTTTTCGATCTCAAGACCGACGGTGGTGGTGTTGGAAGGGAGGGTGGAATTCTCAACTTTTGCGCGATGGATCGAAGGACGAACAGAACAGCAGCAACAGGCGCTTTATAGAGACCAATCCAATATATGCCGAATATGCCAGGTGCGCCATCACCACAATCGATTCTGTCGTTGGCGTTCAATTTCTTCTCTGCATAAATCATGCGATCGAGTATTTTGCTTTCGGTGGCAAGTTTATGTCACCACCAGCGCTACGTATGCAGCATCCAGCCTGCCTCCCTGTGCGTCGCGTTCTTCTTGGAGTCTGGAATGTGTGTGTGTGTGTGCATTAGCTATCTTGTAAGCCGATACAAGAGGCTACCTCATGTGGCATCTCCACCGTCATCGGCCTATCATAGCGACACACAAGCACACAACAGCTCAGCTTCAGCTTCAGCCTCAGTGTCTGCTTCTTGCCAACCCAAAACACACAGCAAATTGCCAACGGCACACGCGGCGTCGGTGGCGGCTACTCAAAGCATTGTGCTCCCCCCGCCCCACAGGCACACGCATAAATTGTCCGGTCTCTCCGCCCAGTGCACCCACTGGAGCACGATCCTGCCGTGCTGCTCTCACGGCTCTTGATAGAGCCGTTTCATGGGGCGAAATGTAAATCAGCTTATGGTGATTAACTTAGTAGGCAACGATGACGACGATGCCGACGACGACGACGACAACGATGACTATAAGCTGCCGGACCGGACTCCCGGATGGTGGTGAGTTGTGCTGCGAAAGCAAAACCCGGAGTAGTGCGAGCGGCGGCAATCGTCGTTGTTGATTTGCTGACCCTTCATTGAGCCCGGGAATGGTTTGGGGTGCTGTCCGGCCTGGTCCGGTTGCCGCAGCAACGGTATCGGATCGGATGGTTTTGTTTTTGATCGGGGTTCTGGCCCCAAAAACCGTATCACACGGGACACGGGGACTACTATTTCCGGTTATTTTGGGCGCGTCAGGTCTTAGTGGAAACATGCATCATTAAATGTGGTATCGATAACAAAGCGAATCAAGCTTTCCTCATTTAATGATGAGCAACATGGTGTTCAACAAACTATTCAGATGAATGTAAAAACTCTACAATAAAGCACAGAACACCTCTCGAAAGAATTCGGATCTTCGCTCACAGCTTTCAATTGTCCCACTCGGTAAGCGAAAAGATGTGACGAAGATTCGTGGAGCTGCATAAATTCCGTCTCAAATTGAGGTTGCGTGTGGGTCAACCATCGTTTGACGCTTGACTTTGCATGCCGATAAAGAGAAGGGTGCCTTCTCTCGCGGCCAAATGGTGAATTTTTTTCTGTTTTTTTTTATTATTACTATAGTAATGTCAAGTGTTTGGACCAGTGGTGGCCAACCAGCGGCACGCCAACGCAAACTTAGCATTTGATTTGTATGAAAAATGAGAACATTTTGAGAAATTCCTTCAAGCAATTGAGATACAGGCTCCAAGGGTTTAAGGTTGGATCTTCAAGGTTTAGGAATTTGGATCAATAACTTCAAAAATATCGTGAACTATTATAGTGCAGTCTAGATTGAGAATTTATTTATTTATTTACTTGCAATTGGTATCGTTACACGCTTTTTGGAAAAAAATGACAAATATGCAGTCACTAATATTATAGCCGATAATCAGCCCTTTATTTAAAGACTAAAGTTTACGCCCTAATCCATTTGATATTCTTTATTTTTACAACTAAGATGCTGATTCCGAAAAACCGAAAGAATTGTATAATAGACGACCAAAACTAAATGCCGGTCTAAAGGCATCTTAAAACAAATCATTGCATTTGGTAGTACTAATCTAAATCCAACCATTTCACTGCATACACTCACGATTGGTGGTGTTTTTGATGTTCTTTTAATCGTCTATTAGTCATTTGCCAGAACGTTTATACGCAAAACATTCAAATAATCGGTTTTGCATGAGCCGTTGTAGCTTTACGCTAACGCTAGGGTTCACGGTTATCAACTTTTTATTTTTGGTTCGAAAGCGTAATATTGTTATCAGCTGCATTGCCAAATCGTCATGCAGCTGGCGAAACACGTGCAAATCATAACTGAAAAGGACGTGGGAGTGTTCGGAGCTGCAACCAACACAACCAACAGCCGACTGATTCATTAACTTTTCCTTCACCATCAACCAACAACGGGGCTACGCGCCGTAGCCACCAGAATCGAAACACGAACTCATTCTCCGCGAGTACATTTGGAATGGAAATTGCTTTCCACCAACAACACCCTTCGCCCTTCGCCATATGCGTTCGCAACCCACTGGTTCCCAATTGTTTCTGTTGTTTCTCGATCGTCTCTCGCCTCTCCTCTTAGCGCCTAATCACAACGATGCGTAAACATTGCTTCGAAAGTTCGACCACGAACTGTCCGAGGAGCGAGCGAGCGAGCGGCGGTCGCTGATAAATACAGACATTCATTTCGATGCCAGGCGTCAAGAGGCAGCCAGAGCCACAGCGGAACGGTATGCCGGCGGTGGTGGCGGTGTCGAGCACAGGAATGCTAAATATCTTTATCCGATATCCTGCCGCTCCCCGGGCGTCCAGCGTCAGTCTGGCCACCCCCCCGTCAGACTTGAACGCGCCGATGCCCGCCAAACAAACAAATCTATTTCTGCTGCGAGTTTATCAACCGATGTAGCAGCAGCAACAGCAACAAACGATTCGATTCGATACACAAGAGAATGCTTGGAAAATTGTTACGAGCTGGCTCAAATATCATTCCCAATTTGTTCCGAATATGCGTCCGGCGTATCGGCATTGCGTGCGAGGAGCGAAAAAAAAGTGAAGAATGTTGCCAAAAACACCAACATCTGGTTGGTGGGCACAATCCGGGGTTTCAGTTGGATGCTTCTCTTTTCTGTTCTGTTGTCGTTTTGCTCTGTTTGCGGATGAGAAGTCTAATTAAGTTGTGGCCTGCGGTGAAATCCGGTCCTTCCGACGACAACTTCGTGCAGAAGAAGTGGCGGAGGTTACCTAAGATAACAGCCCCGGACCAGATACGTGGCGTGGCGGAATGGTTTGTCAACCACGTTTCCAAAGAAGTACGGTCGGCCGAGAAATTAAATTAATTACAAACCAACCCTAACCCACCAAGGAGCTTCCTCTCCTCCAGCAAAGCAAAACGACAAGAACAAACCCCTTACAATCAAACTAAAAAAAAAAGCGAAAACCACCATCGACAACTGGCCCTTTGGATTGCCACGACGATGCGATGACGATGATGATGATGACGTGTGCCTCTAATCGCATCATCCCCACCTGCTGGCCGACCTCACCACATCATGGGGGTACTATGGAGGACAAACTAATGCTGGCACAAGGCACTATCGCCACCGCGCACCGCGGGTTCTGGAACTGGTTCAATCGCTCCGAATGAAGTCATGTTCAACGAAGCAGAAGAAGAAGAAGACGTAACACAACGGAACAGTCGGAAGTAAACGCGACGATAAGAATAACCGGTGCGGTGAGTTTAGCGCTAGGATTGGTTGGTTGGTGTTGAGTTATTCTGTGGTTTTAACACTTTACTGAATTTTCAATCGAACCTCCATCGCCAGCAGCAGATCCCCGGGGTGGGGAATGGAAATGAATATTGAACGACTAACGAGAGCCGGCAATGGAAAGAGAGGCTGCTGATCGGAGTGGTGATCATTTATGCTAAAATGGCAAATGGCAGTAGTAGTAGTAGTAGTAGTAACAGAAGTAGCGGTAGAGTGAATCTCTGCACCATCATATCCAGTGTATGGGGTCGAGAGTGGCTTATGGAAATATTATTGAAAATCATTCGCGGCAAGGCAAGAGATTGAATTATTGTCTGCACAAGATTTGCAATGCAATTGATCCTGCTGCACGCGGGGAATGGGGCGTATGCTGGCCTCCCCCTCCCATAGCATCTAGCAAAACTTTCAGAATCGCTTCGCTTTTTTAATCATATTTTCAAGTGGAATTTCTAACTTTACACGCTTGGACCAGCCCCAAACACAAAGCACTGTCGAGCGTGGAAGCAGGAAGCAAGAAGCTTAGCGGAGAAATATGGCGAACAATCGGATGCCCCGGCAGCCAGCCAGTCAGAACCCCGTGCCCGACCCCGGGGCTGGCCACCATGGAAGGGATCCACCATCTCAGCGGTCAGCGCGTACAAAGTTGTCGGAATGAAATAATGGGATTTACGAGTTTTCGGGGCTACTTTCATCAGGTCAGGAATTTCAATTCCCCTCTCCAAAACCTTTTCAAGTGCCGTGCACCGGGCGAGGGGGGGAAGGGAGGGTCCAGAGCAAAAACGGGACCTTTACAAACGGGGAGCTAACTTTGGCTAACTTTTGCCCCATATTGTCCCTGATGGAAGCTACTTAACTTGCATCCTGGGTCATTCTTGTACCGAAGAAGAAAAGATTTACCAAAATATGGTTCGAGTCCCGGGGCATCGACGAATGGAGAGAGGATGCTTCTTCGTTTATAGGCTAATGATAGCAGCACAATTTCGCAATTGTGCTTCAGCATCGCGGCTGTTGGACCTCGTTGCAGTGATTAGGCGATTCCACTTGGCTAGCTAGACCCCCTCTCATAACACACGGAACAGTCTACCGCTGACGTGGTATTTGAGTCGAATGTATAACAACAAAATAGCAACAAAAAAAAACATCGTCGTTCTCCTTTTACTCCCTCGGAATCATAAATGCAATTGAACCCTTCCACGCGCCGCCCGGTGCCCGGATGGTATACAAAGTGAGGTACTTCGTCGGTGTCGTTATACAATGTACCAGGGCCAATGGTCCCACAGACACGCCAACAAAGTGGACACAAGACAGGATAAGGGGACCAACCAACCCGGTGGGGTGCGTGTGACGGTAAATCAGAAACGGAAATGCCATTATGTACAGAATGTCACAACAAGGCATTACTTGTATCGGCCCCACTTCCCTATGTGGCCGCCGGAGCTGAAATTGGACAAACAGCTGGGTGTAAAACGGGCGGTCTGGCGGAGTTTAGATTCGCGGTGTCATACATAAAAAAATCACCGAACGCATCATAAAATTGAGGGCAATTTTAACAAGTAAAATATCTGCTCAATGCTTTTAGAAAATAAAGTTGATGGTAGTGTTCGAGGATCATTTTTGAGAATTCAGTTTTTACTACCACTTTCAGTGTTAAATCACATGCTGGAATGCATCAGAATTGCATCATATGCTACAGTGCATATTGTGCATTCTGCACAATTCCCTACAGACGGTGCATTCTTATGCCTTGATGATGTCTGTTTGTTTAGAGGTCTTCTTCGTACAATTGAATAAGAATACGAGGAGCAAACAAGACAACCAAAACACAATCGCCAACATGCAGACCGCGTAAAAATAGAATAAACAACACCTCTAGACGCCTCACAGTCATGAATTAACGATTTGCATTTTTACACTAAATTGTTACTAATACAGACTCTAGCGACTCGGCAATCACGACAATCCTAAGCGATGGATCACGACCAACGAAAAACGAACCGAGACCGACCAGTCGAATGCAATAACAAACATGATGCATTTATTTGGCAACATGTTAATTGAGACCACATGTCATCAATGTGGAAGATGGCAGTGTGTTAGCACCGTGAAGCGAGTAGAAATTCTATTTGGGTAGTTAGATATGGTTTAAAGCAAGTTTTCAAAACAAAACAGATTGCGATCGTTGCTGCAGACGTTTCGTAAATCCTGTACCAGTTAGAATCTAGCCACACACAATAGGTAATGTCTCAGTCCAGAAATGACGTAAAATGAAGGAAAAGGTGTCGTTTTGTCTTTCATTGCCTTTAAGAAGAATGCATAAGAGAATACATATTGATGCAAATTATTTGTTAGTTTAAGTGATTTTTAAGCTTCCATCACCGATAACTTTCGGTGATTCGATTTTGACAAACAAAACTTCAGACGCTACAACCGACGAGCGGTCTTGGTCTACCAAGGAAGATCCGTCAACAGCATCGAGCGCCGATATCCGTCAGATCGATAGTCCTGCTATTCTGACATCATCGTCGATCCATCTAACTTTTGGCGTTCCATCCTCTCTCTATCTAGCCAAACGGACTAAGAAGACTTCACGGACTGGGTTATCGTCTGCCATTCTCATGACATGCCAAGCCCACCGAAGCCCGGCGAGTCTCATGCGCTACGCGACATTGAGATCATCATACAATGCGTATAACTCCGCGTTGCATCAGCTTCTCCATCGTCCATCCTCACATACGGGGCCAAATATTCTTCTGAGAACTCTTCTCTAGATCGCGGATGAGAGGGCTTCTTTCCTTCTGGACCAATATTATTCTTCGTATTCAGTTTCGTTCGTCTTGTCAGATTTCTTGAGTGAATTAGTTTCCTCAGACTAAAGCATTATTAGTAAATTAACAACCTGTGAAAACAATTGTGATTAAATCAGGGCCGTATTTAGCCTCTTGGAGGCCCTGGACACACTATGATAATGGGGCCCCCTTTTTTTACAACTGTAGCGCGATTTTTTTCCGCTAGTTGAAGATTGTTACCCATTTAAAACATGTTTTCCCCTAGTTTCTAATATGTTTAATTTTCAAACATAATACCAAACTAGTAGTTAATTGTGGGCCCCAACCTGCGCGGGGCCCTTGGCACGTGCCTATTGTGGTCAATGGGAAAGATGGATTAAATGAGAATGGCCAGAAGGTGCAGGCTTCACTGTATGTAACGAATACGATGATGCATCGTGCTCACAAAAGTTCGCTAAAACACAAAAAAACGCTCTGCAAGGATCGCTTTCTAGACGGACCACCGGGAGAATCTGAGTTCCCTGTCCGAGTATCAATGTCCGGGTGCTTCTTGCAACACCAACAACAAACAGCACAGCCCAGTCCCAACGAAAGTCCATTCTAGAGGTGTCCTCAAGTTTCAAATCAAAAACAAAAGGAAAAGGATTTCTGGTCGATCGCAAGCTGACCGGTAACGGTAACAATGCAGCAACAGCACGTGGCGACTGCACGCGGTTTGGATTGCGAAGAGCAGCAGCAGGAATTAACGGAATAAGCGGATACGTTTCGTAGAAAACGAAACCTTGCACTTACGTCCCGACGGTTGAAGGAAATAGGTCTCCGATGACAGAAGCCACATCCTCTAGAACCCCGCTCCGGAACCGGCTCGTCTTGCATAATACGGTGCGTGGCCGGCAGGCTGGAAAGTGTCTGCTCAGCAAAACAAAAGCCCTCCCCTGGTCCCAGGTGCGCTAACGGTCAATACCGTGGCGGAACCAGGGTCGTTGACGGAGAGTGGGTTCCGAACTCAAGGATAGGCGGGGGCACGGAACTCCCACGGAAAGTCTTTCCACCGGCAAGTGCGTAGGCGGGCACTCCGGTTGGTGTCGCCGGAGGGCCACGAGGAGAGCTGGTTAGAAAGCTGGAGGCGGAGATTGATGAGCCTACGCACTACTCGGGGTTTCCTTTCGCTCCCCCGGTCACCCGGCAAACGCCGTTTTCGACTGTATCCGGTGGCCCCCCGATGACCGTGACACTGAAAACCGATAATTTTCGGTGCGGACAATCGGCTGGTACCGGCCGATTGTCGCTAGTTGGGTAGAAACGGTCCAAAATACTTACATAAAGTTGCAGCCGCGCGACGCCGATGTCCACCCCCGCGTTGGATTCCCCCCTTTCACACCCTCAACACCCCCACAAACTGCGATGGCATCGACTTTTGCTTTTGTTTACACTCCACACACTGGAAATTCTTTTGCACTCGCTCCTCCACGGAATTTCAAGGGCACGACGAACTGCACCACAAACCCGTATCCACCCGAAATGCACGCACAGAACACGAATCACGCACGAAACAATAGCACGGCACAACAAACGATCACGACCGCGAAGATGTCCCCGAATAATTGCGATGGATTTTTTGGGGCCGCGAGAAACCTCTCCGTCCGCTTTAATTCAGTGCCTCCTCAAAACTGACAACCGGGAGTGACAACCGGGAGTGACAACCCTTTTTACCCAGATAGCACCCAATGAGCAGTGACCCAGATAGCAGTGAGAAGAATTCTCACTATAGAAAAATCCATCCGAAATCGAGCTGCCATCCAAACGCTTCATCCCAGTGTGCAATGAGCAGACCCCTCCGCCTGCGACGCAGCGAGAGGAAGGCTGAGGAGGTTGAAAACGAAACACCCGCTGCCTGCGACGGGGTCGAGGAAGGGGCAAATGCTACGCTCACTATGAAAACGCTCGTAGGCAGCGGGGGAAAGAGCGAAAGAAACCGCGAGGAAGAGGAGGTTTCGTGCGCGAGCTTGTGGGACGCGGCTACAGCGGGGGTAGGGCGGAATGGGAAGAGAAGAAGGGCGAACGAAAACGAACGCGAGCTTGTGGGTTTCGATTACGAGGGGTGGGAAGGGCGCAAGAGTCGAAGGGCGATTCGAACGGCAGTGCGAAAGAGAAGGGAACAGAAAAACGAGACGGAGAAATCTCGATCGAAATTCGGCAAAGTCCCGGGAAGCACGCGTTCCGCAGACGGTGCAGTGCAAGTGCAGCCGAGTGTTTGTCGATTAATGTAGTGGAAAGTGATAGTGAAGCTGTTGGTGTTGATTGCAGTCCACATGAAGGTAAGATAAAACAACATTTACATTACCCCCGAAGTAATCTAGTGTTTTGATATGTTTTTTTCCTCTCCGACATGTGCACGAGCATTCGGCATCGAACGGTCAACCCAAAGGTCACAGAACATGCCAACGATCGAAGTACGCTTATGGAACACGCGGTTGAACAGGAACGTTCATGATCGCAGCCCGGATCACGTCGCCACAGAGACGCCACCACAGCGACGCCACCAATGCAACGTAGACGACGCCACCAACACCAACAGCACCAACGGCAGACATCACATCATGATGACGACATCAGCAAAGTATTATGGCGTCACGGGGTGGGTCCATTAGCAAAAATAAACGCCACCGCCATTGCGCGATGGCTTACCGATCAGTCAGAGCGTACTTCATTTTGGGTAGGACCAGGGTATAGGAAAGAAAGAAAGAGGGCTATAGGAGAGAGCGAGACAACAGCTCATGTTCGATTTAATTGATTTTCGGTAACGAGCCCTTGGGACCCTTCGGTCACGCCTGGGTGGTAGGAACAAACGGTTCCATATACGCTCTTGGGCGCCAATGTATGGGCGACCAAATCGTGACCATAAAGTCGTAAAATCGCGTCCGAAAAGTGAAGGGCGATTTTCTACCCACTGAACAATGAGTAAACCCCTCTGCCTGCGACGCAGCGAGAGGAAGGTTGAGGAGGTTGAAAACGAAACCCCCGCGGCCTGCGACGGGGTTGAGGAAGGGGCAAATGCGACGTTCACTATGGAACCGCTCGTAGGCAGCGGGGGAAAGAGCGGAAGAAACCGCGAGGAGGAGAAGGTTTTGCGCGCGAGCTTGTGGGACGCTGTTGCGGAGGGGGAAGGGCGGAATGGGAAGAGAAGAAGGGCGAACGAAAACGAACGCGAGCTTGTGGGTTTCGATTACGAGGGGTGGGAAGGGCGCAAGAGTCGAGGGGCGATTCGAACGGCAGCGCGCAAGAGAAGAGAACAGAAAAACGAGACGGAGCAGCCTCGATCAAAATTCGGCAAAGTCCGGATCGCTGCAGTCGAAATTTTTCTAAGTCCCGGGAAGCACGCACCGGGACTTAGAAAATTTCAGAGTCGGCGTCGTTCTGGGACTTAGCCAAATGTGTAGCAGTGAAAGTGTTGCGGAAAGTGTTAGTGATTTTGTGAGTGACAACGTCAGTTTACATGCAAGGTAAGAAAAGATGACATTGTGAAGATGCAAGAGATCTAACACCTTTTGTTTTTTATCTTTTTCTTCAACATGTTCCCGAGCATCGATCGAAGAACGCGTGTGGCACATGAGGCTGAACAGGAACGTTCATGATCGCAGCCCGGATCATGCCGCCACAGCGACGCCACCACGGCAGCATGTACGACGCCACCACCACGCACCCACACCAACGTAGAGCGTCATCACAACACCAAACACCGCGGCGGAGTTCGCGACCGCGATTTCGTTGGGGGAAGGGGGCAGAATATGGAAAAAACCGAAGTGCACTTCGTGCACATGATTTAGAAAAATAAACGCCTTCGTGCGAAGGCCGAACGAAATCCGAAGTGCGTCATATTTTGGGGATGGGGGCGATTGGAAAGAAAGAAAGGGGGCTATAGGAGCGAGCGAGAGAAAGGGTCACGTTTGATTGGTTGAAATCGAGACGATTTTGTTCCGGCCCTAGTGGACGAAATCGGGCCGCCACCATATTTGCCAAATGTATGTATCGTTCCGTTGGCGGCTCGATCTCGGATCGATTTTTCTATAGTGAGAAGTCTTCTCACTGCTATGTGGGTATAGTGAGAAAATCTTCTCATTGCTATCTGGGTGGCAAAGGGTTCTGCTCGCTGCATATTGGATGCTATCTGGGTATCGTTTTCATAGTGAGAAAAAAGCGCTCTCACCGGGCCGGGGATGATGTGGACCCGGCCTAACGAATGAAACAGTCAAGACAAAAATCTAAACCAAACAAAACTGAATATTTACCGAATTTTGCCAGAGATTTACCGAACTTTGCGGAAGAGAAATAGCGTAAAAATGTCGTCGAGCCGTAAAAGATTAAAACTAGAAGCTGCAGAGCCAGAGTTGGCCGCGTTCGAGAAACTGAACTTGGTTCTGGGTCGTCATTATTTCGACGTTCAGCAGCGGCTCTCCCTCGACCTCCCTCTCCCGTTTTGCGTCCGGAACGTGTCCGTTTGTGCGACGACTCACGTTCGAAAAAGCGGGATCCGCACCCGGATCGTGGGGAGTATGTGCGAGGAGAACACGCGCGAACAAATAAGAGAGCAGCGGCCGGATCAGTTCGTGTACTTTCTTTTCCACGCGCTTCGGCGTCAAGAATTTATCGGTTCGAACTTGTTCGTGGCCGGTTTAGAGTTGATTTTAACCATCGATGAGCCCCCGCCGGAGCTGCAGGCCGATTACGCGGCTTCCGAGGTCTTGCTCGGGACGTACGAGGCTCTTGAAAAGTGCCTGGACCGATTCCCTCCTTGCCGGTGGGATCTGCGACCCGCCTATCACGACATCATCTTCGGTCATTTTGATGCTCCCTGTTTTAGCAAATGCGACCCGAAAGAGGGACTGCTCAAGAACACGCTGTACTTGCTGGAACATTTAATTGAAAACGATGACCAGCCGAATCGAGCCATAGAACGGACGACACGCGCAAGAAAACCGAACGCCGATTCCAACAGCTCTTCGTGGAGAATCGGAGGCCACCGACAGAGCTACGATTTCGAACAATTACCCAGAGAGGAACGATTCAAACGGCTTTTCATGGTGCTGGATTTACTGGTGAAACTTCTCGAGATGGATCTGGCCATGTGGATCTTACGGTAAATATCTGATCCCTGCTAGTTGTAACAACGGTAACAGAGTTCCTATTTGTTTTCCACAGAAATCCCTCAAAGACGCAACAGAATCTTTGCAATCGTTCGCACTGTCCACTGATAGCGCAACTCGTGTGGCGGGACTGTGCGCCGGGTGTGGTGAATCTGTTCATTCGCAAGCTGTTCGAAGCTTTCGTCAACGTAAACGCCCTCGAGTACCCGAAACAAGACATTACTGTAATCTCCGTAAGCATCAGCCAACTCTTGATTGTACATCTTAACAGCTTGCTGATCCTTCTCTTTACTCTTTTAGCGCCTACTTAATCTAATCACCGTTGCGGTTAATTTGAGCGAATTCCAGGACAACGATGGGATGATAGAATATCCGTGCCTGAAAGAGAATAGCATCTACTTTGCTAAACAACTTTGGACCACGATGGAAAAATCTGCATATTTTGGTATGCGCCTTTGCCTAGCCAGCATCCGTCATGTCCGAACCCCGTACCTGATACACTTTCTCGTGAATCAACTGATTCGTAAACTGAACCCGCACCTCCATCCTCCGAACATACGAGGATTCTTTCAACAGCTGCTGAATCGTCAATGGGTTGCGTACGGATCTGATATGGGCTCCGTAACCACGTCGCCATCGACCACACTCGCCTATCCGGTGTTGAACCGTAATCAGAAACGAGCGATAAGCAGCGACATCACCTGCGAACAGTATGTCGATCTAGTATTCCGCGGATTCCAAGCCTACTGTGATATGTACGCGATTGCCGCCTACTTTAGGGAGTTCGCGAGCAAACAGGAAAGCGAAGACGTAGATATGGAATCGGATGATCAGTCCGCACTCCTGGGCTCAAAGGAAGGTTTAACACGAGAAGCCCTGGGGAGCATTCCGCGTGATATTCGGATCGTATCACAACCAGTGCCCGATGACCGAATGGTATTCCGCGGGATAAATGTAACAACCGAGACGGTGCTAGAGTACCGCGAGAATCTAAAGTACCTGTTGCTTATCGAGCAACAACTGAAGAAGCTAGAAACGGTAGAAGAGAGGCAGCTTTTTCACAAATCGATTTCCTTCCTCTCCTCTATCGATCCTCTACTGGTGATTTAATTTAAATCTTTTTTTATTATTAATCTTATTATATTATTAACCTTACACTGCAGAGCGTATTTTGGTTCATTTATGTTTGTATTTGGTTGTCACAGAGTTAGAGAAAAGGTGAATAAATAGTTTGATTCCTGTTTCTGTTACATCGGTAACAGGTCGTACGTATTGATTTCCTCGTCCGACTCATCTTCAAATGTATGGTTCCGGCGGACACCGGTTCGTGGACGCTCCTGCGGTGGACCAAGTGGATCTCCGTAAGCATAAGCGCCCTGTGAAAAGCTGTTACTGTAATCAGGCGATGCATCGGCGCTCTTGCCTGCGCTCGCTGTGCCATGGTGCCCCGAAGCCGTTCCCGGTGCTTGATAGCCTTCATGGGTAACTGCACTGCCCGTACGAACACCGTAATCACCGCTAGAGATACGAGCGTCTGGAAACCAAACAAAACCAACAAAACTTAGCACAAAACAGATTCAGCATTAACCGTTAGGATGCTAACTTACTTCCGGATGTGGGTGCTCGCCCGGTACCGATACGTTGACGGACTTCCTTTTGCTTTTCCAGCTTCTGCAGCTCGCTGGCGTACTTTTCGTACGCCTCACTGTTGCCCTGCGACTGGTTCAGATGCATCAAGGCTCGCAAACAATCCGTATTTTCAGGATAGTGCTCGTGGATCATGCGAAAGAGCTGCATCGATTTCTGCTGATTCCCGATGCGGCGATAGCAACCCGCAATGCGCAGCAGATAGTACGGATCCTGGGGGTTTCTCAGGACGGCCTTTTCGTAAAATCCGATTGCCTTCTCGACCACTTGCAGCTCGATGTAGTGCGAGCACAACCAGTTAATAACGCTCGCCTCGATCGGATAGATGCGGTACGATTCGTGATGATAGTGGTACGCTTGCTGCCGCTCGTTATCTGCCTCGTACAGCTCTCCAATCCGTTGGATGATCTTATTATCCTGCTGCACCACGCTCAGTAGTTGCAAGTAGTACTCGAGGGCAGTACTAACATCGCCCAGTAGATCGTACTGATGCGCGATCTGATACAGGACTTCTGGGTGCTGCTCGTGGCCAAGACTAGAAATGATTTTCCGAAAGTACAGCAGAGCACTGTTGTGATCGGAAAGCTTTGTAAAGATCAATCCGATATTGTAGAGCGCTTCGAAAGAGGTAGAATCGATATCCAGTGCGCTTGTGAACATCAGTTTGGCCGATTCGTAATCATTTTTCATCATGAAGCATACGCCACTATTAATGAACGCTGCCGGACAGTAGCTATCGATCTTTTTGGCGGCCTCAGCATATGTTTCAGCAGCAGCTACATCCTTTTTCTGAAACAACAAAGTACAATCTGTAAGGGAGATTCTATCCTCAAAGATCATCTGCAATTAAAAACTCACCAAAATGTAGATGAAGCTCAAGTTGATGGCCGCATTGATGGCAATGTTGGATTCCTTCTTCTCGAAGTACTTGAGCGTGTCGATAGCCTGCTGAAAGTCGTCCTGCTTTAGATAAATGACTGCCTTCTTCAGTTCCAGATCGGTAGCCAGCGTGGAAAAGTAGGAATTTTTAATCGTCTCCACACACCAGCTGTATCCATCGTTGAAGTAATCGTCGATGATGGTCGAGATAAGGTTGGCCGAGATCAGAATGTTCTTCTCGGCCAGCTGCCGTAGTTTCCGTTCGTAATTGTGCAACTCGTCTGATTTGATCAGTTCGTTAATGTAATCATGCGATGGATTTGACTAAAAGGAGTAGAGAGTGGAAATCCTATAAATGAATCGACCTCTGACCATCGACTAAGGACTTACGTTTGCCTGGAATAGCTTTTCCTCCTCGTTGTAATCAATTTGAATGTCGAGCAACAGTTGAAATGCGTGCTTGATCTTCTCCACATCACCCAGGGCGTAATAGCACAGGATAAGGTGCAATCCCGTCTTCAGGTCACCCTTTTCGGACATGATAAACTCGAAGCTAGTGGCCGCATCCGAGTACTGGCCCATGCGGATGAACAGAATGCCGATATTGTGCGTAATCTTCAGACGCAACTCCTTCTGATTACCCGGCACCTGATCCAGTGCCATGCGGTACATTTTGATCGCCTTCGTGTAGAGGCCCAGCTGAAAGTAGATGTTACCCATGTTGATCTTGAGCCGGTTCACGTTGGGAAACATTTTGTTCTTCGTCATCAGCGTGTAGGTGTTGAGGGCTTCGATGTACATCTCGTTCTTGGCGTACACGTTGGCCAGATTGAACAGTACGAAGAAGGTCAGATCGAAATTGTGCGTGTAAGTGCCACCATCCTGATCCCGCATTCGCAGCAGCGTCCGATCGAGCGATGAAGCTTCCTTGGCCTTCGCCAGTCCACTCGCCATATCCGGTTTCGGGCCGGTGCTAGCAACGATGGATTCCTCCAGTAGCGCATAGATCTTCGTCTCGAGATTCTTGTACCGCTGCTCAGGCGTTTCCTCTTTCTTACTCTCCATCACGACGATCTTCTTGGCGGCCTGGTTAAGCGGATCGAACAGTTTGGAGCTGTGCGAAGAGTAACCGACGGGCCGGATTGCGGTCGACGGTCGTGCCATAGCCGTAGTCGGTTCCGCCGAACCGATTTTATCACCGTTCCAGAAGAACTTTGGTGTCGTCGCCTTCTTGCCGTAGCTGGACGTGCGGACGGCATTCTGGAATGCTTGATCCTCCTTGGCATCGTAGTTAAACAACTTATTGGCCACTCCGGTATTAAAACCACCGTAAATATCATCGTCGTAGTTGGATTGCATAGTGCTTTTACGGGAAAAACTCGCCGAGAAATGCGTAAAGTGTTTTGTTTGGTTTTCCGTTTCCTAGGCAACAATCGAGCGCTGGAAAAAGCATGCTGGAGACTGCTTCGGAGTGTTTATATGAACAAAACACTTTTCATACCTGAAACATAAAAGCCAGTAAGTAAAAGAGTAAAAGATTACCGTGATTTCGCGATGCTTATTAATAATTTTCGACCAGCCAAAAAAACCAAAAAACCGTCGATTCAAATTTACTCGCGAGAAATCAAACTCCCTTTTCGCTCACTATGGAAATTGACAATCGCGCTCACTACTGCGCGGAGTTTGTTTATGTTTTGGAAAAATCGTTTTTTGGAGAAAATTGTGCCGGAAAATCCATTGAATCGGGAAAATGTGGTCGAGTTTCGAGTTGTATTTCGATGACGATGAGGATGAGGATGATGAGGATGATGAGGAAGATGAGGAAGATGAGGAAGTAGAGGAGGATGTGAAGGATGTGGAGGACGAGAAGAAATCGCTGCCGGAAAATAAAAAATCCATTTTTACGCGCAGAAATCTTCGTTACGCGTCGGACCCGCTTTCGCTTCCGGAAGAGGAGTAAGTATCTTTTTTCAAATCTCCAGAATCGCTTGGCTTACGAAATGTTTTTCTCAGTTTTCAGAAATGGGTTGGCCTGAACAAGGAAATCGTCCTGTATTTAGTGGATTCTTTAAAACCGGAATTTAAAATGACTTACCGATGTACGGCAACTCCGCTCATTCTGAAAATCTGCGCCTCTCTTCGGTTCCTTACTACCGGTAATTACCAGCAAGGCGTCGGAAATGATACATATTTCGGTCTATGCCAGTCCGCGGTCTCCACTTATCTTACCGAGTTTCTGGAGGCTGCGGAGAAGAAAATTTGCCCCGATTGGATCAAAGCGGGAATGACCGAAGCGGAAAAGCAAAACGCAAGGACACACTTTTACCGCGAATCGGAGCTACCCGGTATCATTCAAGCGATTGATTGCACACACATAAAAATAGTCAATCCCGGAAAGGACCCGAAACGTGTTTATCGCAACAAGAAGGGATTCTACAGCTTGAACGTACTGCTGGTAGGTTCTTTTATTGTCTAGAAACAAGACAGATTTTTGTTTAAATAACGGTATATGTTTCAGGCGTGCGATCACGAGTTAGTTTTCCGATCTGTCGAAGCCAAATACCCTGGGGCTTATCAAGATGGGTTCATTTGGAATATCTCTGCACTGCGGCAAAAGATGTACGAGGATTACGAACGTGGCGAAAGACCGCGCCTAGTTGGAGATGCTGCGTTTCCCCAGGACTACATATTATTTACACCTTACAGAAATGCCGTTCCCGGCAGTCGTGAAGAACTTTACAACCAAAAACACAAGCAAGCTAAAAGCATTATTGATAGAGCGATTGCCTTGCTGAAAACTCGTTTTCGATGTTTGCTCGGTACCAAGGAGTTATTCTACGTCCCAAAAAAGGCAGCAACTATCGTGAACGTTTGCGTTGCTCTTCACAACATATGCCGAGCACACAAAATAGCAGATCCACCGATTGAGCCTATTGAAACGGACCCTCCGGAAAACTTCTATGATGGCAGCGAGGATGTCAGTGCAACACGTATTAGGGACTCCATTAGGGAATCATTGCTGTAGGTACGAACTATTACTTAAAAGATGTAATGTGTTTTCCTTCTTTAAAAATTATGTATTCGTTAAGAGCAGTAAATACGACGCTGATTGGCACATGATCGCCGAGGTTGATCTCGCAATTGTGCCCACGGCAAGGCTGTAGTAGACCAGATTTGGTACTGAAATAAAATGAAGCGATCAGCGAATCTGTGGTAATACGGTGTACGAACAAATGAATGCAGGAGGTGTGAACGTGCTTACCGATGCTGCAACGATTACTACTGAAGATAGTGTGCACCGCTTAGTTAACGGAACCGCACAGTCACTGGATGAGAAGAAGGGTCAGCTGCATCATCCTCAGGAGGACACGATCGCGGCTGATATGTTATGATGTAAAGCGAAATGGTATCAGCGCTGTTAAAGAGAAACACTGCATTTACAGAAAAAATACGATGGAAAATAGCTTTTCACGATTGCATAGATTCTCACCAGATTAAGATAACATTAGTGAAGCTTTTTATACTAGAAGCTGCGTGACCCCAATTTGTGGTGAGGCTTATAGCTTATGGCAAATAAACTATTCTACTCTTATGCCTGTTCTACTTCCCAGTGGCATACTGACGTAATTCTACTATCTAGAGTAACCTCTACTAGCTGATTCATCGCACTTGGCATGTCTGTACAGTATTGGCAGGTAAGTTTTCATCCACAGGATTCAGAATTGGTTGGCAGCATTCAGAATTGGTTTTACTACGCGGATTCATTTTTTTCACCCAAAAAAGATTGCGTTTTTCCATTTTTCGAGGAGGAAATGTATTGTTTCTTGACAATTCAAAGATCATAGTCTTGAAAAACGGAACAAAGTTCTTAAAAATGAGGGTAAAAGTGAATATAACGAAGGCTAGTAGTATTTTCATTTTGCAGCGTTTTTGTGGAATAATGCGCTTAAATATACTCTACATATACTACATGGATTTGTACCCGATAAAAATTAGCCAGCTAATTGGCAAATTGGCATTTTGTACCCGATAAAAATTAGCCAGTTTGAACTGAAAATCGTTCCATTGTTTGAATCCATTTAGAAAAAAAATCAGGTTCAAATGGATTAAACATAAGCAAGAAAAAGCAATTCTTTTCTGGAGTGTATTTCCGATACCAAACAAAAGGAGCTTTAGGGCTGCATTCTGCTTGGCGGAGCTTTGATCGTGGTTGTCGCTTTTCCACCGTTACAACGCATTTAATCTTTTCTCAATAACCTGCTGAATGAAAAAGGTGCGAATTAGTTCTGGATTGGTTCAGAAGGTTGACGTTCAATAGGTAAATTAATGAGAGAAAATACGGGGACTAACTTGCACGGAATTACGTGAGTTTTCGATCGAACTATCCCGTATTCATGTTTATGCTGCAATGATAAAGCGTAGAACAATCGCTTAAATTTATATCATCTATAAAGATAAGATAGGATGTCTAGGTAATGTTGTCCAAATACCAAACAAAGTTTTTGTTTTATGCTGCAAGCCCCAAGTTACATTCAATCCAGATGGATTGCACACCGACACAGTTTGAACCCCTTTTTTTTGATCCACCATTGCTCTATCAAAATGGAGCTAAGGTATCAAACAGAGGGTGTGTTTGAAGGGATGTGCTTATCTGCTTTTAATTCGGTTGGACTGAACCGATTTAGTTGTAATAATTTCAGCTGCAATGAGGGGTAGCGCGGCTCCGTTGAAATCGTCATCGAATATCCAAAATGCCCGGCATTGGCCAAAAACTTATGCTGGACAACGCAATGACGAGCGCATTGCATACCGGAGCTCACAAAAATGTGATGTTTGTCAAGGCGGAAACAGCAGAAGCAGAAATAAGCATTTAGTTCGAGCGATTTAAAGGCTATCGGCAGTGCATGAAAACTGATCACGAAGGGTGTCTAACGCGGCCGCGATTTCGATAAGGAGTATTGGTTGTTCTTATCGTTGCCGACTTTTCTGCAAACATTTGCAACTTTTATTCATCATGAATATACTTCCCATTAGCCCAGCTCCATCTAACTTCTGGATTGGTGCGCCTGATGATTTGTGGAAATAGAAGAAACCATTTTTCTCCAAGGCACGTGATGCCCGACTTTCAAGGGTCTTTTACATGGAGTGTTATGTTGAACCCGATAAAAATTAGCCAGTTTGAATTGAAAACCGTTCCATTGCTTTCAGCTCGATGGAGCTTTGATCGTGTTTGTCGCTTTTTCACCATTACAACGAATTGCTTGCTGTATATTCACCTTTGTGGAGAAGTGTATATACGCTAAAAAACGTTACCTTATCACGGAGGAACGAAATGAGGTTTCGTTTGATCCAGAAGTCAAAGGTAACGCGGACCGTAGGCGCTATCAGTGTTATTAGAGATTGGGTTATTAGAGGTGGGTACATTCGTCACAAAGCTGTAGTACGGACATCGGAGCCCTCTAGCACGAGCAACATCGTTGAGAAGCGAAGCATTTTGATCAGAATCGGAGTAAAAGACGTAGGTGCGTGAGTAGTTTCTTCATCGCTTGAGACACTAACAGTTCTGTGCTTTGTTTAGAGTGTGTCCGTAGTTTATGATAGTGGTACCCGTTTAAGGTTGATCCCTTATATTCAACCCTATGCTAAACCCCTTAAAGGATTCAACAACGCGTTGAGCTTTGTCTGGAGAATTCGCTCGATCAACGTTGGTCAGTTACGTAAGTTCTAGAAATAAGATAAAATCAAACATCATCGTGGCATGCTTTCTTATAAGCTTATTCATAAATTTTCTCGTGTGCACAAGTGATTTTATAAATGATTCTTCCTTGTTCAAGACAACTGTTGTGTTGAACTGTGTTGAAGCTTGTTGAACAGACTGCTGTCTGCCTGTCCATTTGTTAATACCATAAATCTCAGGTAGGACCAAACTCTACAACGTGTTATTGCGTTATTGGGTTGAGTTCACATACTGTTGTTCAAGGTGCCTTTTTTCTCAAAGCTATTTAACTGCATGGTTAACCAGTTGATGTTCATCTATCAAGATGTTCACTTTGGAGAAAAAAAAGTGGGTCAATGGTTGGCAGATCCGATGATAACCGACATACAACACTAAGAGATCATACTTATTAGATCGGTGTAATGATCACTCGCGTACACAGCAGAATGCTTGTTCCTCTAACATTCATAGACTTTCCTTGGGTCAAGATATACTAGCGATCTTGATAACTTCCTGAATTACTTATAAAGCTCTAGAGTGCATAGTGTTCCTTTCATCTTTTTTCATTTTGGTAATATCAACTCCACTATCAAGTATACGCACTCAACTCGCTGGTAAGGTTATTCTACTACCCTCATTTATAGTATTCATAGTATTCTACTAAATCCTAAAGACACGTGTACTAGGTTAACTTGATTAATAACAGATGAAACGCGTGATCCGTCCGTCCATGATAAGCAGAGTTATCGTTTCTCAACATTCGTTAGCGGCACAGTATCTGTAGTTGGCGGCAACGGTGCGAACTGATTTAAAGGCCTCTTTCTTATCATCCTTGGTTCGATGAACGGCATCCAACAATCTGAACGGGTAGTAGCCGAGAAATGTTCACAATATTTAGTTCTATCGGATGGAGAAGAAATGTTGAGCGAAGATCTGATGGAAAATCACGGTTTACCCCTAAACTACTCAATCCAACTGTTCGTATTCAAAGAAAAGTTTAATGCAGGAGCATTTGTGTTGTTGTTGGATGGGTTTGATGGAATTGCACCTCATTATAAAGAGGTAATGCTAAAGTTTCTACCCCATTTTGAACAATTTAAAGGAGTGAGAACATCGTATCTCACAAGTCGCCCATACAGTTTCAAAGAACTATTCGAAAAGACATTCACAGACCCGTCTTTTTTCAAACTGAAACCTCTATCGCTGCGTGATAAAGGGTATATTCTGTTTAAGATGATGAAGGTAAAATGGAATAATGAAAATACTGAAAATGAAGAGGTATCTGACTTCTATAAATCGTTGTGTTACATGCTACTTTGTAGTTTGGGTGACATGAGTGATGTTCCACTAAACCTGATGATGGCAGTTGACATTCTAGGGGATAGTGTTTATCGTAACGAAAATATAAACTTACAGCTTTCTTCAGAAACAACTGATTGAGACAATGATAATTTTATCAAAGGCATCGTCCATTATAGAAGAGTTTGTGAAGATAAAGATCCGACATCGTCTCTTTGAATAAAAGGGGGTGATAAAAATGTAGCAGATAATCCTGAAGTGTTTCAAATCAACATTTATCTGATGATGATGATGATGATGATGATGATGATGATGATGATGATGATGATGATGATGATGATGATGATGATGATGATGATGATGATGATGATGATGATGATGATGATGATGATGATGATGATGATGATGATGATGATGATGATGATGATGATGATGATGATGATGATGATGATGATGATGATGATGATGATGATGATGATGATGATGATGATGATGATGATGATGATGATGATGATGATGATGATGATGATGATGATGATGATGATGATGATGATGATGATGATGATGATGATGATGATGATGATGATGATGATGATGATGATGATGATGATGATGATGATGATGATGATGATGATGATGATGATGATGATGATGATGATGATGATGATGATGATGATGATGATGATGATGATGATGATGATGATGATGATGATGATGATGATGATGATGATGATGATGATGATGATGATGATGATGATGATGATGATGATGATGATGATGATGATGATGATGATGATGATGATGATGATGATGATGATGATGATGATGATGATGATGATGATGATGATGATGATGATGATGATGATGATGATGATGATGATGATGATGATGATGATGATGATGATGATGATGATGATGATGATGATGATGATGATGATGATGATGATGATGATGATGATGATGATGATGATGATGATGATGATGATGATGATGATGATGATGATGATGATGATGATGATGATGATGATGATGATGATGATGATGATGATGATGATGATGATGATGATGATGATGATGATGATGATGATGATGATGATGATGATGATGATGATGATGATGATGATGATGATGATGATGATGATGATGATGATGATGATGATGATGATGATGATGATGATGATGATGATGATGATGATGATGATGATGATGATGATGATGATGATGATGATGATGATGATGATGATGATGATGATGATGATGATGATGATGATGATGATGATGATGATGATGATGATGATGATGATGATGATGATGATGATGATGATGATGATGATGATGATGATGATGATGATGATGATGATGATGATGATGATGATGATGATGATGATGATGATGATGATGATGATGATGATGATGATGATGATGATGATGATGATGATGATGATGATGATGATGATGATGATGATGATGATGATGATGATGATGATGATGATGATGATGATGATGATGATGATGATGATGATGATGATGATGATGATGATGATGATGATGATGATGATGATGATGATGATGATGATGATGATGATGATGATGATGATGATGATGATGATGATGATGATGATGATGATGATGATGATGATGATGATGATGATGATGATGATGATGATGATGATGATGATGATGATGATGATGATGATGATGATTTATTTGAAGCCTTGAACGTGAACATTGATTGGAAGGTTCTCATCGATATTATGGAAAATGCCCATTGGTTACATTTCTCCACCAGGAACTAAAAAATCAGATGGATGTGCATTCGAAAAGCCTGATTTTGATCCTATTTGCAAATATCTTTTTGAAAGAATCTCCAATCTTAGCGAAATAGATGTGAAGAGTGTAAATGTGTTACATCTTGTGGTTCAATCTGGACTCAGCTGTATGGCCAACTTCTTGATCAAACACAACATGGTCAATGTCATGACTACCAATGAGCAAAATGGCTGGAACATCTTCCACTATATTGCTTCAAGCAGCAGTAGGTACTGTTGTTTCACTCGAAATGATACGCTACTGGTTTGCATAACTAAACGGGTGCTTGAGATCACATCCAATGACTTTCTGTTCTCGTCCTTGACGGAAAGTCACAAGAATAAAATCAAGGAGTTCTGCTTTAACACTAGCGAAGGAAGAAAAAGTGTTATCCATGTTGAGACTGGTGACATGCAAACGACAGAACACATCATTAAGTGTCGTCTCGGAATTGATTTCATACACGCGCATGAAATAAGGAATTCAGACGAATGCTCGCGCTTTAGAGAATGTTATGATGAACTAAGAGAAATAGCAACACAACTTCCATTCAATGCAAAATATGATTACCTTTTACATTGTTTAACTAAATCAATACACAGATTCTCGCCAGAAAATATTGAACATATAACGGAACAAGGGTATGATCACATCGTGAAAGATGCCAGCCGCTTAGCAATAATGTATAGATTGGTCACAACACTCGAGCATCTGATGATTGCGTACGAGGATCAAATGAACCATGCATTGGCTACAAGCATTAACATAGAATTGCTTTCCTGTATGACGGAGTGCCTCAGACAAAACAGAACCAACATGTTCAAAGTGCTCGTTGATCATTATCGCACCTTACAAGGCATTCAACCAAGAGTAGGAATAGAGTTTGAAAAGGAAGAAAATGATATCATTCATGAAGCCACGATTGATGAGAAGAAAATAAAATGGAAAATCATGAAGTAATCCTTCCAGAATGTGGTTATGAATCAGGACTATCTTCCTTTGCTTATTCTGACAGTTGCATATGGAAGGGTGACGATGACGCGATTTTTGGTTGAAATGCTTCATTTGGAGGTCAATAAATCATTGCTTATATTCATCATAAAATTGTTGAAGGATCTGTGGGATCAAAATAGGAGGGCAGCAACGCCAGTATATGAATACCTCGCGAGCAGATGTGAGGGAAAACCTAATTTGTTGCATCTTTGCATACAAACTGAGTCTCAAATTTGCGAAACAGCTTGACCCGAACGAAATTGACTCGGAAAATGGATGGAATGCTGTTCAGTATTGTGTTTCGAATCCGAGTATCTCGTTGAATTACACAGCATTTACTTGGTTGGTCGAAGCGTATAATATGGACTGTTTTGGTGCTTACGATCGAAATGGTAGAAGTATTCTTCATTTGGCATTGGAAAATGGTCACGATCGACTAGTGAAATTTGTCATTAATCACAAACTGGGCCTCAAAGGTGACAACCGACCATGGTATGAATGGGACTTGGAGAAAATAGAAATACAAATCTATGAACTGCAACAAATTAGATAATCGCTTCCGGAAAACATATAAAAACAAAAACAACAAATTATACAAGATATATTAGAGAAAGTAAGAGATCGGAAAACTGCCTTAATATTATATAAACTATTGTTCAAAGAGGAACCATGATCCAGAAAGCCTTATTTCTTTACTGTTGATATCGTCGTTCTGATCAACAGGATGTAGATAAGGTAGATGGCGTGTACATGTAATAACAGGTGCCAAATAATAATATGAAATAAAATATAAAAAAGATAAATATGAAAAAGGTTGTTTCAATCGTTCGTAAACTGCATAATGCAGCAAAAATAATTTCTCACAAATATAATGAAGAATGGAAGAATAATGGCAATTTGATATCTTCCAGAGCGACTATGGACTGTACATACGGGGATGTAAAAAAATCGATGACCTCATAACATAATCGCAGCCTTCTTACTTTCATAGGAACATCTTTACGCAGCATCTTTACGACGAGATGCATCTGGTGATCAGGTGATTCAACAGGCAACATCTAGTTTCTTCATGGACTATAACGCACTCCCCCTTTGGGTGGGATCATGGTCCATCCCATCTTTCCACTTGTCTACTGCTGATGTTCTGGATTTGATCTCGCCTCTATCGATAGGGAGTTGTAATAATCTTCAGACGGAGCTGTTTTTTCGCTTGAGATCATGCATGACTTGCCTTGGATGATCATCAAACCTGTACATATAGGGTTGTATGTTGGGTTGCCATCGATAATTTCTCCGAAGGTGTTAACAAATCATTGATTCGATTAATCATGCAAGTACTGGAGAACTGGACCGAAGAGAACCGTATCACTAAAGCGCCTGTATTACAATACCTAGCGAGCAGATTTAAACAAAAACCCTTTTTTGCATCTTTACGTTCAACACAGAGATGTAAATATGGTCAAATACTTGGTGGAAGATATGCACTTGGACCTGAATGAAATTGACCCGGAGATGGGATGGAATGAAGGTCACTATTTTGTTTCGATACGTTTCGAAGGATGATTCAAACTGGCGGAATACTTTCGAAATATTTAAATTGCTTACGAAAAATGGATGCTTTAACTGGAATGTCTACGATCGAAACGGTAAAAGTTAATTACATTTGACATTGGAAAACGGTCACAAAGAGGTAGAAGAATACATCGTTCATCGTATACTGGGCACCCTGGAAGGAATGGGACTTGGAGAAAATAGAGAAACACATAAAAGAATTACAACAAATTATGTCATCGCTGCCATCAAACCTAATTTCTGGTTTACAAGAGAAATTTAAGAGAGCATGCGATCGAAAATTTGCCTTAACAATATATTATCACCTATTTACAAACGCTTCATGATCAAGACGGCATTATATATTTATTTCTGTTACCTTCGTTCTAAGAATTAGTGATAAAAGTAGGCGTGATGTAATAGCAGATCTAAGTGGAAAAGAATAAACTATTGATTGAACTGATGTATAAATAAAATTTAACCGAGCATACATCGCTTCACTGATTAGATGTAATTTCAGAGCATCGGTGCTCTGTAGGTCCAAGTAAGTAAACAGAGGAAGATCGAGTCTCTGAACGCCTTTCTGAACCTAATAGTAATCATATATCCTTCAGTATCGGTAGAAGAAATTGGTGCTACAAAATTATTATTTACAAAATCTGAATTTGAAGAAAAAATAGGAGCTTTTACACACATATGTTCTACAGTTTCCAATTCGTCAACTCGGATATAATTCGTTGTTTTCAATAGAATCCTGTGTCCTCGATCATACCCATCATTTCGAAATGCATCACCATTGTCTGGGCTTAAGCGCGCTCTTCGGAGGCCAGCGCCAGCGTAATCCAATTCGTCATCATTCACCGGTAGGGTGCGTCTCATACATTGGGCACGTTAATTGACCGAAACCAACTTCGATTATCTGTCCCCATCTCAGCAGCGCCTTTTCATCGTTAAAGTCCCCACCCTTCCCCTCTTTCATATGGACCAATAACCGTGGTGCTGCTACATATTTTGTTTATAAAAATTAATAATGCTACCATTTCGTGCAAATGAAGGCAACGGCCACCACCCTGGTACCTTCTTAGGCTTCGTTTCGGTGCGCAACAACAATCGCCGTGCGGTGAGCCACTATACGCTGTACGCGTCCATCAGACTCAGACAGGCAGACGGTAGTAGTTGGCTCATGGCGGCGGTCTAGATGTACTAACAACCTGCAAGTACACGCGCTCAATACCTGGCGAACGGCTGGGGCAGGAAAACAGACATGCCCGTCCGACGCGCCGCATGAAAGTGAAATGAGAAGAAAAGTAAAAACATGACGGACGGCGAGACCGTACCGTCGGTCTACCGAAAAACGCAAACGCATCGGTTACGTAACCGGGTGTCGATCAAAATCGACCGAGATTGGTTGGCATTGCCTCGATCGTCATCGAACGAACGACGGCGCATGATGAGGCTTTTGCAAGCTACCTCCATGCCATGCCAAAACATCCGCGTCACATTAGCGGTCACGCCGACACTCCCATTGCCTGTCTTTTGCCGGGTTTTTGCATGATTTGCAGTTTTTTTTGTTTCTTCGTTTGATAAAATCTCACCAAGAGCCAGACCGAGATGCCGTGTGCAAAGTGTAGGAAAATGATTGGGAAACTGGTGACTGTGCGGTGGGTTCGGTTGGATGTGCTCCAGATTGACGGAAATCAATTTCCCCTTTTACGTCGCCAGCGACACGGCTCGCTGGTTGGCATCATTTCTTGTGTTCGAATCGCTCGGGTCCGTCCTCACGTCGATTGGATTCAATTCGCTCTATTCTGTCGGTTATGTTTTTTTTGCTTCATTATTGTTTGGATACCTTTCGAGATCCCGTTCGCCCTATCTATGATCTTCTGGTTTTGTTTGTTAAAATTGGCAAACATGAGATGAGGATCCAAATCGATAGCATCACCTAAGAAACGAGGGAAGAGCGAATGCAAAGTTTGAGTGAAACTGTACGGAGCTTTCTTTCCGATAGTTGCACTCTCCTCAATATTCCTGCGTGGTTGCTTACCAGAAAATTACTTTTTCCAATTAATTACCTCCTCTCCCCTCGGCAAGAGCAGTTTGAATGGCGAAAAGGCTACACTCTTACCCACGCACACACCTCTGAATTGATCTTTCTACTTGGGAAAATTAAAAATTATCGGTTAACGCAAAAGAACGATCTGTGTCGCTGCGCTCAACTCCACTTTGGTTTGGCTGTTGTCAACTTTGGCTTCGGTCCTATGGCCCATTGGCCATTTTTCTCGCCTAAAACACCTTTCCAGAAAACGCTCCACAGTGCCGGAGCATACAGTAGTTGAAGTAATGCGTTGATTATGTGTCTCGATCGATTGGTTCCCGCGGTTCGGCCGAAAAAATGTCGGCGCCGTTCCTGTTGACTGACTCTGTGTAATCGAGCATGTTTCACAAGTCGAAATTGCGGATCGCGCTGCGCCTTAAGAGGCGGTATTTGTTACAATGCTTCCAGCTTTACATCAAACGGTCGTCGTTCCGTCTCGTAGAACAGGATTGAGCTGGAGTTTTACTCAACAATTCCAGAATTATTGCAATCTATTGCTCAAAGCTTTGGTATTCTAGTTTTTTTAGAGAACAAAATGCGTCATCGTGAAATGGAAATGGAAAATCCCCTCCCCGAACAATTAAATAGTTTCACCATGGACGCTTTCCGCTAAATCGAACGGCAAAATTCGAACGGATTAACGCGCTTTCCCCCGGTTGCACGAATGCAATTTCCCGTTTGTTAAAATCAATTTTAACGAGCGACAATGTGTATCACGCGGAAGTATAGCGCCCGAGTGCAGTGGCAAATAGAGAAGATGCAAAATTGCAACCGTGCCGTACGCTCGGCTCATTAACGCTGGCTCTGATGGCACACCAGCGTCTATCTATCCGGGGAAGGGACGAGCGAAATGGGTGAAATGAGCCCACGAGCGGCCTCTTCAAAACGAATGGATCTCACGATGGCGATCGCGACGGTGCATTTCGCTATGCTACCATCCTTCGTTTCTCGGTCCTTCCTTTGAGCGTTCGAGGGTGGTGGGTACATTGTCCAGTTGATGATGACGAGTGATTATTAATATTCGTCAAGTTACCGCTTGCTTCTGCCCCATTATGCACTAATGCGGACGGACAGGCGGCCGGCAGCAGCGGCGTACGGTGATCTCTGCGGTGGTGCCCTAAACGTGGCTTCCGGCATTAGGCGCTGCGATCGCGTTTATGAGCTACCGAGCGCGAGCCGCCGTGCGGCTCTTCCTTGGCGTAAACGTACGCACGCCAGCACTCGCGGGCGTCTGTATCGTTGAGATTGCGCTCCATTCGCATAATACACAACAGCGAAGTCGAAAGGGGTGATAAAAGGGTGCGATTATGGCAGCAGCGTGATGTTCGTTTCTTTTCACTCTCTGGTAATGGTACTGCGGCGCCTCCGAAGCATCCCTCCGCTCTGCTGATGATGAAGCCCCTTCCCTTTAATGCATCTGTATTACCTCCTTGCAAAAGGCAGCAGCCGAAGTGGCCGCAGTTTTCGGGAAGTTCATGCGGATGAATCTCCCTTAGGCCGTCAATCATCGAAAACCTCGCGGAGCTCGGGTGGAGCACTTATCGGGTGATTTGCTGATCGATATTAAAATCGATCGTTTGCTTTCTTATGCTTCAATTCGTTCACTTCAAACTGCGGGCATCAAGTGGCGTCAGAGGCCAGCATATAATAGTTTGGCCCCCGTCCATAGGCCGCTGCTGGCTGGTGGATTGTGTTGTGTTTTGATGCGCCCACCTGTATAGTAGATGGAGTAGCCGTCATCGTCTTCAGACCTAGTATACGCTGGTACGCGGACACCCCGTTGCCACCCAACACACCGCACCGTACCGCACCATTTTCCAATGGTTTTCCACATTAAATAATCAAACTTTGTGCCGCCGTGCCGCACGCATCGGCCCTCGGCCTTCCCTTCACATGCCGTCCGATCCAGCTGTAATTTCACGTGGTTTTGCTTGAGTAACGAACGCCTTATATAGTTTTTTGTGCTTTTTGAGTTTATTTATTACCTCTTCTTTCGCGTTAAACCGAGGCAACGATACTGTCGCTCGTCCCAACAGTCGGTCCCGAAGGTTCGTCGCCCATCACTGCGCCCTACCCTACACCTCAAGTCTCTGCTTCGTGTGCCGCCGCCTCGCTCGCGGTGCGATTAGGTTTGGTTTTGCTAGTTTTTGGGTGGGTAACGCGATATTTTTGGTTCGGGTGCAGCGGTGGCGCACCATGGGGCATGGGAAGGGAGGGGGGGATGCCTGGCATGGCAGAGCCGGAGTCTTCCCGCCGCCACGGGCGCTCGCTGGTATAAATATTGTTGTTCGCCACCGGCAATAGCACAGTCGAGCGTTTTCCATCGAACGATAAACAATAGTCAGTCCTAGAGATCCCCCTGTGTTGTGCTTGTTAGTGTGTGCCTGTGTGTCGTTTGCGTGCCCGCATCGTAGCTTGTTTGCATTGAAAGTTAGACGAAAAGTCGAACATACACACAAACAAAATGGCTTTTCTGTTCAAGGTGGGTGCTAGTTGGGTGTTAATTAGTTTATATAACGTCATAAAAGGACATTTTCAAATGATCATCGTGAGATCTCGGACAGAACAGCATGTGAATGATGGTGACGTAAAAGTGTGAAGACTGATTGAATGGCTTTCCTCCGCAAGCAGCAAAGATGAGCTGGCTCATAGGCAACAGATCTATGAGATGATTGCATAAAAAAGTGTATTCAGTGGGATAGCAGTGCTTTCTCCGGGACCACATTACGCCGCGTGCGATCGACAAATGCTACTAGCGTTTGCTAACGAATTACTTTTTCATCCACAGACCGTCGCCTGCTTGGCTTTGGTGTCGCTTGTCGCCTGTCAGTATGGTGAAGAGGATCATCATCATCATCATCATCATGAACACGATGTCGGTTATTCGTATGCCAAGTTCAGTGGACCAGTAAGCGGTCCGGCACATGAAATCCATGTTGAGGATAAGCATGGTCACGGACACGCCATTGACTACGTCGCGAAGCCGGACTATCTGTTCGAGTACGGAGTGGAGGACCCGAAGAGCAAGGTTTCGCAAAGCCGCAAGGAACACCGACATGAAGATGAGCTGCACGGCGAATACAGCCTGCACCAGCCCGACGGCAAGCTGCGCACCGTGAAGTACACCTCGAACAAGCACAGTGGATTCCAGGCTGAAGTGTTGATCGATGGAAAGCCCCTGCACGAAGAGGAACTCGCAAAGCTGGCGCACGAAGCGTCTCAGAACGCGGGAGCTCAGCATCAGCATCAGCACCAATTCCATCACCAGCACCAGGACGAGCATAAGGCGTACGGTGGCGCCGAACAGCAGCAGACCTACGCCGGTGAATCGTCCTACGGTGGAGCCGAGGGTGGCTCATCGTACGGTGGTGAGGAAGAGCAGGAGCAGCAGTACTACCATTAGTTTGCAGGACATTAAGTTCCCACTCTATTTGAGAATCGACCCAGCGATGGGTGGCTCACAATAGGGAAACAATAGAATGATTACCATCGTGTTTCGCTATACACGATGCTTCTGCTCCTGGCACGTAATGCCAAACAAGTCAGATGAATGTTCCTCGTTTCTTTTACTTCAATGATGCATCTTGAAGGAATTTATGTTCCTTACTGTACTTCACCTATGTCTTTAAGAGTAAAATCACTCATTGATCCATTTTTAGCCAACATTGCTGATATAACAGAACTAAGATGCACTCTGGAAAGCTCGAGTACTTCAGATGCACTACGAAGCAAAACATTGTTATCTAGTGTAGTAAACATGATATAAAACCAAAGGAAGGGTTTTCAAAGAAACGTCAAAAAAATTACCTTAAATAAAAGAAATCCAATGCTGTTTAAAGTAATACATTGATTTTCCTAATCATGTTAAGCTTAATCACCAATCCAAAGAAAACAAGAAAAAACAATCTTTAACCAATGGTGTGATTAACAATGCAGTTTGAAATCGATCTTCTAATCTGCAGGTATACTAAAATAAGTTGCTCGGTTGATGGCATGCAACAGTGCAAGCAATACTTTATGGATTACCTCGGTATCCTTGCTTCTTCTTCTTGCTTGCTTGCTCTACATCAATTAATTAAACATCAAAAGAACAATCGTTGTGACAGACAATTAAACAATAGACGTTTCCGTGGTGTAGTGGTTATCACGTCCGCTTCACACGCGGAAGGCCCCCGGTTCGATCCCGGGCGGAAACAGAAGGTCTCTCTTTGTTTATGGATGTTCATTGGTCTCACAAATGTTGTTCATATTGATCTACTACTAAAACACAACTTGGATGTGAACAATCCATTTGCATTTGTTGCTCGTTTAAAGGCATGCAACAGTGCATGCAATTTTTATCGTTTGCCACGAGATTCTCGCTCCTTTGCTCAGTTTCAAGTAGTTCCAATCACTGGAACAGAAAACCAATCGTTGTGACAAAGAGCCAGGAATGAAACAATAGACGTTTCCGTGGTGTAGTGGTTATCACATCCGCCTAACACGCGGAAGGCCCCCGGTTCGATCCCGGGCGGAAACAGAAGGTATCTTTTTGTTTATGGATGTTCATTGGTCTCACAAATGTTGTTCATATTGATCTACTACTAAAACACAACTTGGAGGTGAACAATCCATTTGCATTTGTTGCTCGTTTAATGGCATGCAACAGTGCATGCAATTTTTATCGTTTGCCACGAGATTCTCGCTCCTTTGCTCAGTTTCAAGTAGTTCCAATCACTGGAACAGAAAACCAATCGTTGTGACAAAGAGCCAGGAATGAAACAATAGACGTTTCCGTGGTGTAGTGGTTATCACATCCGCCTAACACGCGGAAGGCCCCCGGTTCGATCCCGGGCGGAAACAGAAGGTATCTTTTTGTTTATGGATGATCATTGATCTCACAAATGTTGTTCATATTGATCTACTACTAAAACACAACTTGGAGGTGAACAATCCATTTGCATTTGTTGCTCGTTTAATGGCATGCAACAGTGCATGCAATTTTTATCGTTTGCCACGAGATTCTCGCTCCTTTGCTCAGTTTCAAGTAGTTCCAATCACTGGAACAGAAAACCAATCGTTGTGACAAAGAGCCAGGAATGAAACAATAGACGTTTCCGTGGTGTAGTGGTTATCACATCCGCCTAACACGCGGAAGGCCCCCGGTTCGATCCCGGGCGGAAACAGAAAGTATCTTTTTGTTTATGGATGATCATTGATCTCACAAATGTTGTTCATATTGATCTACTACTAAAACACAACTTGGAGGTGAACAATCCATTTGCATTTATTGCTCGTTTAATGGCATGCAACAGTGCATGCAATTTTTATCGTTTGCCTCGAGATTCTCGCTCCTTTGCTCAGTTTCAAGTAATTCCAATCACTGGAACAGAAAACCAATCGTTGTGACAAACAGCCAGGAATGAAACAATAGACGTTTCCGTGGTGTAGTGGTTATCACATCCGCCTAACACGCGGAAGGCCCCCGGTTCGATCCCGGGCGGAAACAGAAGGTATCTTTTTGTTTATGAATGATCATTGATCTCACAAATGTTGTTCATATTGATCTACTACTAAAACACAACTTGGATGTGAACAATCCATTTGCATTTGTTGCTCGTTTAATGGCATGCAACAGTGCATGCAATTTTTATCGTTTGCCACGAGATTCTCGCTCCTTTGCTCAGTTTCAAGTAATTTCAATCTCTCGAACAGAAAACCAATCGTTGTGACAAACAGCCAGGAATGAAACAATAGACGTTTCCGTGTTGTAGTGGTTATCACGTCCGCTTCACACGCGGAAGGCCCCCGGTTCGATCCCGGGCGGAAACAGAAGGTTTCTTTTTGTTTATGGATGATCATTGGTCTCACAAATGTTGTTCATATTGATCTACTACTAAAACACAACTTGGAGGTGAACAATCCATTTGCATTTATTGCTCGTTTAATGGCATGCAACAGTGCATGCAATTTTTATCGTTTGCCACGAGATTCTCGCTCCTTTGCTCAGTTTCAAGTAATTTCAATCTCTGGAACAGAAAACCAATTGCTGTGACAAAGAGCCAGGAATGAAACAATAGACGTTTCCGTGGTGTAGTGGTTATCACGTCCGCTTCACACGCGGAAGGCCCCCGGTTCGATCCCGGGCGGAAACAGAAGGTATCTTTTTGTTTATGGATGATCATTGATCTCACAAATGTTGTTCATATTGATCTACTACTAAAACACAACTTGGAGATGAACAATCCATTTGCATTTGTTGCTCGTTTAATGGCATGCAACAGTGCATGCAATTTTTATCGTTTGCCTCGAGATTCTCGCTCCTTTGCTCAGTTTCAAGTAATTTCAATCTCTCGAACAGAAAACCAATCGTTGTGACAAAGAGCCAGGAATGAAACAATAGACGTTTCCGTGGTGTAGTGGTTATCACATCCGCCTAACACGCGGAAGGCCCCCGGTTCGATCCCGGGCGGAAACAGAAGGTATCTTTTTGTTTATGGATGATCAATGGTCTCACAAATGTTGTTCATATTGATCTACTACTAAAACACAACTTGGAGGTGAACAATCCATTTGCATTTGTTGCTCGTTTAATGGCATGCAACAGTGCATGCAATTTTTATCGTTTGCCACGAGATTCTCGCTCCTTTGCTCAGTTTCAAGTAATTTCAATCTCTGGAACAGAAAACCAATCGTTGTGACAAAGAGCCAGGAATGAAACAATAGACGTTTCCGTGGTGTAGTGGTTATCACATCCGCCTAACACGCGGAAGGCCCCCGGTTCGATCCCGGGCGGAAACAGAAGGTATCTTTTTGTTTATGGATGTTCATTGATCTCACAAATGTTGTTCATATTGATCTACTACTAAAACACAACTTGGAGGTGAACAATCCATTTGCATTTGTTGCTCGTTTAATGGCATGCAACAGTGCATGCAATTTTTATCGTTTGCCACGAGATTCTCGCTCCTTTGCTCAGTTTCAAGTAATTTCAATCTCTGGAACAGAAAACCAATCGTTGTGACAAAGAGCCAGGAATGAAACAATAGACGTTTCCGTGGTGTAGTGGTTATCATATCCGCCTAACACGCGGAAGGCCCCCGGTTCGATCCCGGGCGGAAACAGAAGGTATCTTTTTGTTTATGGATGTTCATTGATCTCACAAATGTTGTTCATATTGATCTACTACTAAAACACAACTTGGAGGTGAACAATCCATTTGCATTTGTTGCTCGTTTAATGGCATGCAACAGTGCATGCAATTTTTATCGTTTGCCACGAGATTCTCGCTCCTTTGCTCAGTTTCAAGTAATTCCAATCACTGGAACAGAAAACCAATCGTTGTGACAAACAGCCAGGAATGAAATAAACTAAAACACAACTTGGATGTGAACAATCCATTTGCATATGTTGCTCGTTTAATGGCATGCAACAGTGCATGCAATTTTTATCGTTTGCCACGAGATTCTCGCTCCTTTGCTCAGTTTCAAGTAATTTCAATCTCTGGAACAGAAAACCAATCGTTGTGACAAAGAGCCAGGAATGAAACAATAGACGTTTCCGTGGTGTAGTGGTTATCACGTCCGCTTCACACGCGGAAGGCCCCCGGTTCGATCCCGGGCGGAAACAGAAGGTTTCTTTTTGTTTATGGATGTTCATTGATCTCACAAATGTTGTTCATATTGATCTACTACTAAAACACAACTTGGAGATGAACAATCCATTTGCATTTGTTGCTCGTTTAATGGCATGCAACAGTGCATGCAATTTTTATCGTTTGCCACGAGATTCTCGCTCCTTTGCTCAGTTTCAAGTAATTTCAATCTCTGGAACAGAAAACCAATCGTTGTGACAAAGAGCCAGGAATGAAACAATAGACGTTTCCGTGGTGTAGTGGTTATCATATCCGCCTAACACGCGGAAGGCCCCCGGTTCGATCCCGGGCGGAAACAGAAGGTATCTTTTTGTTTATGGATGTTCATTGATCTCACAAATGTTGTTCATATTGATCTACTACTAAAACACAACTTGGAGGTGAACAATCCATTTGCATTTGTTGCTCGTTTAATGGCATGCAACAGTGCATGCAATTTTTATCGTTTGCCACGAGATTCTCGCTCCTTTGCTCAGTTTCAAGTAATTCCAATCACTGGAACAGAAAACCAATCGTTGTGACAAACAGCCAGGAATGAAATAAACTAAAACACAACTTGGATGTGAACAATCCATTTGCATATGTTGCTCGTTTAATGGCATGCAACAGTGCATGCAATTTTTATCGTTTGCCACGAGATTCTCGCTCCTTTGCTCAGTTTCAAGTAATTTCAATCTCTGGAACAGAAAACCAATCGTTGTGACAAAGAGCCAGGAATGAAACAATAGACGTTTCCGTGGTGTAGTGGTTATCACGTCCGCTTCACACGCGGAAGGCCCCCGGTTCGATCCCGGGCGGAAACAGAAGGTTTCTTTTTGTTTATGGATGATCATTGGTCTCACAAATGTTGTTCATATTGATCTACTACTAAAACACAACTTGGAGGTGAACAATCCATTTGCATTTGTTGCTCGTTTAATGGCATGCAACAGTGCATGCAATTTTTATCGTTTGCCACGAGATTCTCGCTCCTTTGCTCAGTTTCAAGTAATTCCAATCACTGGAACAGAAAACCAATCGTTGTGACAAACAGCCAGGAATGAAACAATAGACGTTTCCGTGGTGTAGTGGTTATCACATCCGCCTAACACGCGGAAGGCCCCCGGTTCGATCCCGGGCGGAAACAGAAGGTATCCTTTTGTTTATGGATGATCATTGATCTCACAAATGTTGTTCATATTGATCTACTACTAAAACACAACTTGGATGTGAACAATCCATTTGCATTTGTTGCTCGTTTAATGGCATGCAACAGTGCATGCAATTTTTATCGTTTGCCACGAGATTCTCGCTCCTTTGCTCAGTTTCCATTAATACCAATCTCTGGAACAGAAAACCAATCGTTGTGACAAAGAGCCAGGAATGAAACAATAGACGTTTCCGTGGTGTAGTGGTTATCACGTCCGCTTCACACGCGGAAGGCCCCCGGTTCGATCCCGGGCGGAAACAGAAGGTATCTTTTTGTTTATGGATGATCATTGATCTCACAAATGTTGTTCATATTGATCTACTACTAAAACACAACTTGGAGATGAACAATCCATTTGCATTTGTTGCTCGTTTAATGGCATGCAACAGTGCATGCAATTTTTATCGTTTGCCTCGAGATTCTCGCTCCTTTGCTCAGTTTCAAGTAATTTCAATCTCTCGAACAGAAAACCAATCGTTGTGACAAAGAGCCAGGAATGAAACAATAGACGTTTCCGTGGTGTAGTGGTTATCACATCCGCCTAACACGCGGAAGGCCCCCGGTTCGATCCCGGGCGGAAACAGAAGGTATCTTTTTGTTTATGGATGATCATTGGTCTCACAAATGTTGTTCATATTGATCTACTACTAAAACACAACTTGGAGATGAACAATCCATTTGCATTTGTTGCTCGTTTAATGGCATGCAACAGTGCATGCAATTTTTATCGTTTGCCACGAGATTCTCGCTCCTTTGCTCAGTTTCAAGTAATTTCAATCTCTGAGACAGAAAACCAATCGTTGTGACAAAGAGCCAGGAATGAAACAATAGACGTTTCCGTGGTGTAGTGGTTATCATATCCGCCTAACACGCGGAAGGCCCCCGGTTCGATCCCGGGCGGAAACAGAAGGTATCCTTTTGTTTATGGATGATCATTGATCTCACAAATGTTGTTCATATTGATCTACTACTAAAACACAACTTGGATGTGAACAATCCATTTGCATTTGTTGCTCGTTTAATGGCATGCAACAGTGCATGCAATTTTTATCGTTTGCCACGAGATTCTCGCTCCTTTGCTCAGTTTCCATTAATACCAATCTCTGGAACAGAAAACCAATCGTTGTGACAAAGAGCCAGGAATGAAACAATAGACGTTTCCGTGGTGTAGTGGTTATCACATCCGCCTAACACGCGAAAGGCCCCCGGTTCGATCCCGGGCGGAAACAGAAGGTATCTTTTTGTTTATGGATGATCAATGGTCTCACAAATGTTGTTCATATTGATCTACTACTAAAACACAACTTGGAGGTGAACAATCCATTTGCATTTGTTGCTCGTTTAATGGCATGCAACAGTGCATGCAATTTTTATCGTTTGCCACGAGATTCTCGCTCCTTTGCTCAGTTTCAAGTAATTTTAATCTCTCGAACAGAAAACCAATCGTTGTGACAAAGAGCCAGGAATGAAACAATAGACGTTTCCGTGGTGTAGTGGTTATCACATCCGCCTAACACGCGGAAGGCCCCCGGTTCGATCCCGGGCGGAAACAGAAGGTATCCTTTTGTTTATGGATGATCATTGATCTCACAAATGTTGTTCATATTGATCTACTACTAAAACACAACTTGGATGTGAACAATCCATTTGCATTTGTTGCTCGTTTAATGGCATGCAACAGTGCATGCAATTTTTATCGTTTGCCACGAGATTCTCGCTCCTTTGCTCAGTTTCCATTAATACCAATCTCTGGAACAGAAAACCAATCGTTGTGACAAAGAGCCAGGAATGAAACAATAGACGTTTCCGTGGTGTAGTGGTTATCACATCCGCCTAACACGCGAAAGGCCCCCGGTTCGATCCCGGGCGGAAACAGAAGGTATCTTTTTGTTTATGGATGATCAATGGTCTCACAAATGTTGTTCATATTGATCTACTACTAAAACACAACTTGGAGGTGAACAATCCATTTGCATTTGTTGCTCGTTTAATGGCATGCAACAGTGCATGCAATTTTTATCGTTTGCCACGAGATTCTCGCTCCTTTGCTCAGTTTCAAGTAATTTCAATCTCTCGAACAGAAAACCAATCGTTGTGACAAAGAGCCAGGAATGAAACAATAGACGTTTCCGTGGTGTAGTGGTTATCACGTCCGCTTCACACGCGGAAGGCCTCCGGCTCGATCCCGGGCGGAAACAGAAGGTATCTTTTTGTTTATGGATGTTCATTGATCTCACAAATGTTGTTCATATTGATCTACTACTAAAACACAACTTGGAGATGAACAATCCATTTGCATTTGTTGCTCGTTTAATGGCATGCAACAGTGCATGCAATTTTTATCGTTTGCCACGAGATTCTCGCTCCTTTGCTCAGTTTCAAGTAATTTCAATCTCTGGAACAGAAAACCAATCGTTGTGACAAAGAGCCAGGAATGAAACAATAGACGTTTCCGTGGTGTAGTGGTTATCACGTCCGCTTCACACGTGGAAGGCCCCCGGTTCGATCCCGGGCGGAAACAGAAGGTTTCTTTTTGTTTATGGATGATCATTGGTCTCACAAATGTTGTTCATATTGATCTACTACTAAAACACAACTTGGAGGTGAACAATCCATTTGCATTTGTTGCTCGTTTAATGGCATGCAACAGTGCATGCAATTTTTATCGTTTGCCACGAGATTCTCGCTCCTTTGCTCAGTTTCAAGTAATTCCAATCACTGGAACAGAAAACCAATCGTTGTGACAAACAGCCAGGAATGAAATAAACTAAAACACAACTTGGATGTGAACAATCCATTTGCATATGTTGCTCGTTTAATGGCATGCAACAGTGCATGCAATTTTTATCGTTTGCCACGAGATTCTCGCTCCTTTGCTCAGTTTCAAGTAATTCCAATCACTGGAACAGAAAACCAATCGTTGTGACAAACAGCCAGGAATGAAACAATAGACGTTTCCGTGGTGTAGTGGTTATCACATCCGCCTAACACGCGGAAGGCCCCCGGTTCGATCCCGGGCGGAAACAGAAGGTATCCTTTTGTTTATGGATGATCATTGATCTCACAAATGTTGTTCATATTGATCTACTACTAAAACACAACTTGGATGTGAACAATCCATTTGCATTTGTTGCTCGTTTAATGGCATGCAACAGTGCATGCAATTTTTATCGTTTGCCACGAGATTCTCGCTCCTTTGCTCAGTTTCAAGTAATTCCAATCACTGGAACAGAAAACCAATCGTTGTGACAAACAGCCAGGAATGAAACAATAGACGTTTCCGTGGTGTAGTGGTTATCACATCCGCCTAACACGCGGAAGGCCCCCGGTTCGATCCCGGGCGGAAACAGAAGGTATCCTTTTGTTTATGGATGATCATTGATCTCACAAATGTTGTTCATATTGATCTACTACTAAAACACAACTTGGATGTGAACAATCCATTTGCATTTGTTGCTCGTTTAATGGCATGCAACAGTGCATGCAATTTTTATCGTTTGCCACGAGATTCTCGCTCCTTTGCTCAGTTTCCATTAATACCAATCTCTGGAACAGAAAACCAATCGTTGTGACAAAGAGCCAGGAATGAAACAATAGACGTTTCCGTGGTGTAGTGGTTATCACATCCGCCTAACACGCGAAAGGCCCCCGGTTCGATCCCGGGCGGAAACAGAAGGTATCTTTTTGTTTATGGATGATCAATGGTCTCACAAATGTTGTTCATATTGATCTACTACTAAAACACAACTTGGAGGTGAACAATCCATTTGCATTTGTTGCTCGTTTAATGGCATGCAACAGTGCATGCAATTTTTATCGTTTGCCACGAGATTCTCGCTCCTTTGCTCAGTTTCCATTAATACCAATTTCTGGAACAGAAAACCAATCATTGTGACAAAGAGCCAGGAATGAAACAATAGACGTTTCCGTGGTGTAGTGGTTATCACATCCGCCTAACACGCGAAAGGCCCCCGGTTCGATCCCGGGCGGAAACAGAAGGTATCTTTTTGTTTATGGATGATCAATGGTCTCACAAATGTTGTTCATATTGATCTACTACTAAAACACAACTTGGAGGTGAACAATCCATTTGCATTTGTTGCTCGTTTAATGGCATGCAACAGTGCATGCAATTTTTATCGTTTGCCACGAGATTCTCGCTCCTTTGCTCAGTTTCAAGTAATTTCAATCTCTCGAACAGAAAACCAATCGTTGTGACAAAGAGCCAGGAATGAAACAATAGACGTTTCCGTGGTGTAGTGGTTATCACGTCCGCTTCACACGCGGAAGGCCTCCGGCTCGATCCCGGGCGGAAACAGAAGGTATCTTTTTGTTTATGGATGTTCATTGATCTCACAAATGTTGTTCATATTGATCTACTACTAAAACACAACTTGGAGATGAACAATCCATTTGCATTTGTTGCTCGTTTAATGGCATGCAACAGTGCATGCAATTTTTATCGTTTGCCACGAGATTCTCGCTCCTTTGCTCAGTTTCAAGTAATTTCAATCTCTGGAACAGAAAACCAATCGTTGTGACAAAGAGCCAGGAATGAAACAATAGACGTTTCCGTGGTGTAGTGGTTATCACGTCCGCTTCACACGCGGAAGGCCCCCGGTTCGATCCCGGGCGGAAACAGAAGGTTTCTTTTTGTTTATGGATGATCATTGGTCTCACAAATGTTGTTCATATTGATCTACTACTAAAACACAACTTGGAGGTGAACAATCCATTTGCATTTGTTGCTCGTTTAATGGCATGCAACAGTGCATGCAATTTTTATCGTTTGCCACGAGATTCTCGTTCCTTTGCTCAGTTTCAAGTAATTCCAATCACTGGAACAGAAAACCAATCGTTGTGACAAACAGCCAGGAATGAAATAAACTAAAACACAACTTGGATGTGAACAATCCATTTGCATATGTTGCTCGTTTAATGGCATGCAACAGTGCATGCAATTTTTATCGTTTGCCACGAGATTCTCGTTCCTTTGCTCAGTTTCAAGTAATTCCAATCACTGGAACAGAAAACCAATCGTTGTGACAAACAGCCAGGAATGAAACAATAGACGTTTCCGTGGTGTAGTGGTTATCACATCCGCTTTACACGCGGAAGGCCCCCGGTTCGATCCCGGGCGGAAACAGAAGGTATCCTTTTGTTTATGGATGATCATTGATCTCACAAATGTTGTTCATATTGATCTACTACTAAAACACAACTTGGATGTGAACAATCCATTTGCATTTGTTGCTCGTTTAATGGCATGCAACAGTGCATGCAATTTTTATCGTTTGCCACGAGATTCTCGCTCCTTTGCTCAGTTTCAAGTAATTCCAATCACTGGAACAGAAAACCAATCGTTGTAACAAACAGCCAGGAATGAAATAAACTAAAACACAACTTGGAGATGAACAATCCATTTGCATTTGTTGCTCGTTTAATGGCATGCAACAGTGCATGCAATTTTTATCGTTTGCCACGAGATTCTCGCTCCTTTGCTCAGTTTCAAGTAATTTCAATCTCTGAGACAGAAAACCAATCGTTGTGACAAAGAGCCAGGAATGAAACAATAGACGTTTCCGTGGTGTAGTGGTTATCACGTCCGCTTCACACGCGGAAGGCCCCCGGTTCGATCCCGGGCGGAAACAGAAGGTTTCTTTTTGTTTATGGATGATCATTGGTCTCACAAATGTTGTTCATATTGATCTACTACTAAAACACAACTTGGATGTGAACAATCCATTTGCATTTGTTGCTCGTTTAATGACATGCAACAGTGCATGCAATTTTTATCGTTTGCCACGAGATTCTCGCTCCTTTGCTCAGTTTCAAGTAATTCCAATCACTGGAACAGAAAACCAATCGTTGTGACAAACAGCCAGGAATGAAATAAACTAAAACACAACTTGGATGTGAACAATCCATTTGCATATGTTGCTCGTTTAATGGCATGCAACAGTGCATGCAATTTTTATCGTTTGCCACGAGATTCTCGCTCCTTTGCTCAGTTTCAAGTAATTCCAATCTCTGGAACAGAAAACCAATCGTTGTGACAAAGAGCCAGGAATGAAACAATAGACGTTTCCGTGGTGTAGTGGTTATCACATCCGCCTAACACGCGGAAGGCCCCCGGTTCGATCCCGGGCGGAAACAGAAGGTATCTTTTTGTTTATGGATGATCAATGGTCTCACAAATGTTGTTCATATTGATCTACTACTAAAACACAACTTGGAGGTGAACAATCCATTTGCATTTGTTGCTCGTTTAATGGCATGCAACAGTGCATGCAATTTTTATCGTTTGCCACGAGATTCTCGCTCCTTTGCTCAGTTTCAAGTAATTTCAATCTCTGGAACAGAAAACCAATCGTTGTGACAAAGAGCCAGGAATGAAACAATAGACGTTTCCGTGGTGTAGTGGTTATCACGTCCGCCTAACACGCGGAAGGCCCCCGGTTCGATCCCGGGCGGAAACAGAAGGTATCTTTTTGTTAATGGATGTTCATTGGTCTCACAAATGTTGTTCATATTGATCTACTACTAAAACACAACTTGGAGGTGAACAATCCATTTGCATTTGTTGCTCGTTTAATGGCATGCAACAGTGCATGCAATTTTTATCGTTTGCCACGAGATTCTCGCTCCTTTGCTCAGTTTCAAGTAATTTCAATCTCTGGAACAGAAAACCAATCGTTGTGACAAACAGCCAGGAATGAAATAAACTAAAACACAACTTGGATGTGAACAATCCATTTGCATATGTTGCTCGTTTAATGGCATGCAACAGTGCATGCAATTTTTATCGTTTGCCACGAGATTCTCGCTCCTTTGCTCAGTTTCAAGTAATTTCAATCTCTGGAACAGAAAACCAATCGTTGTGACAAAGAGCCAGGAATGAAACAATAGACGTTTCCGTGGTGTAGTGGTTATCACATCCGCCTAACACGCGGAAGGCCCCCGGTTCGAACCCGGGCGGAAACAGAAGGTATCTTTTTGTTTATGGATGATCAATGGTCTCACAAATGTTGTTCATATTGATCTACTACTAAAACACAACTTGGAGGTGAACAATCCATTTGCATTTGTTGCTCGTTTAATGGCATGCAACAGTGCATGCAATTTTTATCGTTTGCCACGAGATTCTCGCTCCTTTGCTCAGTTTCAAGTAATTTCAATCTCTGGAACAGAAAACCAATCGTTGTGACAAAGAGCCAGGAATGAAACAATAGACGTTTCCGTGGTGTAGTGGTTATCACGTCCGCTTCACACGCGGAAGGCCCCCGGTTCGATCCCGGGCGGAAACAGAAGGTATCTTTTTGTTAATGGATGTTCATTGGTCTCACAAATGTTGTTCATATTGATCTACTACTAAAACACAACTTGGAGGTGAACAATCCATTTGCATTTGTTGCTCGTTTAATGGCATGCAACAGTGCATGCAATTTTTATCGTTTGCCACGAGATTCTCGCTCCTTTGCTCAGTTTCAAGTAATTTCAATCTCTGGAACAGAAAACCAATCGTTGTGACAAACAGCCAGGAATGAAATAAACTAAAACACAACTTGGATGTGAACAATCCATTTGCATATGTTGCTCGTTTAATGGCATGCAACAGTGCATGCAATTTTTATCGTTTGCCACGAGATTCTCGCTCCTTTGCTCAGTTTCAAGTAATTTCAATCTCTGGAACAGAAAACCAATCGTTGTGACAAAGAGCCAGGAATGAAACAATAGACGTTTCCGTGGTGTAGTGGTTATCACATCCGCCTAACACGCGGAAGGCCCCCGGTTCGAACCCGGGCGGAAACAGAAGGTATCTTTTTGTTTATGGATGATCAATGGTCTCACAAATGTTGTTCATATTGATCTACTACTAAAACACAACTTGGATGTGAACAATCCATTTGCATTTGTTGCTCGTTTAATGGCATGCAACAGTGCATGCAATTTTTATCGTTTGCCACGAGATTCTCGCTCCTTTGCTCAGTTTCAAGTAATTTCAATCTCTGGAACAGAAAACCAATCGTTGTGACAAAGAGCCAGGAATGAAACAATAGACGTTTCCGTGGTGTAGTGGTTATCACGTCCGCTTCACACGCGGAAGGCCCCCGGTTCGATCCCGGGCGGAAACAGAAGGTATCCTTTTGTTTATGGATGATCATTGATCTCACAAATGTTGTTCATATTGATCTACTACTAAAACACAACTTGGATGTGAACAATCCATTTGCATTTGTTGCTCGTTTAATGGCATGCAACAGTGCATGCAATTTTTATCGTTTGCCACGAGATTCTCGCTCCTTTGCTCAGTTTCAAGTAATTCCAATCACTGGAACAGAAAACCAATCGTTGTGACAAACAGCCAGGAATGAAATAAACTAAAACACAACTTGGAGATGAACAATCCATTTGCATTTGTTGCTCGTTTAATGGCATGCAACAGTGCATGCAATTTTTATCGTTTGCCTCGAGATTCTCGCTCCTTTGCTCAGTTTCAAGTAATTCCAATCTCTCGAACAGAAAACCAATCGTTGTGACAAAGAGCCAGGAATGAAACAATAGACGTTTCCGTGGTGTAGTGGTTATCACATCCGCTTTACACGCGGAAGGCCCCCGGTTCGATCCCGGGCGGAAACAGAAGGTATCCTTTTGTTTATGGATGATCATTGATCTCACAAATGTTGTTCATATTGATCTACTACTAAAACACAACTTGGATGTGAACAATCCATTTGCATTTGTTGCTCGTTTAATGGCATGCAACAGTGCATGCAATTTTTATCGTTTGCCACGAGATTCTCGCTCCTTTGCTCAGTTTCAAGTAATTCCAATCACTGGAACAGAAAACCAATCGTTGTGACAAACAGCCAGGAATGAAATAAACTAAAACACAACTTGGAGATGAACAATCCATTTGCATTTGTTGCTCGTTTAATGGCATGCAACAGTGCATGCAATTTTTATCGTTTGCCACGAGATTCTCGCTCCTTTGCTCAGTTTCAAGTAATTTCAATCTCTGGAACAGAAAACCAATCGTTGTGATAAAGAGCCAGGAATGAAACAATAGACGTTTCCGTGGTGTAGTGGTTATCACATCCGCTTCACACGCGGAAGGCCCCCGGTTCGATCCCGGGCGGAAACAGAAGGTTTCTTTTTGTTTATGGATGATCATTGGTCTCACAAATGTTGTTCATATTGATCTACTACTAAAACACAACTTGGATGTGAACAATCCATTTGCATTTGTTGCTCGTTTAATGGCATGCAACAGTGCATGCAATTTTTATCGTTTGCCACGAGATTCTCGCTCCTTTGCTCAGTTTCAAGTAATTCCAATCACTGGAACAGAAAACCAATCGTTGTGACAAACAGCCAGGAATGAAATAAACTAAAACACAACTTGGATGTGAACAATCCATTTGCATATGTTGCTCGTTTAATGGCATGCAACAGTGCATGCAATTTTTATCGTTTGCCACGAGATTCTCGCTCCTTTGCTCAGTTTCAAGTAATTCCAATCTCTGGAACAGAAAACCAATCGTTGTGACAAAGAGCCAGGAATGAAACAATAGACGTTTCCGTGGTGTAGTGGTTATCACATCCGCCTAACACGCGGAAGGCCCCCGGTTCGATCCCGGGCGGAAACAGAAGGTATCTTTTTGTTTATGGATGATCAATGGTCTCACAAATGTTGTTCATATTGATCTACTACTAAAACACAACTTGGAGGTGAACAATCCATTTGCATTTGTTGCTCGTTTAATGGCATGCAACAGTGCATGCAATTTTTATCGTTTGCCACGAGATTCTCGCTCCTTTGCTCAGTTTCAAGTAATTTCAATCTCTGGAACAGAAAACCAATCGTTGTGACAAAGAGCCAGGAATGAAACAATAGACGTTTCCGTGGTGTAGTGGTTATCACGTCCGCTTCACACGCGGAAGGCCCCCGGTTCGATCCCGGGCGGAAACAGAAGGTATCTTTTTGTTAATGGATGTTCATTGGTCTCACAAATGTTGTTCATATTGATCTACTACTAAAACACAACTTGGAGGTGAACAATCCATTTGCATATGTTGCTCGTTTAATGGCATGCAACAGTGCATGCAATTTTTATCGTTTGCCACGAGATTCTCGCTCCTTTGCTCAGTTTCAAGTAATTTCAATCTCTGGAACAGAAAACCAATCGTTGTGACAAACAGCCAGGAATGAAATAAACTAAAACACAACTTGGATGTGAACAATCCATTTGCATATGTTGCTCGTTTAATGGCATGCAACAGTGCATGCAATTTTTATCGTTTGCCACGAGATTCTCGCTCCTTTGCTCAGTTTCAAGTAATTTCAATCTCTGGAACAGAAAACCAATCGTTGTGACAAAGAGCCAGGAATGAAACAATAGACGTTTCCGTGGTGTAGTGGTTATCACATCCGCCTAACACGCGGAAGGCCCCCGGTTCGATCCCGGGCGGAAACAGAAGGTATCTTTTTGTTTATGGATGATCAATGGTCTCACAAATGTTGTTCATATTGATCTACTACTAAAACACAACTTGGAGGTGAACAATCCATTTGCATTTGTTGCTCGTTTAATGGCATGCAACAGTGCATGCAATTTTTATCGTTTGCCACGAGATTCTCGCTCCTTTGCTCAGTTTCAAGTAATTTCAATCTCTGGAACAGAAAACCAATCGTTGTGACAAAGAGCCAGGAATGAAACAATAGACGTTTCCGTGGTGTAGTGGTTATCACGTCCGCTTCACACGCGGAAGGCCCCCGGTTCGATCCCGGGCGGAAACAGAAGGTATCTTTTTGTTAATGGATGTTCATTGGTCTCACAAATGTTGTTCATATTGATCTACTACTAAAACACAACTTGGAGATGAACAATCCATTTGCATTTGTTGCTCGTTTAATGGCATGCAACAGTGCATGCAATTTTTATCGTTTGCCTCGAGATTCTCGCTCCTTTGCTCAGTTTCAAGTAATTCCAATCTCTCGAACAGAAAACCAATCGTTGTGACAAAGAGCCAGGAATGAAACAATAGACGTTTCCGTGGTGTAGTGGTTATCACGTCCGCTTCACACGCGGAAGGCCCCCGGTTCGATCCCGGGCGGAAACAGAAGGTTTCTTTTTGTTTATGGTTGATCATTGGTCTCACAAATGTTGTTCATATTGATCTACTACTAAAACACAACTTGGAGGTGAACAATCCATTTGCATTTGTTGCTCGTTTAATGGCATGCAACAGTGCATGCAATTTTTATCGTTTGCCACGAGATTCTCGCTCCTTTGCTCAGTTTCAAGTAATTTCAATCTCTGGAACAGAAAACCAATCGTTGTGACAAACAGCCAGGAATGAAACAATAGACGTTTCCGTGGTGTAGTGGTTATCACGTCCGCTTCACACGCGGAAGGCCCCCGGTTCGATCCCGGGCGGAAACAGAAGGTTTCTTTTTGTTTATGGTTTCTTTTTGTTTATGGTCTCACAAATGTTGTTCATATTGATCTACTACTAAAACACAACTTGGAGGTGAACAATCCATTTGCATTTGTTGCTCGTTTAATGGCATGCAACAGTGCATGCAATTTTTATCGTTTGCCACGAGATTCTCGCTCCTTTGCTCAGTTTCAAGTAATTCCAATCACTGGAACAGAAAACCAATCGTTGTGACAAACAGCCAGGAATGAAATAAACTAAAATACAACTTGGATGTGAACAATCCATTTGCATATGTTGCTCGTTTAATGGCATGCAACAGTGCATACAATTTTTATCGTTTGCCACGAGATTCTCGCTCCTTTGCTCAGTTTCAAGTAATTCCAATCTCTGGAACAGAAAACCAATCGTTGTGACAAAGAGCCAGGAATGAAACAATAGACGTTTCCGTGGTGTAGTGGTTATCACATCCGCCTAACACGCGGAAGGCCCCCGGTTCGATCCCGGGCGGAAACAGAAGGTATCTTTTTGTTTATGGATGATCAATGGTCTCACAAATGTTGTTCATATTGATCTACTACTAAAACACAACTTGGAGGTGAACAATCCATTTGCATTTGTTGCTCGTTTAATGGCATGCAACAGTGCATGCAATTTTTATCGTTTGCCACGAGATTCTCGCTCCTTTGCTCAGTTTCAAGTAATTTTAATCTCTCGAACAGAAAACCAATCGTTCTGACAAAGAGCCAGGAATGAAACAATAGACGTTTCCGTGGTGTAGTGGTTATCACGTCCGCTTCACACGCGGAAGGCCCCCGGTTCGATCGCGGGCGGAAACAGAAGGTATCTTTTTGTTAATGGATGTTCATTGATCTCACAAATGTTGTTCATATTGATCTACTACTAAAACACAACTTGGAGGTGAACAATCCATTTGCATTTGTTGCTCGTTTAATGGCATGCAACAGTGCATGCAATTTTTATCGTTTGCCACGAGATTCTCGCTCCTTTGCTCAGTTTCCATTAATACCAATCAATGGAACAGAAAACCAATCGTTGTGACAAAGGGCCAGCAATGAAACAATAGACGTTTCCGTGGTGTAGTGGTTATCACATCCGCCTAACACGCGGAAGGCCCCCGGTTCGATCCCGGGCGGAAACAGAAGGTATCTTTTTGTTTATGGATGATCAATGGTCTCACAAATGTTGTTCATATTGATCTACTACTAAAACACAACTTGGAGGTGAACAATCCATTTGCATTTGTTGCTCGTTTAATGGCATGCAACAGTGCATGCAATTTTTATCGTTTGCCACGAGATTCTCGCTCCTTTGCTCAGTTTCAAGTAATTCCAATCACTGGAACAGAAAACCAATCGTTGTGACAAACAGCCAGGAATGAAATAAACTAAAATACAACTTGGATGTGAACAATCCATTTGCATATGTTGCTCGTTTAATGGCATGCAACAGTGCATGCAATTTTTATCGTTTGCCACGAGATTCTCGCTCCTTTGCTCAGTTTCAAGTAATTAGCCGTGGCCACACGGGGCGAAAACTCTAGCGCAAACGAGAAAATTAATGTCAAAACGGTTTCGCTTAACCCTTACACGCTGTCAAACTTTTATACGTCCGCGGACTTTTTCGCTGAACCCTTGACGCTATCGAACGCTTTATTTACGAAAATGTAGGTTCTTTTCGTATTGTTTTTGCATTTTTAATATAAATATAACAGCAACAGCAACAAAATCGTTAAAAACGGCAAAATTTATTCGGAAATCAACTTCAGCGGCCAAAACACAGATGAAAACAATACGTTTGACATTTCGGCATAAATTTTCGGGTTTTTACCCCTGCCACACGAAGCGAAAACATTTTGGCATTAATGTGCAAATTTGCGCGCAAATTTTCGCCCCGTGTGGCCACGGCTATTCCAATCTCTGGAACAGAAAACCAATCGTTGTGACAAAGAGCCAGGAATGAAACAATAGACGTTTCCGTGGTGTAGTGGTTATCACATCCGCCTAACACGCGGAAGGCCCCCGGTTCGATCCAGGGCGGAAACAGAAGGTTTCTTTTTGTTTATGGATGATCAATGGTCTCACAAATGTTGTTCATATTGATCTACTACTAAAACACAACTTGGAGGTGAACAATCCATTTGCATTTGTTGCTCGTTTAATGGCATGCAACAGTGCATGCAATTTTTATCGTTTGCCACGAGATTCTCGCTCCTTTGCTCAGTTTCAAGTAATTTTAATCTCTCGAACAGAAAACCAATCGTTCTGACAAAGAGCCAGGAATGAAACAATAGACGTTTCCGTGGTGTAGTGGTTATCACGTCCGCTTCACACGCGGAAGGCCCCTGGTTCGATCGCGGGCGGAAACAGAAGGTATCTTTTTGTTAATGGATGTTCATTGATCTCACAAATGTTGTTCATATTGATCTACTACTAAAACACAACTTGGAGGTGAACAATCCATTTGCATTTGTTGCTCGTTTAATGGCATGCAACAGTGCATGCAATTTTTATCGTTTGCCACGAGATTCTCGCTCCTTTGCTCAGTTTCCATTAATACCAATCAATGGAACAGAAAACCAATCGTTGTGACAAAGGGCCAGCAATGAAACAATAGACGTTTCCGTGGTGTAGTGGTTATCACATCCGCCTAACACGCGGAAGGCCCCCGGTTCGATCCCGGGCGGAAACAGAAGGTATCTTTTTGTTAATGGATGTTCATTGATCTCACAAATGTTGTTCATATTGATCTACTACTAAAACACAACTTGGAGGTGAACAATCCATTTGCATTTGTTGCTCGTTTAATGGCATGCAACAGTGCATGCAATTTTTATAGTTTGCCACGAGATTCTTGCTCCTTTGCTCAGTTTCAAGTAATTCCAATCACTGGAACAGAAAACCAATCGTTGTGACAAAGAGCCAGGAATGAAACAATAGACGTTTCCGTGGTGTAGTGTTTATTATATCCGCCTAACACGCGGAAGGCCCCCGGTTCGATCCCGGGCGGAAACAGAAGGTTTCTTTTTGTTTATGGATGATCAATGGTCTCACAAATGTTGTTCATATTGATCTACTACTAAAACACAACTTGGAGGTGAACAATCCATTTGCATTTGTTGCTCGTTTAATGGCATGCAACAGTGCATGCAATTTTTATCGTTTGCCACGAGATTCTCGCTCCTTTGCTCAGTTTCAAGTAATTCCAATCACTGGAACAGAAAACCAATCGTTGTGACAAAGAGCCAGGAATGAAACAATAGACGTTTCCGTGGTGTAGTGGTTATTATATCCGCCTAACACGCGGAAGGCCCCCGGTTCGATCCCGGGCGGAAACAGAAGGTTTCTTTTTGTTTATGGATGATCAATGGTCTCACAAATGTTGTTCATATTGATCTACTACTAAAACACAACTTGGAGGTGAACAATCCATTTGCATTTGTTGCTCGTTTAATGGCATGCAACAGTGCATGCAATTTTTATAGTTTGCCACGAGATTCTTGCTCCTTTGCTCAGTTTCAAGTAATTCCAATCACTGGAACAGAAAACCAATCGTTGTGACAAAGAGCCAGGAATGAAACAATAGACGTTTCCGTGGTGTAGTGGTTATTATGGGCCCTATTCCGAGAGTCTGTCTTGCAAACGAGACTGCTGTACTACTGCTGAAAAAAATTAGCAGTCTTGTTGAGCTCTTATGAATGAATTTGTGATTTTTTACAGCCGGATTTCAAAACAAATACTAATACTAACAAATTATTCACCAACACCAGTAAAAACCAACATCTTTCGCTCCAATGGCAACTACGACCAAGACGAAAAAATATACCATTTTCAGTCTCGTTTTCAAGACTCAGAGTCTGTTGCTAAAACCTACCAGACTCTGAGTCTTGAAAACGAGACTGAAAGACTCGTTGCCATTGGACCGCAAGATGTTGGGTTTTGGTGGTGTTGGTGAATAATTTGTTAGTATTAGTATTTGTTTTGAAATCCGGCTGTAAAAAATCACAAGTTCATTCATAAGAGCTCAAAAAGACTGCTAAGTTTTTTTCAGCTGTAGTACAGCAGTCTCGTTTGCAAGACAGACACTCGGAATAGGGCCCTATATCCGCCTAACACGCGGAAGGCCCCCGGTTCGATCCCGGGCGGAAACAGAAGGTTTCTTTTTGTTTATGGATGATCAATGGTCTCACAAATGTTGTTCATATTGATCTACTACTAAAACACAACTTGGAGGTGAACAATCCATTTGCATTTGTTGCTCGTTTAATGGCATGCAACAGTGCATGCAATTTTTATAGTTTGCCACGAGATTCTCGCTCCTTTGCTCAGTTTCAAGTAATTCCATTCACTGGAACAGAAAACCAATCGTTGTGACAAAGAGCCAGGAATGAAACAATAGACGTTTCCGTGGTGTAGTGGTTATTATATCCGCCTAACACGCGGAAGGCCCCCGGTTCGATCCCGGGCGGAAACAGAAGGTTTCTTTTTGTTTATGGATGATCAATGGTCTCACAAATGTTGTTCATATTGATCTACTACTAAAACACAACTTGGAGGTGAACAATCCATTTGCATTTGTTGCTCGTTTAATGGCATGCAACAGTGCATGCAATTTTTATAGTTTGCCACGAGATTCTTGCTCCTTTGCTCAGTTTCAAGTAATTCCAATCACTGGAACAGAAAACCAATCGTTGTGACAAAGGGCCAGCAATGAAACAATAGACGTTTCCGTGGTGTAGTGGTTATCACATCCGCCTAACACGCGGAAGGCCCCCGGTTCGATCTCGGGCGGAAACAGAAGGTATCTTTTTGTTTATGGATGATCATTGATCTCACAAATGTTGTTCATATTGATCTACTACTAAAACACAACTTGGAGGTGAACAATCCATTTGCATTTGTTGCTCGTTTAATGGCATGCAACAGTGCATGCAATTTTTATAGTTTGCCACGAGATTCTTGCTCCTTTGCTCAGTTTCAAGTAATTCCAATCACTGGAACAGAAAACCAATCGTTGTGACAAAGAGCCAGGAATGAAACAATAGACGTTTCCGTGGTGTAGTGGTTATTATATCCGCCTAACACGCGGAAGGCCCCCGGTTCGATCCCGGGCGGAAACAGAAGGTTTCTTTTTGTTTATGGATGATCAATGGTCTCACAAATGTTGTTCATATTGATCTACTACTAAAACACAACTTGGAGGTGAACAATCCATTTGCATTTGTTGCTCGTTTAATGGCATGCAACAGTGCATGCAATTTTTATCGTTTGCCACGAGATTCTCGCTCCTTTGCTCAGTTTCAAGTAATTCCAATCACTGGAACAGAAAACCAATCGTTGTGACAAAGAGCCAGGAATGAAACAATAGACGTTTCCGTGGTGTAGTGGTTATTATATCCGCCTAACACGCGGAAGGCCCCCGGTTCGATCCCGGGCGGAAACAGAAGGTTTCTTTTTGTTTATGGATGATCAATGGTCTCACAAATGTTGTTCATGTTGATCTACTACTAAAACACAACTTGGAGGTGAACAATCCATTTGCATTTGTTGCTCGTTTAATGGCATGCAACAGTGCATGCAATTTTTATCGTTTGCCACGAGATTCTCGCTCCTTTGCTCAGTTTCCATTAATACCAATCAATGGAACAGAAAACCAATCGTTGTGACAAAGGGCCAGCAATGAAACAATAGACGTTTCCGTGGTGTAGTGGTTATTATATCCGCCTAACACGCGGAAGGCCCCCGGTTCGATCCCGGGCGGAAACAGAAGGTTTCTTTTTGTTTATGGATGATCAATGGTCTCACAAATGTTGTTCATATTGATCTACTACTAAAACACAACTTGGAGGTGAACAATCCATTTGCATTTGTTGCTCGTTTAATGGCATGCAACAGTGCATGCAATTTTTATCGTTTGCCACGAGATTCTCGCTCCTTTGCTCAGTTTCCATTAATACCAATCAATGGAACAGAAAACCAATCGTTGTGACAAAGAGCCAGGAATGAAACAATAGACGTTTCCGTGGTGTAGTGGTTATTATATCCGCCTAACACGCGGAAGGCCCCCGGTTCGATCCCGGGCGGAAACAGAAGGTTTCTTTTTGTTTATGGATGATCAATGGTCTCACAAATGTTGTTCATATTGATCTACTACTAAAACACAACTTGGAGGTGAACAATCCATTTGCATTTGTTGCTCGTTTAATGGCATGCAACAGTGCATGCAATTTTTATCGTTTGCCACGAGATTCTCGCTCCTTTGCTCAGTTTCAAGTAATTCCAATCACTGGAACAGAAAACCAATCGTTGTGACAAAGAGCCAGGAATGAAACAATAGACGTTTCCGTGGTGTAGTGGTTATTATATCCGCCTAACACGCGGAAGGCCCCCGGTTCGATCCCGGGCGGAAACAGAAGGTTTCTTTTTGTTTATGGATGATCAATGGTCTCACAAATGTTGTTCATATTGATCTACTACTAAAACACAACTTGGAGGTGAACAATCCATTTGCATTTGTTGCTCGTTTAATGGCATGCAACAGTGCATGCAATTTTTATAGTTTGCCACGAGATTCTTGCTCCTTTGCTCAGTTTCAAGTAATTCCAATCACTGGAACAGAAAACCAATCGTTGTGACAAAGGGCCAGCAATGAAACAATAGACGTTTCCGTGGTGTAGTGGTTATCACATCCGCCTAACACGCGGAAGGCCCCCGGTTCGATCCCGGGCGGAAACAGAAGGTATCTTTTTGTTTATGGATGATCATTGATCTCACAAATGTTGTTCATATTGATCTACTACTAAAACACAACTTGGAGGTGAACAATCCATTTGCATTTGTTGCTCGTTTAATGGCATGCAACAGTGCATGCAATTTTTATAGTTTGCCACGAGATTCTTGCTCCTTTGCTCAGTTTCAAGTAATTCCAATCACTGGAACAGAAAACCAATCGTTGTGACAAAGAGCCAGGAATGAAACAATAGACGTTTCCGTGGTGTAGTGGTTATTATATCCGCCTAACACGCGGAAGGCCCCCGGTTCGATCCCGGGCGGAAACAGAAGGTTTCTTTTTGTTTATGGATGATCAATGGTCTCACAAATGTTGTTCATATTGATCTACTACTAAAACACAACTTGGAGGTGAACAATCCATTTGCATTTGTTGCTCGTTTAATGGCATGCAACAGTGCATGCAATTTTTATCGTTTGCCACGAGATTCTCGCTCCTTTGCTCAGTTTCAAGTAATTCCAATCACTGGAACAGAAAACCAATCGTTGTGACAAAGAGCCAGGAATGAAACAATAGACGTTTCCGTGGTGTAGTGGTTATTATATCCGCCTAACACGCGGAAGGCCCCCGGTTCGATCCCGGGCGGAAACAGAAGGTTTCTTTTTGTTTATGGATGATCAATGGTCTCACAAATGTTGTTCATGTTGATCTACTACTAAAACACAACTTGGAGGTGAACAATCCATTTGCATTTGTTGCTCGTTTAATGGCATGCAACAGTGCATGCAATTTTTATCGTTTGCCACGAGATTCTCGCTCCTTTGCTCAGTTTCCATTAATACCAATCAATGGAACAGAAAACCAATCGTTGTGACAAAGGGCCAGCAATGAAACAATAGACGTTTCCGTGGTGTAGTGGTTATTATATCCGCCTAACACGCGGAAGGCCCCCGGTTCGATCCCGGGCGGAAACAGAAGGTTTCTTTTTGTTTATGGATGATCAATGGTCTCACAAATGTTGTTCATATTGATCTACTACTAAAACACAACTTGGAGGTGAACAATCCATTTGCATTTGTTGCTCGTTTAATGGCATGCAACAGTGCATGCAATTTTTATCGTTTGCCACGAGATTCTCGCTCCTTTGCTCAGTTTCCATTAATACCAATCAATGGAACAGAAAACCAATCGTTGTGACAAAGGGCCAGCAATGAAACAATAGACGTTTCCGTGGTGTAGTGGTTATCACATCCGCCTAACACGCGGAAGGCCCCCGGTTCGATCCCGGGCGGAAACAGAAGGTATCTTTTTGTTTATGGATGATCATTGATCTCACAAATGTTGTTCATATTGATCTACTACTAAAACACAACTTGGAGGTGAACAATCCATTTGCATTTGTTGCTCGTTTAATGGCATGCAACAGTGCATGCAATTTTTATCGTTTGCCACGAGATTCTCGCTCCTTTGCTCAGTTTCAAGTAATTCCAATCACTGGAACAGAAAACCAATCGTTGTGACAAAGAGCCAGGAATGAAACAATAGACGTTTCCGTGGTGTAGTGGTTATTATATCCGCCTAACACGCGGAAGGCCCCCGGTTCGATCCCGGGCGGAAACAGAAGGTTTCTTTTTGTTTATGGATGATCAATGGTCTCACAAATGTTGTTCATATTGATCTACTACTAAAACACAACTTGGAGGTGAACAATCCATTTGCATTTGTTGCTCGTTTAATGGCATGCAACAGTGCATGCAATTTTTATCGTTTGCCACGAGATTCTCGCTCCTTTGCTCAGTTTCAAGTAATTTTAATCTCTCGAACAGAAAACCAATCGTTGTGACAAAGGGCCAGCAATGAAACAATAGACGTTTCCGTGGTGTAGTGGTTATCACATCCGCCTAACACGCGGAAGGCCCCCGGTTCGATCCCGGGCGGAAACAGAAGGTTTCTTTTTGTTTATGGATGATCAATGGTCTCACAAATGTTGTTCATATTGATCTACTACTAAAACACAACTTGGAGGTGAACAATCCATTTGCATTTGTTGCTCGTTTAATGGCATGCAACAGTGCATGCAATTTTTATCGTTTGCCACGAGATTCTCGCTCCTTTGCTCAGTTTCAAGTAATTTCAATCACTGGAACAGCAAACCAATCGTTGTGACAAAGGGCCAAGAATGAAACAATAGACGTTTCCGTGGTGTAGTGGTTATCACATCCGCCTAACACGCGGAAGGCCCCCGGTTCGATCCCGGGCGGAAACAGAAGGTATCTTTTTGTTTATGGATGATCATTGATCTCACAAATGTTGTTCATATTGATCTACTACTAAAACACAACTTGGAGGTGAACAATCCATTTGCATTTGTTGCTCGTTTAATGGCATGCAACAGTGCATGCAATTTTTATCGTTTGCCACGAGATTCTCGCTCCTTTGCTCAGTTTCAAGTAATTCCAATCACTGGAACAGAAAACCAATCGTTGTGACAAAGAGCCAGGAATGAAACAATAGACGTTTCCGTGGTGTAGTGGTTATTATATCCGCCTAACACGCGGAAGGCCCCCGGTTCGATCCCGGGCGGAAACAGAAGGTATCTTTTTTATGGATGATCATTGGTCTCACAAATGTTGTTCATGTTGATCGTCTGCAAGCAATAATTAAAGGTAGTTTTCATCCCTAGTTACTTTTCGATCAGCCTTCCTTAGCTTTTCGCTTGGTGCTGCGCCTTTTATTATGCAATTTTATTGGTTTACAGTTCAGCTTTCACTGTTGGTTCAATGGGTTTGCTTCATGGATTAGGATTTTTCGTTGGTTGGATAAGGCAGAGTAATTAGATGATGTTATTGCGGATGACATTATTGCGAGGGTATTTGGAACATATTTAAACATTACGTCTTAACCTTAGTGGTTAAACGCATGAAGTAGCTACACTTATCGTTTGCTATAAATACTACAAACCTTAAATATGTAATTATTTGGATTGTGTGTTTGTTATTGTTTATTTCAATCATTTCTACTAGTTATTCGAAGCAGAAGAATATGAATAAACCAGACGGTGCTAAAAGAGAAGCATCGTAAATGGATGAAACGCGTTTAGGCATTCTCCATGCGCCAATTAAGTGGTTCACAAGAGAAGCGAAACACTAATTGAATGTCAGATTGAATGCAAGGTTCACGTAAGCAATGATGGTCACAGAAATGTTAATTAATGCATCCTTCGCAGTGATACCCGCACTGTTCGCTTATTAATTTAAATAATTGCTTATTACAGCGACTAAATGCTCATTTAACATTTTTCGTTTGGTCTAACGATGGATAGTTAAGAAACATTACAGTTTCTGTTATTATAATTCTGATTAAAAATTTACCATCCAACCATCGAGATCATATAGATTGTATCGGAGGCAACACTCCGAGCAACCTATCGTTCTTGATCGATGTGTGAAAATTGTGGTCCTGAGTAGCATAATTGCCATGGGTGGTTCTGTATGTAAGATATGGCCGGTGGGTTCGACCAGTTTGGTTCGCCACAATCATTGGTATTAAAGGGCATACTTGAGGGAAATTGCTTGGTCCGAGAATTCGCAAATCTTGCGCATCGATCGACGAATAAGGTAGTAATTAGCGTTTGACTGGTTGCTTATTAGTATTTCGCAAGAACCGCCACCGAGTAGTGACTGTGCAGTGTGGTAGCTAGGGTTAGATATCCAGCTGCCAGCTTTAACCTTCTAGCTGCCAGAACGACGAGATGGTTTTTTTATTCATTCAAACGACGTTTTTTAATAGGTTTTGAAGAGATGTGAATGTTTAATAAGCTTTTATTGGGATTTACATAAGATTTGAAATGATCTCTTGCAGATCTATAGATGTGTAAGAGATCTGCTAGAAAGCATTTGGGAACAGTTTATTTGAAATTATCAAGTTTTGCTCAAGGTTTTCGGTTCGTAAGAGATTTCAATGGAATACCATTGCGCACCTTGGTTCAATAAAATGTGTGTCTAAAGTGTGTGTCTTAGCGGGACCCTATAATCATTGGTGGCTAGCCGAACCATCTGTCTTCTTCTGAAAAGACGGGGGAGGGCTTGGCATCGACCGCCATCGGCTACAGTTAGGGCGTCTAAGCAACGGCATTAGAGGACCTCCCACGGAAGCCACAGATTGAGCAATTGCGAGCCCTCCGGGAGAACGGGCGTGCTTGACGGGCGGAGTGATCAGCTGACGATGAATGCAAACCGATCGTGACTGCACGTGTGACCGACGACGACGACTAGTATCGACCGATTGGCTGCCAATTGGTAGCCTGCTAACTTACCAGCACTATAACCACGCCGTTCGGAGAAAGTCTCGCATCGAGTGCCGGTTCCCGTGTGTTCCGTCGTGGCCTGAACGAAACGCGTTCTTTCGCAATTGCGTGGCTAGAACCAGGCGTCTGAAACAGTGAACCAGAGCGTTATGTAAACATTGAAATACTATTCATTGGACTCCAAACAGTTGGATCGTGGATTTGCTATTAATTGAATGTAACGTCGGCTTGATTGAACCTTTGAAATTCAATAACGATGTTCTGATTAAGGTTATTCCTTATACTTAAAACACAACTATGGCATCTTCATTTCATTATTCAGTGAGATCTAGAGTTTTTTTATAACTTACAAATGATCTACAGTTGGTCTTACGAATCGCTCCGTAATCTTATAGCTTTATCTACACCAAATGGAACAGTAGTACCATTCTAACTGTTTCTTTTTGTTCGTTCGGCATCTGTTAAACATAATTGGTGCACAAAAGTTCTAATTTTACAACTATAACAACTACAACAACTACTACAACTAATATTTTCATAGTGCACAAAATGGCAAAATTCGTTCCTAATAATTGCAAAATGCGGACATCTCGGAATTTCTAGTATCATTATAAAAAAAATCGGCCATAGTATCGCATCGAATGCTTGTTAAAGCTTACGGTAAGCATGCGCTCGATGAAAGATAGTGCAAAGAGTGGTTTTGAAAATTGATAAATGGTGTGAATTTTTGATTTTGAAAAATTTGGATGTGAAAAACGAGGATCGCGGCCGACCAGGAAAAAAGTTTGAAGACACCGAATCGCAGGCCGTATGGGACAAAATTATTACACTATAAGTAAGCCGTACAAGCAATAATTAATCGATTCTGACCGTGAAATGCCCATAAATCGACCAGTATATCGAAAACAATAAAACAGACGGACCAGACCAACGAGGCGATACAAAACCCCAATTGGGAGCAGCTATCGCATGCGGCTAACTCACGAGACCCGGCTTTATCGGAATAACATTCATTTGCATCGTTGGGACAGATACTGGTCCAGCAGTGCATTCGTTCCTACAAAAGTATTGAAAAATGGTCCTGTGATTGGTTCGAAACAAAAGGTCGACTTTTTTCTTGGCAAGGTATTCGTAACTTGCTTTAAAGATTGGAAAAAATGTATAGTTAACGATTGGCATTTCTTTGAAGAATAAGAGTTTCTTCATTTTCGCAGAATAAACGTGTTTTTTTTTACAAAAAAAGGCGGTTTTATATCCATACATTTGGTAGGTTTACATAAAATAAATTCAGCTCAGTCGGCGTATGTCGGCTTTGGCATTAAATCCCGCAAACATCGACCAGCACGGGACCTCGAGAACCATTCGACGGACCCCGGGGTAATTCTGATTTATTATGACTTAATTGGAGCAAAACGACTAAGATCACCATTTGCTTTCCCTCTCTCCCTCTATTTCTCTAATGTAATTAGTAAAAGTTGGCGCCTTACCTCGGCTTCGGATCGCCTGTGCCTGTCCGTAAGGTCCCAGCATCTAGCGTCACGAGAAATGTAACGTTTCACCTTTTTGCATTCTTCTTAGGCGACGGCAAAGCAGACATCATCCATGGCCGGTCGACCGGCCACTGACCGGCCAGCCGTCGCCTGGAACAGGTTTTGCGGCATCGGCGATCGGGATCGGGCTGACCGGCCTGGCCTGGCCAATGCAGAATGCAGTTGATCCCGTACCGGGGGTGTGGGTTCAGAACACGCATGCAGGGGATGTGAGGGAGGGAGACTGCGTGTCGATTATGTAACTGCGGGGTGCAGGGTGATTCAACTCACAGGCCACGGGGACTAGGTCACTAGGAAACTCTCAATTCGATCTCGAGCGTCGCGACGATCGTGAACGTACACGCGATTGGTATGCTGGCTATGAGCACCTGGTATGTTGCTGTCAGCCGTGGGATTCCGTGGGAAGGGCTGATGGAATACAGATGCCGTTTGGTCGTCGATCGACGATCTTCGCCGCAACAAAACTCAGAAATTAAAGAATTCAAATTTATAGACACGAATAGATAAAAAGGAACGGCACTACGTACGTGTCTAGTGTGAAGTCTGTCTGGGAAGGACTTGTACGCCCTGAAGTGTCAATTCAACATGCGCATGATCTACGAGAAGGCCAACAACTGGTTGGCCGCACCACGATCGAACCCCCGACATGGTCAACGGAATCTCAGGGCGGTACGTTTGTGATGATGATGACGATCATCATGACGGTTTGGCCGCTATCAGTGAAGACGACGATCACGATCACCATGATGATGATGATGATGTAGTTGACGCTCAGCAGCCGCAACGCTATCGCGTGCAGCTCGCGTCGCTCGCGTCGATCGCGTCGCTAATGGCCATTAGTTGATGCCTTTTTCGGGGTATTCGGATCACCACATCGGAAGGACCAGATCGGCACCGCGGTTCTCCGGTCGTCGTATCCGCCGTACTCTCCAAATCCCTTGTGCTGCTAGTGTCGAGCGTGGTCCGTGCGTGTGCCTCTTGCTCTCGGCAGCGGCGTTGATCGATCGAAATGATTTCCATTTACCGATTCATTAACCTGATTTCGATCGATCGCGAGCGAGTAAGGAGGATGGGGGAAGTGCAGTTTTCACGCGGTACGCTGCAATATGCTGCGCTGCATATAGCCACCGTCTGCACGGCAATGGCGTAGCAGCAGCAGCAGCAGCCGTTGCAGTGATCGTCACTCATTCACCGCCGTTGACTGTCGCGCCTCGGATGAGGCTTCAGAGCGAAACCGAAAGCCGTGTCCAGACTCGTGGTGCTTAGTGCAGAGTGGTGCACGGCGGCGCAGCAGAGATCACGATCGCGATCTGTCTGTTCGACCGTCCGACCGTCAATCGCTGGTGACTTTGTCACTCATCTCGCTGCTCCACTGCCCTCAAATGCGTTTCGGTGAACGTCGTGGCGTCGTCGTCGTCGTTGGGCTGGGGTGGATGAAATGGAAAGGAGCAGGTCGATTGTGGCTTGGCGTGCCACAAGAGAGAAAGAGAGAGAGAGCAAATGGTAACCTGACCCATATTCGTTCCGTGCCACCACCGGAGGGCAACTGGAGCGCGAGAGGGAGAGAGAGAGAGAGAAAGAGCAATGGCTCCGGCCAACGGCGAGAAACGTATGCTACTGCTGCGGTTATTGGATTGCAGCTTTCTTGTGCAGCCCGCGGATGCATTATGCAATGTCCGCCCGCGCGACCTCTTTGGCGATCAGGGGTGCATGTGTGCTGATGCTGCTGATGCTGGGGGGGTCAGCTGTTGCTCTATGAATGGAGCGGTTTTCTTTTCGCTTTATTTTTACCCGGTTGTTCTGTTTTACGGAATGAACGTTAAACGTACGACGTGCACTGTTGTGGCGTGTTCTTGGCGAGCAAACTTTTCGCGTGTTTTAGACGCCACCTCGCGGGACCATCGAGGTCCGCGATCGGTCCACGCTCATGAGTTCGAACTCATGTTATAAAATGGAAAATTATAGATCATCATCCTAGGGGCGAGAGGGAGCAACCATCGTGGGTTGCAACAGTCGTCTCGCCGAAGTTCGTCGCGTGAAGCAACGTAGCCATGGTTGGGACATTTAATTGACCTGTCGCTCTGGGGTCAGGCGAAGAGGTGCACGGACAGGAAAGGCATTCAATTGTTAAGCCGCAGCAGCATAGCAACATTCCGTTAAGAACTGTCATTAAGAGGATGAAATAAAGTTGCTATCGTGCTAGAGTATTGGATTAAGATGAAAGAAACTTTCTTTCAAAGCAATGTTGCTCTTAAGGTGTCTAGTCATGATAGCTTCTTTACGTTTAGAACTGTCAAAATAAGATTAAAATAAAGTTGATACTGCGGCCAGGCACGGTTAAGTGTTAAGAAACTTTCTTTACGGTTGATTTCCAGCACGTTTGGAAATACGCTGTTAAGAATAAGAGTTCATACAGGCTCTCGTCTTCGAGCGGTGTTGCGGTGCTTGAGAGTAAATAAAGCTTCTGAAGTCGCCAAATAACAATAAAAAATTGTTAACTGTTAATTTTAGTATCTGTGGCCACGCTCCTTTAGACGATAACGTAAACTCGTCGACACATTCCAGGAATGTGCGTTTTTTACTCCCCAAAACTCAACTCCTGGTAAGCTGGCTGGCTAGCTCGCTGGCTCGTTTGCAAGTTTGTTGCTCACACTAATTACTCTACTTTGTCACTCTCGTCACGCTTAATTACTGACAAATGTGCGACCGAAATGAAGCCGAAGTCGTTCATAACCGCTAGCTCTTTCACATCTTTTAATTTGACATTTATCGTAGCTCGCGACCGGCGGCGCAGGGATAGCAAGTAATAAATATTAGGGGGTGCATTTGCAAGTGCTGCAAGTGCAATGGTTGGCTTCATTGCACAATCATGAGCGTCAACCGCTACAGCATCTGTAGTGTAGAGTATTGCGGTACAAGCAGCAGACACGAACTCTGGCGGACGGTGACCACAGATGCCTTGCAGATGCAACAGGTGATGATGTGTCAGTGGATGACGGTGATGACGGCGACGACGATGGCGATGATGATGATGAGGATAGTGATGGTGATTTTGCCACTGACACCGTATATGATATGAGATGAGACGGTTGTGCGCGACGGTCTTGTAAGCGATCATCTTGCCAACGTGTAGTGAGTCACGATTTTTCCTACCCCGAAGATGTGATTTACTCGTTTCGAGTGGTTCCACTGGACGCTGGCGCTGTGCATAAACACCTTTACGCATCATTAATTGGACATTAACATTTAGTTTTTGGTTTTGTTGTGAATCTGAGTTCACAGAGTGAAGTGTCGTCAAGGAAAAAGGGAAGGAATAAGATTCAATTAACACCTCGAAGCTAAGAAAATCGGCAAAACGTTCGTAGCACTCACCAGCAGTGAGCAGTTTTACAAAGATACTTCGCTGTCAATCGGTTGATCATGGCGTCGCTGCACCGCTGATTATGAAACGAAACTAACGAGCTTCGATCATACTCGCGAGCATATTTCTGTCCTCGCCTGGAAGCCCCAAGACGAAACGTGCACGCGCGCGACGCTTGACCAAGGTTAGTCGGTCACGGACATGGGAACCGCTGGGAGCTAGTAGTGCCGTCAGCGTGCTGTGCGTGTGTGAAAATGTGTTCCAATCGGAACTGAACCCCCCTCCCCCCACCCCCCCCCCCCTCTATCACACCCCACCAAGGGCCGTGGGTTTGAAAGATTATCGATTTGCGATTTGAAATGCGGATCATTACTATGATGCTGACGTTATTTATTTTTCTTTTGCTTGACAGCCAGCAGCCGCTGGACGCAAGCACGGCTCATGAGGCTCAGCATCAGCAATTGCGTTACGAGACGTCCTTAGGTTCGGCACTCGACGTGGCGTCAGTTTATCGTGATGGACGCTGGCTTTTGCCTGGTCACCAGAGAGGATTTGATGGGTACTAGAGAGCTGGGAACCATGATTAGTGTTAGCCCCCAAAGGGAAGGTGAGGGATAAGAATATATAATAAACATCAATCAGCCATCTATCTGCGCGATCGGTTTGATGGGGTGCTGCTGCTTCAAGTGATGGCGCAGTAGCTGACGAACGGCAGAGTGTAGTAGTGAAGGTGAAACTGTGAAGATGAGGATTTGCAGCCGGCCACATCAGACACTCCGAAAAGCATTGTACGGTCGGTAAGCGGTTCATGTGCACGTTAAATCATGCGAAATATTTGAAGGAGCCTCGGTCTTATGCTGCCATTGGGCATATTTTGTACCTTACCAACTGCTACGACAGGGTAACGACCACAATACATTGATCGAACGGCAAAACGAACGAAAATCATGCAGCATGCGCACTCCGCACTAATGAACTCTACTCTTTTATGCTAATTTATGTTTCGATTATTTTGCCCCGTATTTCATTCTGATTGCTCACTTAGTCGTTTCACAGGCTCAATGCTGCTTAATGCACCACTAGCATGACCGTGCCTAGGCCTCAGCCTAGCCTCCTCTTCTCCGTTCCGTCTCCAGATGTGCCGATGAATCACATCCTTAAGCCGATGCCGATTGTTTGCTGCGCACCTGTGCTGCTCTTTCATGCGCGCAACACAGTCTCCCATGCTTCTATGCAACGATCGCGCGAGATGCAAATGATGTACCAAACGAAACGTCGTTGCGACTCACCACCACCGTCGAGTCGAGAGGCTCTTGGAGCACGGTTTGTCACCTGGTATGAATAAATCGATAAATTTTGCTCCGACGACTTCGTTCGTTCGTTTGCCGTCGAGGATGGCGTGCTGAAGGTATGCTGGCCGCCCGTCGTTTGGGGGGAGACGGTTCGTGCGGGGCATTCTCCTCCTTTAAATGACTTCATTCTTTGGAGGGTGCATTTTTGATCGGGAACTCAGCAGAAAAGCATTGAAAGCGCGGCATTGCTCTGACCCAAGCTAAATGGGTAAGATTCCGCAAGATGTGTGTGTTCCACACGTTCCGTCCACTCGATTTGTGGGAGGAATGAGATGATCGCGGTCGGTTCGCGGTGCTCGGTATGCGCCAACCCCAGCTAATGGGCTCCGTTCGGTGTCAAACTGAGTCAGGTCATCGATGCTGTCAAAGGGTGGCTCGATCGTCGGATTGATGGGTGGTTTGATCGATCGGTTGCCCAACCGTTCGTAGTAGGCACGTAACCACGTCAGCAAGATTGCTGCAAATTGCGAGAAGACGAAAAAAGAAAACGAATGCTAAAGATTAACTCACATTTAAGGGGGGATATGGAGTTTTCTTTTGTTTATTCAAATTTGCTATTTACATATTTCCGTGAATGCTTATCTTTTTGAGAGTATTGTGTGAAATGTTTGGGTTAATCGATGCAAAACTGATATAGATATTGGTTTTTCAAGAACGACCATTCATACATTGGTCAATGCATGTTGGAACTTTCTATGAAGAGTCAATAGATATGAATTATGAGCACTTAATCTGTACATTATTTACCAGGTAGCCCCGCCCAGTTTTCATAAAAAATATTGATTCTTTTTATTTTAAATAATACAAAACTTGTTTATTGAGACAAAATCGTAGAAAGCACCACTATTTCAATTTCAATAAGCTACACGAAATCCAAAAAATTTGAGATTTAACAAAAACTCCATGGAGCTACCTGCTGGATAAACTTATACTCTAGCATAAGAATAGAGGTTTGTATATTTCAAATGAGCTAACAGAACACTCCACTGGGCACCGCAAAAAGAGCATTTTTGTAGACGTCTTTTTAAATTTGATTAAAGTTTTGACGAATAGAGGAAGTTTTTAACAAACTTTCCCCAAATTCCGTATGAAATTTCTGCAAAAGCTGTAATTTATAATGGAATTTACCAAAACAAGATGAAAAGATGGAAAAAGATGAGCTTTTTTTGGCCCGAAATAGCCTTAACCGCTCTCATGTAAGGTATATTGAATGCTTTCAGGAGTTGCTAGTGTAAAGATGATTTCAAAAGATGTAGCACCCCCCCCTTTTTAAGTAGTGCGCACGTTGTCCCCGAGTGCCAGTATTTGTCCGCAGGTGCGGAAGTTATTATTGGTGACAGCTAGCGGTCCCCGTCATTAAGAAATGGCGACACATCAATGCCCTCGAACTTCTTTCTCAGGTGCCACCCGACCAACAAACAATCGAAATGTGGCCTACTATGAAGGCAGCACAAAGTAGCCACGAGGTTTAGCGATCTTGTAGCAGTTTGGCGTGCAACTTTTGTTCCCCCTAACAAGCAGCCATTGGCAACAATCGAACAACCGAGGAGCCACAAGGGGAGTTACGATGAACTGTACCATTTCGGCGTTCGGCGTTGCTGCACAAATGTCACAAACGTCGGCCCCGCACGGAACGGTTCCCCGCCATGGAACGGTGCGCCATTTGATGATTAATAATCAACCGTTAATGCAGTCACGATTATGATTATTTCGATACCTCTCACGGTTGTAAGCACGCGAGAGCGCCAACATGGCCGCAGCAACATGGGACGATGATCGCGATCGCGCATCGCGCTTGGCCCGGATGACGATGAAGAGCAGCTTTCGGAGGCTCTCGGTGGTTGTTCTCGGTGCCTGGGGGCTGTCGGTTGCTGCTGGCGCGCCTCAAAAATTACTCTGTTCCACTCTGAAGTGGACGAGACCCATTCGGCACCGGGGCGCTATGCACCTGGGGCAAAGTAATTATGTCAACCTCCCGAGCCTTGAACCGACCCGCACACAACGGTTCGCGCACGTTCCACGTCCGTGCGGATTGTGGAAGCAGGAGCAACCCTCAGGCTTAGGCCGTCCAAACTGGCAGGCTTGTAGCCTCCAAGCCTAGACGGACTGAACCCCGCACGTAGTGTGATCTTCGGTGGAAGATCGATATTGCTGTTGTCACGCTCCCATAGCGTGCCTGGCTTTGTTTGGGTATTTCGACGGCAGAAACACGCCACTAGACGTGTTTTGTGATTGTTTAAGGTGGATGTAAACACAGCAAATCTCGTGTTATGTTTTGCTTCGAAAAAACGAGAGTTTATCTAATTGGAGGAATAACAAATAAAATGTCAGTGACAACACACGATAGCTGCTGATCCAGTCACATGTAACTAAGCTATACAGTTATGATGTTTTTTTTTAAATACAAGTGCCAATGACGAAAAACAAATCCGATATTTGGGGTTCGTCACTTGTTTCCTCCACAAGTCTTTCGTTCAATTGAAACACATTTTACATCAAATTTATTAGATTTATATGATTCGTGGACGTATTTTGCGAATAAAAGCTTTAATATCTGAACAGCATTAGGACAAACGCTAGCATTAGTTAACCTTCTAACCCACAAACTAACAGGAAGGACAAAAATTCGACCACAAACATTTACAGCATAATGTCTTGCCTTGTCGGAAATAATGGCCAGCGAAACAACAACATGCTAGGAAATTATTTTACCACCCTCTCCTCTCTACCTAAAGGATGTCTGCTTTTGTGTGGCCGACGACGACGGCGGCGGCGGTCCAATAGTTCGTGGGAATTGTGGCCTAATCTGGTGCGACTAATGAGCCAGCGATTAGTTCCAGCGGTTCCAGCGGTTCCAGCGGTTGCATGCAGGTGACAATGGTGCGTGCGGTGTGTGTCAGAATGTTCATGTGAGAATTCCTCCAGCTGGTGGTGCTTTTGCTGGTGGTGATGATGATGGTGTTCGTGCTGTCATTTGTTCGGAATCGCTTTACGCGTTGGTGCGCGGAGCGTTGGAGGAGCAGCAGCAGGAGTTGGAGAGTTGTAACAAACTGCATACCAGACGACATGTAAAGCATCGACCTGTGTGGCTATTGCGATCGGTCTCTGCGGCGTGGAGGCCGGCAGTCGGTGTCTGTGTGCCTGTGTGTATTGTGTGTGTTTGTTGAGGGTTAACCTCGGGATCAATCGTCGCGGGTGAGGTAATTTACGTTTCTACAAACCAACCACCTCGGAACGCCTCCTCCTGTGGACGCGATTGACGCAATGGAGGAAGAGGCTGAAGGAATTAAACGGCATCCAACGTTACAGCTGTTGATGCTGCGATTCAGAAAACGACGAATAAGTCAAAGGGATCGTAGGTGCGTTAAGGAATCGGTTGTGAGGGTAACGCTTAAGCTAAGCTAATCGTTACATCCCTTACACAATGGGGTCAACCGCGTAAAGCCCGTAACCGTGTACTGGTGGGCCGGTGTCTTGTTCAAACCTTGCTGGCTGCCAAGGACAGACATGAATTCCAAACTAACCAAAGCACATAATGTTCCATCGTTGATTGGGATATGTTAAGCAGCAGAATGGCTTTGGCAATCATTTGCTACATATTTAAGCACAGACAACTAGCATGAAGGCAACGAGCGCGTGACTAGAACGGCTATGGATTAACTCTTCCGAGAAGGGCGATATTTGTAGCAAGTCGTTCAACTCGATCTTAAAATCGGTTTTTGCAAATCATTTCATAGTTTTCCATGCACACAACATGCATTAGACGTGTTCTTGTATGTAATCGTCGGTTGATCATTTGAATTCCCCTCGATCGCATTGAAACAGAAACTAAACCGAGCCATGAATACAAAGCGATGCATGCTGCTAATGATTTGTGTTTCTCACGTGTCTCTCAAGTCCAACCATACGAAGGGTTTTGAAGTGTCCCTCCCTCCAGGTGCACTTCAATCGTCTAACCGACCAACCAGCCGACCGGTACTGTGGACGACTGTGTGGGGCTCGATTGTACTCGGTGCAGCAACATTGTAGTCTCTTCGCGTTGAGTTACGACACTTGTTGAGGGATGGGTACTTGACAATCGGGAAGCCAATGCTTTGTACTCTCGTCTCGAGTGAAATGTCAACCCAGTTAGACACTGGCTGCTCAACCCGGTTGGTGCCGCGAAAAAGGGAGGCGAAATAAGAGAAAGAAGTGGCCTCAAAATGCAACCCCGTGCACGATCGGAGCGGAGAGTGATTAAAGGACACTTCCACGAAGTTGATATCTACATTACATGCACGACATGCACAACCAGGAGCACGGTCGTGGTACGCAGCCAGATGGGTACTCCGGGGGTATGTGCGCAATGTGATAAGCCACCGGATCCGACTCCCTGTCTACAGGGAGTGAAATTGATTGCATTTGACGCCACACGATGGAAGCCGCACTGCTGGTGTGGTGCAGTACAAATTTGATTGATTGATTGATTGATGAGCTGCTCGTGAGCACATACTATAAGGAGTCACTCAGCCACAGTGATGGACAGTGCTGGTTGGTGACAGTGCACGGCACTTGTCGGCCGGTTACGGATGCAACTGCCTGATTCATGTTGCATCATGTTGGTTGCACCAACTACTGTGTCCTACTGAGAATGGTAGTATGCACTCTTCAGCATTGATAATGTTGATTTCGCTCATATTGATATGATAATATTTTATTTGATGACACTCGTTGGATTAATTGGTTGTTTAGCAATGGTAATATCATTACAAATAGTGCTTCGCATAATGTGTATGGCGGGGTATGGAGCGATGCATAAAGCTAGGATGCGAAGCTCTAGCATGCTTTCAGCGAGATAATCTCGTTCGTGCAAACCGTGGAATCTATCTTGATGAGTATCATTTAAATCATGTAGGAAAATACCTCTTCTTTGCTATCTCTTCGGTATTTTATGATTTTAAACTCAAACAAAAGGGATAGGATCAGATTCTATAGTAATAATTGTTTTATTGTCCTGTCTCATTCTCGATTGACTATTTGATCAACAATGTTGGAATTAAATATTTCTCTAATCGTTTTTCATAATTCAACAATTAGTTCCTAGTGCGTACATTTTGAGTTTAAAAGACTGAGAACTGTATTTATAAGTGGGCTTAATCCGTTTTCTTGGAATATCTAAATAGATATTCTTTAATCAACTCATAGCGATCATAATACTTCTCCTTAGAATACGTGTTGTCGAAAATCCATTTCTAAATAGCGAGGTTCAACTAAGCACCATAATCAACTGAATCGTCACATTATTTATATATTACTTTATCCTCCTACGGAATTTCCAAAATGGACAATCGGTCAATCCTGTTTATGTTACAGAATCATTTGAATTTGAAAAAAACATTTGCATTATTAAATCCACAATTTTAGCAGTAAGAACACCAAAGAATCGTTAAAACTATCATCCAACTAGAATTCTTTAAATTCACCAATGAAAGGGTTGCCATCCATCCAAATGTCATAAGCGTCATAAAAAATGCGAAAAAAGTGACTTACGAAAAAAGTGAATAACGGTAATTAAAAATCGGTAAATCAACATTTCTTTACTAAATTCTCCCATCATCAATTTGCAGCGACACATTCCAGCTGCCACCGGTTTGATAACGTCCATTCTACATCCGTTACATGGTTGAGATTGTGTAGATTGAATTGACAGCCCATAGCTCACGTCACGCAGTTGGACGCACTCGCGGATCGAATAGTTGTTCGAATGAGTTCATTTCTAATTGCCTTGTTCACCAGAAGGCAGATGCCAAGAAGGGTCCGATGAAAGGAAAAAAAAACAGAAGAAGCAAAAAAAGGCTGAAAGATTGCCAAACCATGCCACCACACCACCATCACATCACAAATCCATGTGATCATGTCATCTCATTAAAAACGACTTAAACTGCGCTTGCTAATTGACAGGAGCGATGCATTTATGATTACATAAAATTATGGTCGCATTGGTCACTCGATAATTAAGGTAAAAATCACCTTCGCCTCCACTTTGAGAGCCAGCACCCAGCTGAGCCAACGATGACGACGTCGGCGGCGACGACGGCGACGACGACGATCTGGGTCTGGACCGTGGACGTGTCGACGAGCTGCTGCTCTGGTTATAGTTATTTTAATTTTTGCCCTTTTTACTGCTCTCTCCTCCCTTTCCCTATCAAGCTCTAAGCTTCATCGTACCATTGGTATCTTACCACGCGAGAACAGCCGAGGGTGCTGCGACACATTCGGCCAATGACGCTGACGGCGGTGACCGCGCTCAGACGCGGTCTACTATCCACCGCAAACGGATAACTGGTTTGCGTTAACGCGCGCGCGCAGCCAGATTATTGCCAGAGCTGCGCCGCACCACGAGTCAAGGAAGCGAATGTCTATGCAGCGGCGCTTTTCGCGACCACAACGACGTGTTTGGTTTTATGGAGCAAACTGTTGCAATCGTGTGAGACACGTGTGTAGGTTTAGGTGCCGGTACGAGAGTACCATTTCTCCTTGCTTCTTGCGCTTGACTTAACGAATGGGTATGAACAGCTGAACAGCAATTGATTGGACAAGCTGCCTGTTTAATAACAAACCAAACCAGAGTGCGGTACCAATAAGCCCTCCTCCTCCGGGGGGTCGTATGGCGGCCAAGATTCCCTGTGAAAGGAGAGTCAGGCTGGCTGACCATAAAACGCTGTTTACTTAGATCGATTTATGCTGCTTACCATAATTCTACGGCATTTAAAACAATAAACTCTACACTGTCGGCATGGGCCGTAAACGTGTATTCCACGATCCAGTGTATCGTTTAGGACGGGGCGGGATGGTCAGGTCAGACCTGTACCGAGATACCCGGCTGTATATCAACGAAGCTCAGTTAATGCTCGCGACGATACCGCGGCGGAGGTTGCGAAGTAAATGGTGTCGGTACATTAGCTATCATCGTAAGTGATCATTCATCGAGCAGGACGACACCATCGACGTTGGGCACCTGCACCGGCTTCGAGGTCTCCGAAACCTTCGAGGGCCCTTGCCCTGCGGAGAAGAGAGGTTAGAGGCCATGGCCCGCGGGGCTGTCTATAGGCGAGGGCCGCCGGATGTACGGTCCCGTGTAGTGGTGGAGCCCCGTGGTGGGAACCGATCCACAACCTCTGCATCCTCCGGCCATCCCGATGCATCGCGAGGTGCGATCAAATCGCTGGCTAGCGGGGAGCCCTTTTGCAGGCTGCCATCGAAGTCACGGCGTTAACCTTTTGCTCCAATGGCTCGGAGCGTAACCCTCCTCCTGGTGGTGATCGAGACGCGCGCCTCGGTTCGCGAAATTGATCTCTTCCACCACCGACCGCGATGGTCGATGTTATTGATTTTACCTACAGGGGGGCGAACTCAACGGACTCGTCGGTGCATTGCAGCTTCACCGAGACGGTTCGGAGGATCCGTGCGCAGGACACAAGACGAGACCGAGGAGAGGAGGCGAGACGAAAGTACCTAACGGTTTGTCTTCAGACCGTGCATCGAGATCGGGTGGTTGATGGGTCGATGAGAAAATGCAATACATTCGCGAAGCGCGACGAGTCGTCGAGAAGTCCAAGCAGCGCTTCTTGGGTAGCCAAGGTGTAAAGTTGTGTTGTGTGTGTGTGTGGAGAGTCTACTCAGGACCCCCCAGCGGTGGTGGGAGCTGTTATGTAATCCGTTTAATTGTGCACGAAGCTCAAATGGTTCAGTATTTGCATACCAGCGCGCGATCGCGGGAATCGATCGATCGGGCGTACGGCAGCCAGCTGTTAGGGTCGTTAGGGGTTAGGTCGCTGTAGGGGCGAAGGATGAAGTAGTCTGGAGGAAACATTACTGGAGAAACCATTACTCGGTGTTGACAAACGAAGGGCTAATACCTAGAATTGCAGACGAGTTTTTCCTTTTTATACCAATTGAAGTGACTTCGTTTGCCGTCATTCGATAGAACCAAATATATTTCCATATAGCTAGAAGAGAGTCCTTAGCCAACAAATGTTGATATAGAGAAGCGTTTGCGTGAAAAAATAGCAGGGTAAGTTAGTATCAGCATTCTGAAAATCAATAAACTACACTACGAGTTTTTATAAGTTTTTAAACTCCACAACCTCCACAAAAAAGATTATGAAAGTCGCAAAGCAAATATCTTGTCGCCCTCAGTCGAAAGCACAGATTATCGGACATCCAAACGCTCTCAGAAGATAAAGAATTACAAAAAGGAATACGGAAGAAGTCCATAAAACTAAGTCGAAATTTCTAGTAAGGGAACTTTGTCGGTTTGCTTAGCTTGATAAGAATCGCGAGTCGTCGGATTGATCATACGATATTCAGCAGGAGACGACTTCATTTCATGACATTCATTCATGTACAATCACATGATAACTGCACAAGGACGAAGTTACGAAACGAAATAAAATGAAAGCCAGATATGAATGTTTGCTGAAAATTATTGTCGAGGAATGTGATGGTCAGAATAGTACAGGTAAAAGGAGAATAGGGTTATAACAATGATTCCCCGCAGGCAACCCCATATTTAGATTATCGATTTACTACATGAGTTTGTCTACGGAGTTGTCACTATATAATCCCTAGAACTAAATTAAACCTGTTAGTTCTTTGATATCCGGAAAGACGTCTACCCATTTGAAAATTTCTCACTGCTTCTAAGATATTTGACCAGGATAGCATCTTTACGTAAAGCACTATCAAAATGAGGTTGAAATAAACTTGCTATCGAAGCAAAGCACGGTTAAGACGAAAGACATTTTTTTGGTAGCTGGTAGCTGGATACCAAGGATGTATTTTGGGGTATTCTCTAGACTTCCAAAACTTTGGTTGCCAATTTATTAATTTTTATGAAGAACTAGGTCACAGAAACAATCAATTCGAGAAAATTATAAAGCGATTCTGGGAGTTTCAGCTTCATGCCTTGACCTTTGGTTTAATACTTTGTATTTCTCGCTACCCTCAGCAATTAGGATGTATCCGCTTTCCAATCAGAAGTAGACCATATTTGATTGATCTTGGCATGTCTACTGCAGCGCCTATGTAGGTCAAGGCCACCGCACGGACTCCTAGAGCGCTGCATGGCATCTGACATTCGATGAAAGATCAGTTAGCAAAATCAGTTATCGGAGTAACACCGTCGTCGTCGTCGTCGTCGTCGGTCACCTCCAGTGATTGATCGCGTCCTATGACGACCGGAGTCACCGGAGCTAGGAAGCGAAACGTAACCGAACCGCGACCGAAAAGCGGACACCAAACGACACTTTTCACATCGCGCCCACCATCGTCTGCAGGTCATCGGCGGTTGCTGGACTATCCGGCGAACCGTCGCGGTGGATTATTCCTTTCACCCGCGCACATTGGAGTGGCCCTGGGGGGGAGGGAGTCCGATGTAATCTCTAAACCGTGGCGCCGAGAAGGCCAATCAGGCCAATGCTAAAATCACACGACATTTTTTCGGGCTTTCTGGCGATCGAATGCGTGTCTCTTCGGGTTGTTTCGATCGCGGTGGTGCGCTGCTGCTCCGGTGAGATCGAGTTCCCGGGGCCCCCGGGATTCAGAAGACGCGAGACGAGCGTTTGTCGCTTGGTCGCTTGTCTTGTCTTGTGTTTTGTCTGCTGCTGGTCTGAGGCCTGGCCAAGACAAACTCCAAGTCAAGCAAGCAAGAGAATGATACTTTTGTATAAATCATAGTTTCACAACCGTAAATCAACTCTTCTTGGCGTACGCAGCGCGCAGTGAGGTGAGGTTCAGATGACAGGCGATCGTTGTCACGGGATCGTGATGACCCCATTGCGTCCCCGGTGCGGTTGCGTGCTTGTCTGGTGCGCATGGCAGCGCAGCCAGTGTGACGGGAAGCCTTATCCCTGCGCGTGAGCGTTTGATGGTGCCCCCGGACGTGGCGTGGACAAGGGCCACTGTTCCCTCTCTCTCTCTCTCTCTCTGCTGCTGTACCGGTAGAGCTGTTAGTAGATGGCGTGTTTTACGAAGGGATGTTGCATGCTTTAACGATAATTAACAATTACACTTCGAGCGTAAAGGTGGTACGCGGTCACGATGGCAACTTTCGCTGAGTGTCACTTGCCGTGTTGCGAAACTTTATTTCAGTTGCAATTTCCGACCGTGCTAGATAAGCGCTACTTCAATCGTAAAGAAAGTTTCTCTTCATCTTAACCGAACCTGGCTACGAAAGCAATTTTATTGCAATCGCATTTTGGCAGTTCTTAACGTAAAGTTGCTATCGTGGCCAGTCAGCTTAAGGCACATTATGGGCCTACTGTATGGGCGTTTGCTCGCTGCTAGGATACACCGTTCCGATTGAAATATCTTCATTATGCTCGTCATGACACCAGCTCAGCGCTCGCCGCTTGCTTTGATTGGCCCCGAGTGCGCGTATACGTTTAACCTGAATCTGTCAAGTCCGCGTGGCACCGGTTGTGCGTCGGATTGGCGGACACGCCATCGAGACATACCGAGTGCGGTGCGTAATTTGCAAATTCCTCTGCGTAACCAATCGGCCCCGGAACTGACCGCCTTAACACGTCTTTCGTTCACGCCACGTTGACCTTTGTGACCACTTTAACGTGCGTGCGGTACGGTGTGTGTGTGTGTGTGAGTGAATCGTGCTGCCACGATGGCCCCCAATTCCGACCGTTACCGTCTATGTTGCAGCATCGGCCATGGCTACGGTGGTTGCTACTGCATCGGTCCGCCAGATTGGATGTCGCTTTATTTTTTGCATTCGCGGACCGTTCCCTTTCGGAGCATAAAGCATGCTTGCTGGCCAACAGAACGCCTGCGGAACGCAACGCGATGCGTCACGGAGGCAGGAAGCCGCACAGCGCGAACAATAAATCAATTTCCTCGGAACGACGGATCTTCCAAATGAACCGCACACCGCAAAATGCAGGATGCGGAGATTAGATGCTGAGATCGATAGATCGACTACCAAAAACTCAATTCGATCTCAAGGATGACGAGTTTTTGGCTGCTGCTGCTGCTGTTATTCGTCGCTAACCACCGCATCGAATACGCGTTTGGGTGTCTTGTATTGTATACCTCGCGGGTGCTGCTGGTGATGGATCTCTAAGCGACTTCCTCATTTCATCGTCGGAATAAAAATCTGAAAGCGCCAGGCGCAACGGCAGCAGCCCGAACCCTATTTGGCGTTTGATCTAGGAGCCTATTGCCGTGATCGATTGGTGTAATAAATTATTAAAATTTCTGCACTTTTTTTGTTGGTGTTTTGCTGCTCTCTGCTCTCTCTCTCTCTCTCCGTCTTGGCATGGATTGGATTATTGCGCCTCGCGCAAATGTTGAAATATGTGTGGCGGCCACACACTGGCGCATGTTAGTGGCAATGAGCAGCCAGGCACTTAATCCCCGGTGTGTGGGATTTAACCTTCGCGCTTGGAGCGGTTTCGTCGTCGTCGTGGTTGTCGTTGACGGTGCGAATCTAACATGAAGTGCTCTGAAAACTGAACACTTGAAGTAGGTTTATGTCTCGCGAGCCTCTCACGAAGCCGCAGGTTGACACCTGTGCTTTAATGTGGAGCAACACATTAACGCATTAAGATATCAAATTGGGAACGAAACTCGGCGCACTGGCCGGTCTGTGCGTGGTGCGTCTAGTGCTGCTGCTGTTGATGGCCAGTGTCACCTTGTTTTGGCGTGTGTTTCAGGTTTTCAGCGCTGCCTCTCGTTATGGTACCGACGTCCGACGTGGCGTTCCAATGCGCGATACGTGAAAAAGAAAGAAAGAAACCTCTCTCTCCCTCTCTCTCCCTCTCTCGGCACGGCACGGCATTCGATTAGAACTGCATGCCGCGATGGCGCAGCGTGGCGACCAATCTCTCCTCCTGCTGGAATGCGCCAGTTTACGCAACCAGGGGTCAACCCGGGGCGGCCAATGCAATGGCGCTTGCGCTTGCGCTGTCCACTGGTGTAAATTACACGCAAAATTGGACCATCATGCATGTCGTTCAGGGGCTACCCGTGTGGAGTATTGCGAACGAGCAGAAAAAAAAACACCATTTTATTTAATCCTCGAACACGAACTGACCCTGGAACGCCAGTGCCTGCCATTACACTCCTTACGGCCGGCTTCATGGATGCACGGAGGTGGAGGTAAAATCAATTTTTCATTGCGCTATTACACTTTACGCGGTCGCCGGGCTCTGGACAGGACCGGACCCTCCGGTCGAATCGGATCGGTCAATAATTGAGGCCGAAGTCCGAAAACCGTGTTGGCCTCTCGTTGGCCAGTTGAACTCTCGTCAACGGTCAACAAGACCCAAAATCAGAATGGAGCAGGGAGACGGTGGCCGCAACCGACCGATGCTGCGCGATTGCGACAGTTTGCGATGTCGTTCTTCTTTGGACGACTGTTTTTTTTGTTTTTGTTTTCCATCCGTTGTTCCAATCATCTGCGGGGTTAAGCGATCACCGGCCGATGTCGTACAGCGTGGCGTGTGCTGCACGCTATGCTGGTGCTGACGACGGTGGCCACAAACAGTGGCACAACGCCAGCGCCACGGCACGAACCCACATGGCGGCGTTTCACATGGATTGGGAAATTTCGCTGCAAGCGAAGTAGAATGGATGGACCACCGGCCGGTAGCCGATTCGTGGGTGCTCCAAAGGAGGAGAAGGAGAAGTAGAAGAAGAAGAAGAAGAAGGAAAAGAAAGAAACCCGGTACGTTCGTTCGTAGATGCTTCAAACAAAAAATCCGCGTCCACCATTGCCCTTAGCCCTGAGGAGTCGTCATAAGGGCGAAAGAAGGGCACGGGGAGGAGGAGTGCACAAGTGTAGCACAGTGCGGTGGCCCTTTCTGGGCCCGGTGGCTGTTTGTAGCCCTCCCCTCGCTGTGACCGCCTGACCGCTTTCCTGATTCGTTTTAGATTTGAACTCTTTTATCGATTATTTTACTCCTTGTCTCTCTTTCTCTCTCTGCTCTGCTCTCCTCTCTCTCTCTCTCTCTCTCTCTCTCCATTAGTTCAAAAACAATTTCTCACCAAGCCCTTGACCTAAATTGCAGCTCCAAAAGCACTCAAAACGCACGAACGACGCACGAAGGGTTCGTCGCTCTAACGCTCTGCAAAGTCTTTCGTTCGTTCTTCCCTTTGGCTGCGTGGCGCCCAGCGCAACAATGAACCGTCCGTGCGAGGCTGTCGTCTAGCGACCGTATTTGGTGATGGAACGTTAATCGCGGTGGGTTTGGGTGCATGTTTTCACCTCCACCGCTGCAACCTCCCTTTTCAAGCTCCATTCCCCCGTATCCCGAACTACGAATACCGAATAGCAACCAACAGCAAACACGCTGACGCTGAAAACAAGGAAGAGAACGTCAACCGCCAGCAACTTTATCGGATGTCTACGCAACGATTAATTATTGAAATCTCGCGCCACTCATCGCGACTGCTTGTGTGTGACGACGAATCCTGTGCTACTGTGTCGACCGTGTTGCCCGTGACTGTGGTCATGCCTTTCACCTTCAACACAACACAAGCGTCTGCGGATAAATGATCAGCGTGCCGATAGCCGATACAGATTCCGATCGAATCACAGGCGCAATATTTTGCACCAAAAATTTATGCTCCCAAAAAGCGCCACAAGCGACAACTAGAACATAACACAACGCGTGTTTAACGCGCGTAAAATGCGATCCGGTCAATCCGGCGGGGAGGGCGTCTCGGTTGCCATGGTGTCACCGCGCCACGGTACTTAAGTTCAATGATTGATGCGCGCCGATTAGACAACTATCTTAGCGTTACGATCTTCGCTCTGCAATGGGTGGCAGCGCTTTGCGTTTGCTACGAAGTCGAAGCAAATGAGCCGTGATGCTGTGCACTGTGCACGGACTCCATTGTGCAAAACAAAAATCCTTCAAAAACGCAGCGTCTCCTCCTCCGTCTTCGACCAAGATTGCCATGTCAATCGCGTTTTATGTCACCCAACAATCGGCTGTTTAAGATAAACAGCGCGAGATTAGTGGTGACCGAAGGAAGGGGGGAGCACTGAAGCATGAAGCAGCAGCCTGGCTTATCAGCCCACCGGCGATCGAAAACATCGACATCGGTCGTAAAGTACGCGCGTTCCAAGGCGCGTTCCAAGCGGGGTTGGGTGGGGGGTGGGGGGCACCCCGTGTCGTAAACCATCCACCACGACCACGATCGTGACTCAAATTATGGTCGATTCTGTGACTCTCGTGGTGATATTGTGGCCAACGAGAGAGTGAGAGAGAGATAGGGGATCGGCAATTTACATGCTCGCCCTTGCTGTGGCTGGTGGCCACAACCGACACAACCGACCACCGAATGTCATTTCCCGCTCGGGGCCATAGGCGCAGCGGAGCGGAGGTTCGGAGGCGCACTTGATGGGCGGCTGGGCACCACTGGGGGCTCATCAAGATCAAGATCAGCTCGCAATGCGGGCGCCCATTGATGGGGCATCAATCTGCGGCGAACATCCTTCTTCGGAGCGACATTCTGCGTGCCACTCCATTCCCACTCCACGTTCGCGCGTTGCTAATCAATTCGAGATTCCCATTTAGTGACGATTCAATGTCACGAGCCAGGCCAATCCAATCCAATCCAACACAGCTATAAGTCACCCCGTCACCGTCGTGGCCGCTGCGCGGAAGACCTAACTGACTGACCTGGCACTAATGATGGCGAAGGATGCGATGCGGCAAACGACGGCACCGGACACCGGACCACCGCAGGTGGAGGGAGTTTTTTTTTTAATTATTACTTCTATGCTTGCTTTTTGCATCATTCACACGCACACGGATGGAGGAAACCATTGGTGAGGGCTGGAGTCAGCAAGAGGTGAGGAGCGAGTCATCGAAACATAAATTGATCGTTTGCGCGTTTGGCCTAGGGCCCAGGGAGAAGTTTGGTGCAACATTCGACCGCAGGCGGCTGCCGGATGGACTGAACCCCTGGACCGGACCGGACCGGACCAGAGACTCGGTTACCGAACAGAGGTAACGTCCGTGCGCTATCCGTTCGATCGGCAACCGGCTGCTGCGCGGTTTCTGATTGGATTGGATGAAGTTCTCAGCCATGGGGACGGGCACAGGGGGTGGGACCCCCTTTGGTGACCGTGATGTGCGTGCCGCCACTACTCGAAACCGTGCACTCGGCGGGAGCTTGAGCAATCATAATGCCGCTTGCGATGCTGAGGTGCCACTTGGCTACTTCGATGTTCGCGTGTTCGTGTGTGTGTGTGTGTGTGTGTGAGTGAATGCATGTGGTTTTCGGACACAATTATGATCGTTCTTGTGGTGCTTGTCTGGCTGCCTGCCTGCCCCCAGCGGCAGCGGCCACGTAATTGAAACCCCTTCGTGTAAACGGTTCGAGCAGCTGGAAGCCAATAACATTCGTGTTATTGATGGAGGCGGCGATACATGGGCAGGGCAGGGAAATGAAAGTGGAATGCAGTAGCAGAGCAGTAGCAGAGCAGTAGCGGAGCTTTATGCTGCTGTCGGAAAGTGTCAAGCATCCGCCTGCAACTGCATAGCGCTGTTCGCTGCTATGCATGTTCATGTTTGTAATGGTTTCCTGGAGTGATTTTTTAGGTTTTAGGTTTTTTCCCGCTTGGCATGTATCACACAGCAAACGTACCAAGACGGCGCTGCTCAATTGATTGTCATTTGCTAAAGGATTCATCAATTGCCTTACAACGAATCTAAAGTATGTTTCAACGAATACCATGCTACTAATTGTAATGATTACATGTTATTAACGATTTTTTTTAAGTGTCGTCGAAAGAAAGATAATTATTTCATCATTCCTGATCCTGATCAAACAACATAAACGTAATGCAAAACGTGAAAAATTCTTAAATTATACTTTAATTATTTTTTTTTATCTTTTTACATTAATTCCCGTAACACAGACTTGGACCTAATAGCGTAGTGGTTGTGATGCGGTATTAAAAACAAATGAAAAAACCAATGGAATCATTAATTATTGCCGTCATCGTTTAAAGAAAATCTCACTCATTGTCATAAATTGGATAAAGCCAATAATATCAGTTATATGATAAAGAGTAACCTGGCGATCATACACAATAATAGCAAGGAGATCACACGTCAAACAAAGTACTAATGCCTGTAATGTCTTGTTTTGTTAACAGGTGAATCAATTTCATAGTTCAACTTTTGCGTTAGTGATTTTGTGTGTCACGAGAGGCCGAAATAATCTTCATATACTCTCTGTGTTTTCAAGGATTTGCACATTCTACTTTAAAAAATTATTTGGGCTAGCTAATCCCGAAACATCTATGAGTGTTATCCTGAGTGAAATGTTGTCGAGTCAGTCAAACGATCTTTACAAAGTAGTGGTTCGGTCCAAGGTATACTATGGCGAGTTTGCTACTAGTGCACAAACAGAATCATATCGAAATGCAACAATTATAGCGACTTGCTGTCTGATGAAATTTAGCAAATAAGCAAAATGTTCATGATCGCATCTGGCAAATAGTCGTCTCGCGTCTGGATAATGCGTCAAATGCTTACTGATTTCATCCGACAAATCAAAGCTCTACTACTTAAGCAGTTGCTACTATTGGGTTGATTGAGGTTTTCTGAAGAGAAACTATTCCCTTTCTAATCTTTATGCTAGATTCTTACAAGGATAGATTTATGGAGAACATGGCATTTGCTTTCACTGTGAAGCATCCAAATGGAGTCCTGGTATTTGGAGCAGTTGCGTTTAAAGGATTAACAATGCCTCAAGTTTCAAAAATTAAGTGGCGTCGAAAATATTACTGTAGTTTCAATCAACATATTGAAGAATCTTCTTTTTCGGTAAACCTGACGATGGATTCCAACCGGATGGAGCTGCTAGTCTGACTTTGCACATGCAATGCAGAAGAAAATATAAGTCTTCTATATAAAAGACCTCCTAAAAGAGTTCTAGGTATTTCAATCACACACGGCATGTAATTGTGAAAAAGAGGACATCGGGCGAATGCGTTTGAGTGATTTGGAAACACATTTTTCAACTAATACAAATACTTTTTCAAATACTAAGCACCGGTAATTGAAAATCTTTCATTCTGAATTCCATATTTCATGGGGATTCATGTGGTTACCAAGAATGTTCGAGATTAGATCTATCAGTTTTGTTTACCGTTGCAGATCATTGACGAATAAATTGTACAGCAAAAGATCTAGGAGACTGCCTCGTCGATCTAGGTTGAAGGGCCGATGAACAAAAGTGACAATAATTGTTTCAATTTAGCTCAGTATGCACTATTAGGGAACGAAATGTGCATTATAATGTGCATTTCCAGATACTCCTTGAATCATGTTGCATATAATTAACGAACATGACGTCTACCTGACTGCTTTGGTCTAATTTACGTCAGCTGTTACTCAAAAATGCCGCTTTCACAAAGACTTGGCGTACTCAAATTGAAGCGTATTCAAATTTAACAAAAAAATTTAGATCCCTGACATTCGACATAGTGTTTAGAAACACTTCAAAATCAATCCTCACTTCAACCACTTACACCTCACTAACTCAACCCGAAAAATGTACATTTCACTTTTGCTAAGTAAATTATCAAAAACCATTTCACCAACCACACCACCGTAGCCACAACCTCCACGACGACGACGACGACGACAACGCAAACGACGCTACAAAACGATCGAAATTCCATGAGCGATCAACCGATCAACCGGTCAATGCGATGGCCGAACGGTAGAATGACGGTCTATGGCGCACTCCGCGTGACCATAACCGGCGGTAGATCAATAGCAAAACCACGAAGCAGAACTCCTTAATACGATCGTTCCGACGCCGTCGTGGTCGCGACTCTAACGACGACGAAGATCGAAATCGCTAGATCCCCAGCGAGCGTGTCCGCGCTGCGCCGTTTGTGGAGGGGACAACCGCCCGTGATCGTTCCGTGATCGGTGCACCAGCAGCAGCAGCAGCTGTTCTACTGCGATGGCTTTATTGTGCGTCGCGATCGTACAACACTTTCCCTCTCGTTCCAGCGACGACGCGGAGACGTCTAGGCACCACGGCGGCGGCGGCGGCGGACAACACGGTGGTGGACTGTCACCCCCCTACCGCTTCGGCACTCTCATTACTCTCACTTTTAATCGCGTCGCGCAGCCGCAGCCGCAGCCACCGCCGCGGCTCACCATCCCGTGCGAGATTCACTTTCGCACGGTAGTATACTCTTCTCGTTCCGTCCCGCTCTTTGAGAATGCAGACAGAGGGGTGGGGGGGACACAGCACAAGCATAGCTCCGGCTCCGCGTTCGATCGGTTCGCGTTTGGTTTTGCTTTGGCTCGTTCGTCGTGGGGTGATCGCGATGGCCGCCGAAGAACAGCCGTCGCTGCCGCCGTTGCCGCCGCCGGTATGCTGCTGGTATGGTGGTGGTCGCTGACTCCTACCAGCGGCAGGCGGCAGGTCAACCCACGACGACGAGTCAGCTGGCTTTTCGGGGGAGCTTTCGAGGGTCGAAATGCATCACGGTGGCGGCTCCGTGCTCTCCTCCTCCTCCTCCTCCTCCTCCTCCTCCTCCTCCTCCTCCCTGTCCTCCTGTTGCCGCGCACTCACAGACACACAGGATTCACCCTCGAGCTCGTTGTCGCTCGTGGGAGACACTTACAGTTGGAGTTGGTTTTGGCCCAAAACGGCTCTGCTGCTGCTGGTGGTGGTGGCTATGCCGTGCCGCGTTGATTCAGGGAGGGAGATCTGGCTTCGTTGTAACCCCTCGCCCCCCGGTCCTCCTTCTCCTCCTTCTCCTTTGCTACGGTCTTCGGCTACGGCGGCGTCGCCGAAGATCGTCGTCCTTCTGCTGCACGCTTCTCGGCAACCGATTCTTGGCTTCAGCCTACATGGATGGTGGTAGTAGTACCCAGCCGGCCATTGAGTGGGTATAAAAGACGTTTTGGCCATCCAAGTAGTCATCAGTTCAGTTTCGGTTCTCCTACAGCGAAGTGTCAGGTTTTCACCTCAAACAACAAACCGCGCAGTAGTTCACAGAACAACAAAACCAAATCCTCTCAAAATGAAGGTACGCATCGTCCCCATCGTTTGGCAGTAGTAGTCGTGGGGCCAAGTGGGCCAGGAACCCACTTAACGGAACAACAGTGTAGTGTCGTCTATCAGTTTTTTTGGGGGAGAATCTATCTCGAATGTCGAAGTTTGATCGCTCTGATCAACCAGGGAGTTGTCTGGTGTGGTGTTGTTGCAAGTCGTTCGACGTGTTTGAAGAGTGCTTTTTGAGAGAGTTTCCTTCGGGAGTGTCAATGCGATTGTGACCGTGGTGAAAGACCCCGATATGGACGAGCATCTGTTCTAAGTTTTTCTCCTTCATCTTCTTCATCCTTTGTAGTGCTTCATTGCCATCGCTCTGCTCGCCGTTGCCGTCAGTGCATCGCCGATCGAATACGGTCACTATGGTGCCCCCGCTCTGGTTCACGCTCCGCTCGTACACGCTGCCCCCGTTGTGAAGCACGTTGTTGCTGAGCCAGTGGTAAGTAGACCGGGCAATCCCGAGGGTCCTGGCTGTCCGTCCGTCCGTCCGTCCGTCCGTCCCTTTGTCGGTTGTTGAGACTTGTGACTGACTCCCGATGGACCTCTCCTCTATCATCCTCCTCAGGCCTACCCGAAGTACTCGTTCAACTACGGCATCAAGGACCCGCATACCGGAGACATCAAGTCGCAGGCTGAGGAGCGCGACGGTGATGTTGTCAAGGGCCAGTACTCCCTCGTCGAGCCGGACGGTTCCGTGCGCACCGTCGACTACACCGCCGATGACCACAACGGATTCAACGCGGTCGTCCACAAGTCTGCCCCGGCCGTCCAGAAGGTGATCGCCGCCCCGGTTGCCCACTACGCCCATGCTCCAGTCCTCAGCCACTACGTTCACTAAGAGTGGCCGCACTATCACTAGTGCCAACCACACCCCCGCAAGCCCCCACTCTCAGAACCACACTCCCCGCTGTTAAAGCGTATAATCATCCAGCGTAGTTAGAATCGTAGTCAACTCAGTTGCCGGCCTGGCCCAGGCAACGGCCGGAAGCAGAAGCGGAAGAGCTGGCAATCACAGCGAAGTGATAACCACTCATACACACACACACACACACGCACATCCAATGAGAGAATAGCAGCAGCAGCAGCAGCAGTATCAAGGATTGCATCGGACCCCGGAAACTCGACCCCGGAGTGATCGTACTCGTTAGTTATCTGTGCCTGCGTCGCGGGATGCGCCGTATTCCGTGCCTTTGCTTTCCTGTCCCTCCCTTACCCCACTAGCTATTCCTGGGTGTGTTGTGTGTTGTGCGCAAACACACTCTCTCTCTTTATCTCTCTGTGATCACTATCTGTTACTACTACTGCTACTACTATTACTACTACTACTACAACTACTCCTAATCTTGCCATCGCTACCTTGCGCCCACGATTCCCCGGAGTCGGCCTGCAAGTCGTCTTCAAGAAGGACCGAGAAACTGGCTGCAGCAGCGCCGCGTTTTTGTGAAACAATTGTCGTCTGGCTTCCCCTCGTCTTTGCGGCCGCTCACCGTATGCTCTCAATCCGTTGGCCAGCCTGCCAAACGTGCAGTTTGGCCAGAGCGATTCGTTACGGCGTGCCGGCGTTAAAGCCGAAGGGTGGCGGCGTATGAGATGGAATGTGGAACAACAACAAACGAAAGCAACTGGAACGATAATGCACTCGATCATCTTCATCATCAAGCGAACGATCCCGGACGCAAGTATCAGAACTGTACATAATGAATAAAAACATGATTTTTTTTATAAAAAGAAAACCATCTGCGTGGTTTAGTGTTTGGAAGGACTCAGATGTCATACAAAATGGTTTGGCATGATAAAATCATCAAATGGGATCAAGGAACGGCCTCTTATGCTTTTAACGATGCCAAACGATCCTTTTTTTTGGGAACGAAATTACTGCGCATTTTACACATAAGTTGGTGTATGACAAATGATTTGAAAGAAAACTCAAACGTTCCAGTGGAGTACATTAGTTTTTCAAATTAATCAGCGATTTAAGTTTGAAAATAATGTAAGAAAATGCAGGCTTCTTCTTCGCCAAGGCTTAAAACTAAAGAAATGTCCAAACTTAAATATATTACGACTTTCAAGTGCCGAAACGCTCCTGAGTCCCTTCAGGTTCATTTGCTGTTTCGAGATGTAAAACCCTGTTTCAGTTTTGACTCCTATTTTCTATACTAGTTTGCTTGTTTTAACAATCAATTTACTAGCGACTACTAACGAAATCGAGCTGAATTATCTTCCCTATTGCTGTAAGGGAAGCTTAAATCATCCTAGCGCGAATAAATCCTTGACGATCGTCTTGTCGTTAAAGATCATGGACAGTGCTTCTGGTTCTTTGCCTGGAACTGTTGACGATCATTTTGGATTAGCTCTCTACGGATGGAAAATTCCACTGGTGATTGCAACATCGGCTGACGATCGCTCACATGTTGCCCGTGTACTCTTTCAACTGCAGTAACACTGCTAGAATCCTGTGCAGCGATTCTCGAATCTGCTGGAAATACTCACGCCTGCAAACACGCAATCTTGTTCGCATGCGGTGTTCATCATGCATGCGATGCCATTTTCGTTAACTTTTCCTCAAATGAACCTCACCTCCTCCTTTAGGGGGAGTTTTGGTTATTTCGGATCGAAAAATTGCTTATTTTTGACGATTTATTGTGAAGAAACCGTTTTACTTTATTTTTTCAAAATAATGTCATATTAAACTAAAACTTTTCAAGAATATTTGGTTCTATTCTGGGGAAGTTTTGATCAAAACTACGTTCATGGCATCCAATCTAGAAAGGCAAGTTTGTAAACAATTACTTTTTGCGGTGCACATCGTAGCAACATGCCGGGTCATCAGAAATATTCAAACGAATATTCATTTGTTAGATTTTAAGTTTATCCAAGTAACCCTGGGGAGTTTTTAAGGAATTTCCCATTTTTTAATTTTTGGCAATTTTTTACAAAACCATCGATTCGATTTTTGGCGGCTACCTGCCCCATTGACAAAATGTATGCAACTATTAAACAATAATAGACCCGAAATTGTTCTGGCGACGGGTCTATTAAGCGTTAATAGACACGGTTGCATACCTTTTTGGCAATGCGGTGGTAAATAGTGTACAGATTATGTGTTCAAAATTTCAAATCGATCGGTCCAGTAGTGTTAATGCTACGATGGGCACCGACGTTGAAGGTTTTTGGGATTCGAGATTCAAAGTCGCGAGATGCATTGAGCCTTGTTTGAACGACGGTTTTTCAAAAATCAATATCTTTGTCAGTTTTGCTTCGATTGATCCTAAAATTTTTGAGCTTTAAATTTTTACAAACTTTACATTTCTTACAAAATTTTGTGACAAAAAAAAAATTTCAATGTTGCAGTAGTTTCGATTGCTATCCGATTGAAGGAAGAAGGATAATGCTCAATGGCCAATCAGGCAAACTTAAGAAGTTGACTTAGGTGTTCATATAAAGAAAGCTCCACTGATCTAAAACCATTACGAAATAGTCGAAAATGTTTCTCAAAACGGTTTTAAATAAGCTGTATGAACCACTCCGAAGACACAAACTTCCGCCGGATTCTAAATTATTCCAGCTATAGTAACATGAATTCAATGGGTAAGCACATTAATAATACCAGATTACCGTTGTTGTTTGTTGACATTGGAACGAAATTTTGATAAACAGAATTGGAAAAAATAACAGAAACATAGTGAAAGTTGTCCAACGCTGTATCAGTGTTGGGTCGGTTATAGCTACTGTCTGTAAATGTCTAGCCAATGTTTGAATTCCAGACCAAACCCTTCGACACAGCACGGTGGCAAACCCACCGCCGGTCGTCACACCTTGATGAAAGCGAAGTGCGACAAACCCGCAGTAGCCTATGCGATGAATCACGGGATAACATGAAAGTTCCGACCGCCGGGCTAACACTACCCCACCTTGCTGATAACTGCTGTGCTGTGAGAGCGAATATCAAACCAAATCGAGGGCTCCGTGTTTGACCCACATCGCGAGTACCGCGAGATGGCCATAATCCGGAAGTATTTCATGGGAGAGTATTTTCGCTAAAACCCTTACAATACGACGCCATTGTTTGCGCGTCTCCGTTGGATGCCCCGTTCTGACTCATAACCACATAGCGCATGCGTGAAGCATGTATTTCTCTTATTCTGTGCTTAATTCGAGCGTCACTTAGCATTGTTCTACCCAGCGGGAGCTCCACTAAACGGTACCCCTACGGCCCAAGACGATTTGCACTGGATGGTACTTCCTTTTCCAGTGTCCGCTCACATTATAACCACATTACGCCCACCCTGTATCGGATCGGATTGATCGGACAATCCGCTGACAAATGGAGCCGGCGAGCGATGTGAAATGCAAAAAAGGTTTGTTTTGGTTGAAGATGATTTGGCGAGCTGGCGCTCCGGTCCGGTGTTGCCGCTGGTGTCGTCGTCGTTGGTCTGCTATAGTTCGCATTTGATTTACTGACTGTTGAAATGAAGCACAATTCTTGGAATAGTTACTTGGAAGCAGTTGTTAATCTTCTTTGGTCACTTTACGGCCGGTCAGAACCTCCACCGGAACGAACTTCGCTTGCTTTGGAGAACATGAAGCTTTTTTCTATGATCCCGTTGCTACCCTTCGTTCCGTGTGTGTGTGTGCGTGTGTGTACTTTCTCACGCGTGGATAATATTCGCTGCAAAAGGCACGGCGGCTGGTGGAAAGTTTCGCAATTCGTCACTCTTTGCGATCTTGGACAAACGGTGCGGTGTCCAACCCGCACGTTACGCCCGCAATCTTGGCGTAAACGCAAAAGATGCGAACTGAAGAAAGCATTCTTTTGAAGCCGCCATCCGCGTGCGCTATGACCTGGTGGCGTCCCAGGGCGCAATAAACCGAAAGACACACTTTCGTTTCCACAAACAGCGGGTCAGGCGGTGGTCTTCTCCGGCTCCAACCAGGAGTGTGCTGCCTGGAACAGCCCGAACACTGACTGACATGCGGTGCCGTCGGTGGCCGCTGACGAATTGCCAAATTTTTTTTATAAATACGTACACCATTCCCGCGAAGCAGATCAGTCCGGTTGAGGGTGAACATCCGACAGGAAGTAATCTGCTGGCGCTCGTGTTGGGCTCTCAGCGAGCGTGAAGCGAGTGCTTTGAGTTTGGGAAGCGAGGAGTGAGTTGGTCATTTGAATTTGACCGTTTTTTTGGCCGCAGCAGTACAAGCACGAACGACGGATTACGGTTAAAGTGGAAGCGATTGTGATCGGTTTTGGAAAAAGGTGTGATCTACAGCGATCTATTGTCCGTGTATTGTGTTTAGTGGCGGAACTTCAAAGAACTGCATTACCATGGGAAGCGGTAGATACAAGGTGAGCAGTGTATTGAATAGCTTTAAGGGGAATGTATTCGTACAGTTTGACGTGCTACGTTATTAAAATTCTAAAAGATCAAATTATGACTTATCAAACATGCAAACTCGAATTAAAAAAAGATTATGGCCGTAACCAGCTCAGAAGATTATACGTCCACAACAAGTCCATCATAAAATCAAGAAAACAAGTTTGATTTGAGGCGACAGAGAGGGAGAGGAAATAATCTTGTTAAACGATAAAAAAAGCTGGTGAACACAAGAACATCACTGGTTTGAATAAATTATCAACTCGTAAAGGCGGGGTCTGAAGTCAAGTTGACGCCGAATAAATTTTGGCACAACGATAAACCGATCAACTTTTATCGCCATCCAGAGAAATTATTTAGCCTCTCTTGCTGAAAAGTAATCATACCAACAATAAAGCTTATCGTAATCCCCCACCATTTCATTGTTGCGGAAGTCATTCTGCTACCGCTAGCTAAGTAGAATATAATTGCGGATTAGACTCCCGCAGGCAGCAGCACCGAAAAGACGACTTCTATCTGACCGAAGATGTTGGTGTCGGTTGAAGAAGCGAACTAATGCGCCTATGACAGGAATGGCGGAGTTTGAGCATCTCCGTTCTATTCTAAGATCGCCGTCATTAGCCCGAAAGTGGTCGCTACCATTTTTGGGAACGTAACCCATGGCCTACATTCGGTCGCATAGAACAGGTTTACTTGATTACGCTACTGCCCTGGTGGGCGCCATTTGCGCATGCGATGAGCGAAACGATCATTGGGTTCTGCAAAGGCACTGCGAAAGGAAGTTACGGTTCGTTGACCGAGCGATCGTTGTGAGGTGAGAAAAGCCGCCACACACCGAAGACGGTTGGCGACAGGATCGAGCATCTAATTAGGAATTGCTTCGTTCATCTTTTTGCTGGAAGGAAGCGGCGTCGCTGTAGCAGTGTGCCGAAGCCAGTGCCGGGTGCAGTTGTTCCCTGCTGTGAAAGTGTTCCCATTGATTCCCGTGCTCCCCGGTTCCAGAATCCACGAACGGTGTACAGGAGAGCCTTTCGTTTTACCACCTCTGCCACGCGGCTTGTAGCTACTTACTACTTGAGAATGGAAAGAGAAGCGCTAAAGAGGCCGCGACCGCGAGTTGTCACAGCTCATCGTTGAACTGCGTGATCCTCCTGTGGGTGGATTGAATCATTTGGATGAAGTTTTTTTTTCAGTTTTCTTTTTGGTTCCCGTTGCAACGCGCTGCCGGACGGCATCCCGTGTGACATCCTACACGCGACCGGGAGAACGTTTGGGGTGCGCCAGATGAGATGTTTGCAAATTGTCTCTCAAGTGCCTGTTGTGCGCTTGCAGAGTGCACTTTGTGGCCCCTTCATATTATCGTCATGATCGGGGTGAGGATCGACCGATACTTTAATTGCACCCGAGATGCCGATGTCATAAAGTATGAAGAAATAATTGTGTTATAAAATTTGGTTGTCCCCACTCTCGCAGGCAACAGTGATGCTGATTAATGGAATAGGCCGATACGGTTGGCAATGTCGTTGATCAAACGGTATAATTGCCGGATGCCAATTTTGGGTACCACCTTAGCATTACTTTTTATTTATATTTGGTTTATTTATTGCGTTCTTTGTCTTCATCCCTAACATTGAACTTCCTGCTGATACGAATTGAAACTCGTTCATTCGTTCATTTGTTAGTTTTGTGATTTTGCGATCAAGATCAAGACAAAAGTTTTTATTTTACACGATCCTTGCTACGTATTCCGAATTTCTGCTGATTGCTACTAACTATTTATTTTCTTCTTCTTTTAAGAGAGCGATAGAGAAAGGTTTCCTGATCGCAGCGTTGATCGCCTGTGCTTATGCTTCCGAGCAGAATGTGGATCCGATCGCACGCTCAGGCGAAATAACGCTTGGGAACGATCGCACTGCACACACGGGCGAAATAACACCGATCAAGCGGTCAAGAACAGCAAAGCTTGTGCGCAACTTTCCACAGCTTGCGCAGCGCATGCAAACACTCGAAGCGAACCCAATGTACAACTTCGTCGACCCTTATGGTAAGATCCCTGGCAATGATCGTTCAAGGATTTGATTATTTATACTCAAAAAACTAATCAGAGAGAAATTCACAATTCACAACATTAGGTAATTAATAATCAACTGGTTAAAATTAGTAGATAATTTACCTTTTATAATTAATTTATATTTTTATTAATAACTGTTTATCGTGTTATTGAGTTTTTTTTATTGATTTGATTGATTGGTTGAATCATTCAACTTAGACAACAAGAACTCGTCCAATTTTCATGATACTTTCAATGTTATACCTGAAAAAGGGGAGCTTTCCTCGCGAAGCCAAAACTGATTTATAAAATAGCTCTTCGATTTTTCATTTTACTTTTGTTAAATACGTACAGTAATGGTCCTTTTTAGCAATTTGGTCTATAATATGCAAAGTTTTGAGACTTCGCGACGATGAGCCATGTTGATTGAATTGTGAATTGGTTTTTGAATTGTATTATATTTTCATATCATTAGTTTAAAATACCGATTACAAATCGATGTCCTCAATTTTGCTTGTAATTAAAGTGTGGGCTTTAAATTGCCTAGAATCTACCCCCCCACGAATGTCGATTAATATACCTCGAAAATGTTCCGGCATACGTTTACCATAACCCAACCTAATCTTACGATGGAGTTATTAAATTGTTTTTCATAACTCTAAGAGTTGTAATAAACAATGATTCTCCCTTCTGTCCGCAGGTCCCGGTACGTACGCATTCGGATACGAAGTGGAAGACCCCGACAGCGGTAACATACAGTTCCGGGACGAGGAGAAGCTTCGAAACGGTACGGTACGTGGATCGTACGGCTACCAGCAACCGGACGGCTCAGTGATCATCACAAGCTTTGTGGCCGATGATCGTGGCTATCGAGCGAGAACCGAGATCCGTCGTGCAGATGGACACACCGTAGCCTCCTTCCCAACGAGGGCCCCTAGCGCTCAGGATCGTTACTTCCCAGCCTACGATCAGCAGGCGAGCACGGTAAACCCAGCGATCGTGGCCGCTCTTCAGCAGCAACAACTCATCAACCTGAATCCGACGTACAATCCGATCCTGGATCCTGGAGTTATCGATCCTCAGTACGCGGCTGCGATCGTGGGTCATCTGCATAATCAACAGTACAGTCCGGCCCAAGGTCTGATAACGTATCCTTACGGTCTACCATCATCACAGCACTCACCAGTACCAACCGGTCCTCATGGTCCTCCGCACCATCATGGCACGACATCACATTCAGCACCTCCACCACCACCACCCCTCTTCGATGCACCCACCGGTGGTGGTTTCGGCAACTTCTTTAACCAGCTACCGGCCAACCTTAACCCCTACAATGTCTACCAAAACCTTCAGTCAACCTTCCCCCAGATACTGCCTCAGCAGAATCCAATTGATCAGTTCGGGAACTCGCTGGCCGGAGGCTTCCAACAGCTCACCCAACCGAACGCTCCCTTCGGTAACTTTCTGAACAGCGCCCAAAGCACCTTCCAGGGACTGTTACCAGGAAACGGGAACAGACCATCCAATTCCTGGTTCGATCCTAACAACGTACCAAACACATACGTTGCAATCCCGCAGCAGTACGGTCAACAACAGCAGATTTACGGTCAGCACCAGCTGCAGCAGCACGGACCGTACGGACAACAGCAGATCCTCTCTTCGAACCGACCTACCAATGTACTAGGTGATATGCCGATCGGAGGTTCAATGATGATGCACATCCCGACCACTCGACGCCGTAAGCTGACGGGAACGACAAAGAAACGCAACAAGCTGAAGACGCGCGATGGTATGGATTGGTTCGATGATTTCCTGGAGAATCGCAAACGGCAGGTGATATACGGTGGCAGTGCGACTACCACCACACCACCGATGATGATCGATACCGATGATAGCTCGCTGACGGAACCACCGATGCACAAGGACTACGAGAAGGATGAACAGTGAAGCCAGAGCACGTGTCGAACGTCATTTATTTATTGCGAAAAATGATCTATTTATTAAAAATTCTTGTGCGTTGCGCACATGACGATTGCTTTCGGAATGTGTGTGTTTCTAAATGATAGCAAAACGACAGTCGCCCCTCGTTTTTTTTGTATCTTCGCATGACTAACACAATCACCAAAAGTGCTTTATTTATTATTAGAATTCTTTAATTTGATGCAATGGTAAACGTGTAAGGTTTGCTAGAACTTCGACAATATGACCGCTCAACAGCAGTAGCAACCGGAACAGTGTGTGTTTTTGTGTGTCTGTTTGTGTGTTTGTTTGTTTGTTTGTTTGTTTGTTTGTGGTTTCACAGGAAATTGACATTCGAACATTCGTTACAGCTGGTAATACTGCCCAGTACAGAGTAGCGCTACTTAATGTTCTCTTCTGCTGCTTCGGCTTCAGGGCGCACAACTCTCGAGAACGCAGCGCACAGTAACTGCGAAAGTGAGTTTTACTATTTAGAGATAGAGCTGATTAGGAGATTGCAGACCTTGCGTTATCCTTTATGCAGCTACAATGAGCAACGGGGGGCAAGGGACAGGGATTCCTCTATAATTTAATGTAATTTTCCTAATACCAACAAGATAAACGTTAAGGTGGGTGTCGTTTTCATTCCTACTAACTCTTTATCATTGTCTCTCGTTCTCTCTCTCTTGCTCTCATACACAATCGTCCTCTCTTATCTCTAAACAAATACACGTACAGAGCCACGTGCTTTGTTGTTCGTCGGAACGGTTACCAGCTACCATAACCAGATGTGTTTTGTGTGTTGTTATTACTTGACTTTGAATGCTACACTCTACTGTAATAGTTTTGTGAATTTATGGGTTTTTCTTCTTTTTTGTTCTTCTTTTGTTCGATTAAACCATCGGATTTGCTACGGCTTACACCTTGTCCTAGTGTGTGTGTGTGTGTTTTTATTATTTTGTTATTTTGTCTTACTACGTTTTCATACTTTTCGTTCTCGTTTTAAAATCAGTCAAAGGTTAATACAGTTTGCTCATCCCAGTCAACGCAGTCCTCTCCGATTTCACGGTTCCACCACACCCTTCGAAAGTCATACTATCACTACGAACTTGCTAATTGATCTATATATTGTTTGATTGCTGGTTAAAACTTTTTTCCCTTTTGTTTATTTAAAAATGCTTCATAATGCAAAACCACCAGCGAGCGGCATGCCGTCGTCGTCGTCGTCATCGTCGTCGTATGTTATGGCCAGGTAGGGGGAAATTATGCTAAATTTTCAGTTTGTCCATAAAAACAGACCCATCGCCCTCCATCAGCAGCGTACACGCCGAGAGACGGGACGGGTGGAGATAGCGATCATGCGATCGTTCATTTAGTTACCTATATAAACGCATTGCTGCTGCTGCAGCTGCAGCACCTCCTTTTCTGCACACAAGATCTGTGTGCCCGTGTTGTGTTCTTGGCGTGAGCAGATTTGCTTAGTTTTTTGGCTCCAAAGGTTGATTAGATAAGGTTTCCTAAAATCATCTTCTGTCCTTCCTTATTCTTCTTCTTTCATCCCCTCCTTACTTGTTCTTTGCTAGTGATTAAAGTACATAGTGTTTTCCTTTTGGATTTTGTTTTTGGTTTCGCTTCCGATGAAATCTTCACTCCACAACGCAAAAAAATGGGGTTCCTACAATCCTAATCTGCTTTTCGTTAAATTTATTTCCCTCTCATTACGTCTAAGAAATGTTTGCCTTTTTGCTTTCCATTCGATATCAAGGGGGGGTATTGATCAATAAATAGTGCTGCTGAATTTGCGCGCAAAAAAAAACTTTAAACATAAAACGAAAAATGTTTGTTCATGTGCGGCTGTCCCACCTGCGGGCATGCCTGCTGTGATCGTTCCTAACCATAAGACCATGATGACAGTTATTATGTACAACGGTTACTTCTTTCTCGATTTACACGATACACTTCGCTCGCTCGCACCTCCCATCGCTCGCACTCGATTGGCAATAAATAACTTATAGAGTACTACATTAGATCCATAAATAAAACAAACGAACGAAAAGAAATGATGAAAACATTATGCGCATTATGTGGGGCGTGTGTCAAGAGTGTGTTTGTTCGCCGATGTGTACATTAACATGTTTCGAGTGTCTTACGAGATATGCATATAAGTTTCTGTCTGTGTGTGACTGTGTGTATGT